>NC_084833.1:66407205-66710236 GCF_033115175.1 Lepus europaeus
CTCTACCTGTCAAATAAATAAATAAAATCTTTAAAAAAATAAAAGTAAATATCATGAAAACACATGACACTACCAAATTCACTAACAAATACAATCAGTAACCAACCAACAAAATAACATGCATTAGATCTTATCTATCAATACTAACCTTGAATGTAAATGGATTAAATTCCCCAGCCAAAAGATATAGGTTGGCAGAATGGATAAAAACACAAGACCCAACTATATGCTGCCTATAAGAAGTTCACTTCACAAGACTCACATAGACTGAAAGTCAAGGCTGAAGAAAGATTAACAGGTAAAATGAAACCAAAAACAAGCAAGAGTAGTACATGTGTATCAGATAAAACAGACTTTAAATCAAAAACTGTGTAAAGAGACAAAGGACATTTTATATCGATATAATGGTTAATTCAGCAAGAAGATATATCAGTCATTAACATATATTCACCCAACAAAGGCCACCCAGCTATATATAGCACGTACTATTAGACCTAAAGGGAGAAATAGGGGGTCAGCATTGTGGCACAGCAGGCTAAGCTACGTCTGTGATGCTGGCATTCCACATGGGCACAGGTACAAGTCACAGCTGTTCCACTTCTAATCCAATTCTTTGCTAATCTACATGGGAAAGCAGCAGAATATGGCTCAAGTACTTGGGCCCTTGCCACCCACATGGGAGACCCAGATGGAGTCCCTGGTTACTGGCTTCAGTCTGGCCTAGCCCTGGCCACTGCAGCCATTTTGGGAGTGAATCAGCAGATGGAAGATCCTGATATCTCTCTGTGTTTGTCTATCTCTCTTTCTGCCTTTAAAATAAATAAATCTTAAATAAATAAATAAAAGAGGTAGATTCTAATACTGTAATAGTGGGGGACTTCAAAATCCCATAATTGTCAATGGGTGGGGCTGGCTCCATGGCTCACTTGGTTAGTCCTCTGACTGTGGCACCAGCATCCCATATGGGCACCGGGTTCTAGTCCCAGCTGCTCCTCTTCCAGTCCAGCTCTCTGCTGTGGCCCGGGAGGGCAAGGGAGGATGGCCCAAGTGCTTGCCCCCGCATGAGAGACCGGGAGGAGACACCTGGCTCCTGGCTTCGGATCCGCATAGTTTCAGCCGTGGCAGCCATTTGGGGAGTGAACCAGCTGAGGGAGGACCTTTCTCTCCGTCTCTCTCACTGTCTGTAACTCTACATGTCAAATAAATAAATAAAATCTTTAAAAAAATTATCAATGGACAGATCATCCAGACAGAAAACCAATAAAGATACACTGGAGTTGAAACACTTTATCAAGCAAACAGACCTAACATTTATGAACATTTTACTCAACGGCTACAGAATACCCATTCTTCTCATCAGCACATGGAACATTTTCTAGGATAGACCATACAGTAAGCCACAAATGAAGTCTCAATAAATTTAAAATGATTGAAATTATATCTTGTATCTTATCAGACCACAAAGGAATAAAACTAGAAATCAATAACAAGAAGAAAAATAGAACATTTGCCAATACATAGAAATGAAACAACATTCTATGGAATGACCAATATGCCACTGAAGAAACTAAAAGAGGAAATGAAAAAAACTATTTGAAACAAATGAAAATGAAAAAAAAAAACATTAAAAACCTGTGAGACATAGCAAAAGCAGTTATAGGAGGGAAGTTTATGGCATTAAGTGTTTACATTAAAAAGACAGAACTCACATAAGTGATCTAATGATGCATCTCAAGGACTTAAGAATAAACCAATCTGAAGTTAGCAGGAAAATATTGAAGAACAAAGTAGAAATAAATGAAATTGAAACAAAAAATTATAATCAATAAAACAAAAATGTGGTTTTTTGAAAAGATAAAATAGACAAAATTTTAACCAAAGAAACAAGAGAAAAACTCAAATATTAGAGATGAAATAAGAAATATTGCATTGATATATTTTAAGATCATAAGAAACTATGAACAACTATGTGACAGCAAACAGAAAAACCTCAAAGAAATGGATAAATTCCTATATATATCTTAACTACTAAGATTAAATCAAGAAGATATAGAAAATCTAAATAGACTAATAACAAGTAATGTGATTGAAGCAATAATTAAGTCTTCCATCCAAAAAAAAGCACAGGACCTGTTGGCTTTACTACTGAATTTTATAAAACCTTTTTAAAAAGATTTATTTACTTATTTATTTATTTGAAGGCAGACTTACAGAGTGAGAGAGGGAGACAGAGATATTCCATCTGTTGCTTTGCTCCTCAAAAGACCACTATGATCAGGTTTGGCCAGGCCAAATCCAAGAGCCAGGAACACCACTTGAGTCTCGTATGTGGGTGGCAAGGGCCCAAATACTTGGGTTATCTTCTGCTACTTTCCCCCAATACATTAGCTGAAAGTCAGATAGGAAATAGAGCAGCCAGGACTTGAACCAGCACTCATATGGGATGCTGGCATAACAGGCAGCAGATTAACTAGCTGTACCACAACAGCACAACTACTATTCTACAAAACACTTAAAAGATTTTTGAACAAACTCCAATACTTTTCTTATTTGCTACACCACAATGCCAGCCTCTCCAATACTTTTCAAGCTACTCAAAAATAATGAACAAGATAGAACTCTGTCAAACTGTTTTCTTGGCCAGATTACTCTGTTATCAAAACCAAGCAAAGTTACAACACAAAAACAAAAAAACTATAGACAATAACCTTGATGAATACAGATGAAAAAATCTCAATAAAATAGCGGCAAATCAAATCCAACACTACATCAAAAAGATCATACATCACAATGAAGTGGGATTTACCCCAGAGTTGCAAGGGTGATTCAATATTTGCAAATCATTAAATGTTATAGGTCACATCAAGAGAATGAAGAACAAAAATCATATGATCATCTCAATAGATGCAGAAAAAGCATTTGCTAAGATTTTCAACATTCAATCATGATTAAAAACCCTCCACAGATATCTCAGAAAGCTAAATATAGACATATGACCCAGCCATTCCACTCCTGGGAATCTATCCAAAGGAAATGAAATCAGCATATGAAAAGGTGATCTATAACCCCATGTTCATTTCAGCTCAATTTACAATAGCTAAGATATAGAATCAAGTCAAATGTCTATCAACTGAAACTGGATAAAGAAATTATGTTATACATAAACTATGGAATACTACACAACAGTAAAAAAAATGAAATCCTGTCATTTGCAACAAAATGGATGCAACTGGAAACAATTATACTTATTGAAACACGCCAGTCACAAAAAGACAAATACTATATGGTCTCTCTGAGCTATGGTAACTAATAGAGTACTTAAAAGGTAATCTAGGGGCCAGTGCTATGGTGTAGTGGGTAGGGTCACCACCTGCAGTGCTGGCATGGGCGCTGGTTTGAGCCCCAGCTACTCCATTTATGATCCAGCTCTCTGCTATGGCCTGGGAAAGCAGTGGAAGACGGCCCAAGTCCTTGGACCCCTGCACCTACATGGAAGACCCGGAAGAGGCTCCTAGCTCCAGGCTTCAGATCGGAGTGCAGCTCCAGCCATTGAAGCCATCTGGGGAGTGAACCAGCAGATGGAAGAGCTCTCTCTCTCTACCTCTCTGTAACTCTGCCTTTCAAATAAAAATAATAAACTTTTTTTTTTTAGAAAAAGGTAGTCTATGACCTTGTCTAAATAAGATTGGAGTCGGCAAACTCAAAAGGCTTCCATAGCCTTTGCAACTCATGACAAGAGCCTAGGGTGATTACTGATGCCATAAACAAGTGTGTCAATTTGTTAAGTCAACAACAGAAGTCACTGTGCACTTACTCCTCATGTAGGATCTCTGTCCTTAATGTGTTGTACAATGTGAACTAACGCTATAACTAGTACTCAAACAGTACTTTACACTTTGTGTGTCTATGTGGGTGCAAACTGTTGAAATCTTTACTTAATATATAATAAATTGATCTTCTGTATATAAAGATAATTGAAAATGAATCTTGATGTGAATGGAATGGGAGAGGGAGTGGGAGATGGGAGGGGTGCGAGTGGGAGGGAAGTTATGGGGGGGGAGCACTGTAATCCATAAACTGTACTTTGGAAATTTATATTTATTAAACAAAAGTTAAAAAAAAGAAAAAGGTAGTCTATAGGCATGAAACTGAACAGTCCTTGACTTGACTGTTGAAAAGCAATGCTTTTCTTGTTTGTTTGCTTTTGTTCTCTTTTTCTTTTTTCTATAAGTGAACTCTCCACATAGTATAATCTTATGAGTATAAAATTAATTGAAAATTTATCTCTGTAAAAAATAAGAACAAGAAAGGAAGAGGGAGGAGGAAAAAACGTGGGAGTATAGGTGGGAGGGAGGGAGAGGGGAAGAATCATCATATTCTCAAATTTGTATATATTAAATGCATGAAGTTGTAGTCTTTAAACAAAATTAAAAAAAAACTGAAAAAAATCCCTCCACAAATTAGGTCTAGAAGGAACATGCCTCAAAATTATAAAAGGTACATAAAACAAACCAACAGTCAGTATCATACTGAACATGGAAAAGCTTAAAGCATTTTCCCTCAGATCTGGAACAAGACAAGGATGTCCACTTTCACCACTCTTATTCAACATACTATTGGAAGTATTAACAACAGCAATTAGGAGAAAGAAATAAAGGTCACTGAAACTGGAAAGGAGGAAGTCAAAATAACCATGTTTGAAGATGACATGATGTTGCACATGTAAAAACCTAAACATACTACTAAAGAGCTGTTAGAACAGATAATCCAATAAAGTTGCACGTTATAAAAATCATAAAAACCAGCTTAATACACTAATAATAAACTCAATGAAAGAAATAGCCACAAAAAATCAATTACTGAAAATATTTAACCCAAGACATGAAAGATCTCCACAATGAAAGTTATATAATACTGATGACAGAAATCTTCAAGGACACAAAAAAGGAAAAATGGTCCTTGTTCATAGATTGTAAAAATTATATTGTTAAAATAACTATTCTGTGTAAAGCACTCTACAGATTCAACGCAATCACTATCAAAATGCCATTGTCATTCTTTACAAAATTAGAAAAAACAATCCTAAAATTCATACAGTCAACAGTGAAAGACCCAGGATAGTCAAAGTGACACTGAGAAAAAAAAATCAAGCTGGAGCTATCACAATACCTGATTTCAAAGTATACTACAAAGCTACTGTAATAAAGTCAGCAAGGTACTGGCATAAAAACTGGCACAAAGTTCAATTATCAGAATAGAGCACAGAAATTAATCCACATACATATAATAAACTGATTTCTGTCAAAAGTGCCCAGAACATACACTGGAGAAAGCATATATATATATATATATATATATATATATGAAATTAGATATGTTTCTTACCATACATAAAACTCAAGATGGATCAAAGACATAAATTTAAGACGAGAAAAAAAATGTAGGGAAAACACTTCTAGACTAGTGTAGGCAAGGACTTCTTGGATAACACTGCAAAAGCACAGACAACAAAAACAAAGCTAGACAAATGGAATTGTATCAAACTCAGACATTTCTTCGCAGCAAAGGAAACAATTATTAGAATGAAGACAACTCAGACAATGGGAAAAAATATCTGTAAGCTACTTAGTTGAAGAAGTATTAACATCCAGATGTATCAGCAACTAAAAAAAACAATCAATCCAGTTAAGAAATGGGCAATGGGCCTGAATAGACAGTTTTCAAAAGAAATACAGTCAACAAATATATGAGAAAATGCTCAATATCTCTAGCCATCAGGGAAATGCAAATCAAAATGAGACATCTCTTCACCCTTGTCAGAATGGCTATTATTCAAAAACACAGAGAACAACAAATGCTGGTGAGGATGTTGAAAAAGAGGAACTCCTATGCCCTACTGGTGGCAGTGTGAATTAGTGCAGCCACAGTGGAAAACAGTATAGTGATTTCTCAAAAAGCTAGAAATAGATTTGCCATATAATTCTGCAATTACACTACTGGGTATCTACACAGAAAGACATGAACTCACCATATCTAAGAGATAGATTCTCTACCATGTTTACAGCAGCACTGTTCTCAATAGCAAACATACGGAATCAACCAGTGTCCATCAGATAAATGGATTAAGAAAATGTGGTAGAGCCAACACTGTGATGCAGTGGGTTAAAGCCCCAGTCTACAGCACCAGCATCCCATATGGTTCAAGTGCTGGCTGCTCCACTTCCAATCCAGCTCTCTGCTATGGCCTGGGAAAACAGTAGAAGATGGTCCAAGTCCTTGGGCCCATGCACCTGCATGGGAGACAATGAAGAAGCTCCTGGCTCCTGGATTTGGATGGGCCCGGATCTGGCTATTGCAGCCATTTTGGGAGTGAACCAGGGGATGGAGTGAATGAATGAATGAATGAATCTCTATCTATCTATCTCTGCCTCTTCCTCTCTGTAACTCTGCTTTTCAGATAAATAAGTAAATCTTTTTTTAAAAATGTGGTACACACAGGAATAAAAAGGAATGAAACTCTGAGAGGATAAGGTGGAAGAATCACTATGTTCCTAAATTTGTATATATGAAATGTATGACGTTTGTATACCTTAAATGAAAGGTTTCTAGGTTAAAAAATGAAATTTTATCACTTACAGCAAAATGGTTGGAACTAGGGGACATCATATAGAGTGAATTAAGCAAGGCATACAGGAAGAGAAATACTTCATGTTCTCTATAAATGAAAGCTAAAATTAAAAAATAAGAAATGCTTGAGTATATCAGTTTCACTGCAAATACAGTGTTTGGTCAAACTTTCTTTTAACTATTAGTCAAATAAGGAGATAGGAATTATATACTGCTTTGCTTTAATGATTTGTGATTATTTTAAAATTTGTATGAATGAGTTGAACATTTTTTCTTTTGATTATGGTGTACAGCCCTCTGCCTATGTCTGGACTATGGTCTTTTTTACTTTTTATTTGTTGAACTCTTTATTTAGTAGAGCCACTAAGCCACTGACTATAATTTATGTAGAAAATTTTGCAAAAAAATTTGAAAAAAATTAAAAACCAACTACCTGGGGCCACTGTTGTAGCACAGTGGCCTGCAATGCTGGTATCCCATATGGGAGCCAGTTCAAGACCCAGTTGCTCAACTTCCAATCCAGCTCCCTACTAACAAGCCACATGCCTGGTAAAGCAGCAAGGGATAGCCTAAGTGTTTGGGCTCCTGCACCCAGGTGGGAGACCTGGAAGAAGCTCCTGGCTCCTGGTTTTGGCCTGGCCCAGCACTGGCTTTTGTGTCCATTTGGGGAGTGAACCAACAGTTGGAAGATCTCTCTGTCTTCTCCTCTCTCCCTCTCCCTCCCTGTAATTCTGCCTTTCAAATAAAAACAAATAAATCTTAAAGGCTAGTATTTCACTTAATACTTTGAGACTAAACACTATTATTATTTTAAAAAAACAATTAAAAATATGAACAAATAAGCATACAGGTTCAAATGGGCACTTGGCTTAGATTTAAATTAAGTTGCTTGTATCCCACATCAGAGTACCTTGGGTTGATTACTGGCTCTGGTTGCCAATTCCAACTTCCTCTCAATGCAGACCCTGGGAGAACACAGGTAGTGATCTGATTAATTTGGTCCCTATTACCTATGTGGGAGATCAGCCACTGCCTACCCCCTCAAGGCATTACAGGTATGTGGAGAAAAGACCCAACAATGGGAGTATGAACACTCTCTATCTCAAATTTAAAAAGAAAAGAAAAACATGGAAAATGTTTGCCTTGACAACATTAATAAAAAAATATAGACTTGAAACACTAATTAGTCTATTTCAGAACAAAGAATATTACCAAGGATAAGGAATGCTATCAAAGTCAACAAAGAAGACTTAACAATTCTAAATATCTATGCACCTAATAAAATAATTTTTTTAATTTTTTAAATTATTTTAAACTTTTATTTAGTAAATAAAAATTTCCAAAGTACAGTTTATGGATTACGTTGGCTTCCCTCCCTATCCCCATAACTCCCCTCCCACTCGCACCCCTCCCATCTCCTGCTCTCTCTCCCATTCCATTCACATCAAGATTCATTTTCAATTATCTTTATATACAGAAGATCGATTCAGTATATACTAAGTAAAGATTTCATCAGTTTGCACCCACACAGAAACACAAAGGGTAAAATACTGTTTCAGTACTAGTTATAGCATTACTTCACATTGGACAACACATTAAGGACAGATCCCACCTGAGAAGAAAGTACACAGTGACTCCTGTTGTTGACTTAACAATTTGACACTCTTGTTTATGGCGTCAGTAAATCTCCCTAGGCTCTAGTCATGAGTTGCCAAGGCTATGGAAGCCTTTAGAGTTCGCCAACTTCGATCTTATTCAGACAGGGTCATAGTCAAAGTGGAAGTTCTCTCCTCCCTTCAGAGAAAGGTACCTCCTTCTTTGATGGCCCCGTTCTTTCCACTGGGATCTCACTAACAGAGATCTTTCATTTACGCCTTCTTTTTTGTTTTTTCTTTTTTCTTTCTTTTTTTTTTTTTCCAGAGTGTCTTGGCTTTCCATGCCTAAAATACTCTCATGGGCTCTTCATTCAGATCCAAATGCCTTAAGGGCTGATTCTGAGGCCAGAGTGCTGTTCAGGACATCTGCCATTCTATGAGTCTGCTGTGTATCCCGCTTCCCATGTTGGATCCTTCTCTCCCTTTTTGATTCTATTAGTCAGTATTAGCAGACACTAGTCTTGTATGTGTGATCCCTTTGACTCTTAGACCTATCAGTGTGATCAATTGTGAACTGAAATTGATCACTTGGACTAGTGAGATGGCATTGGTACATGCCACCTTGATGGGATTGTATTGGAATCCCCTGGCATGTTTCAAACTCCAGCATTTGGGGCAAGTCCGATTGAGCATGTCCCCTAATAAAATAATTTCAAAATAACATTAATGAGGGTAGGCATTTGACACAGTAGTTAAGATGCCACTTGGGATGCCCACATTATATAATCAGAATGTCTGAGTTTGAATTCTGGCTAGGTTCCTTGTTCCAGCTTCCTGGTAATGCACATCTTAGAAGGCATTGTAGATGATAGCTCAAGTACTTGAGTCCCTGTCACCGACATGGGAGACCCAGATTGAGTTCCTAGCTCCTGGTTCAGCCTGGTCCAGCCATGGCTGTTACAGGCATTGGGAGTGTGAACCAGTAGATGGAAGATCTCTCTTTTGCTACCTCAAATAAAATGAAAACAAATTTTAAAATAAGCTCCAATAAATTTCAAAGTAAATAAAGCACATAAAAGAAGTCCTCTAACAATGAAATTAAGAAAGGGGCCAAGCAAGATGGTGGCTGAGTAAGATGTGCTAGCAACTATCTCCCCAGAGAGATCAACTTGAAGAGATATTAACATGCCAGTCACCTTCACAAGAGATAAGGAAGATGGGTGAAAGAATATAGTGTCGCTGGTGCCTCAGCTCAATAGGCTAATCCTCCGCCTTGCAGCGCCGGCACACCAGGTTCTAGTCCCAGTCAGGGCGCCGGATTCTGACCAGTTGCCCCTCTTCCAGGCCAGCTCTCTGCTATGGCCAGGGAGTGCAGTGGAGGATGGCCCAAGTGCTTGGGCCCTGCACCCCATGGGAGACCAGGAGAAGCACCTGGCTCCTGCCTTCAGATCAGCGCGGTGCGCCGGCCGCAGCGTGCCAGCCATGGTAGCCATTGGAGGGTGAACCAACGGCAAAGGAAGACCTTTCTCTCTGTCTCTCTCTCACTGTCCACTCTGCCTGTCAAAAAAAGAAAAAGAAAGAAAAAAAAGAAAAAAAAGAATACAGTGTCTGGTTTTAGTAAAACCATAAGGCACACTGAAAAAGACAAGAAGAAAAGAGATCCTTGCATCACTATCTCCAGCCTCACAGCTTCACATAGCAGAGTGAAGACAGTGGTGCTTCCCACTTTGGAGAGTGGGAGGCATTAAGTCCATATTTCAGTGCTGAAATCCAGTACTAGGACTGCTGCAGTGAAATGCAGAGTGAGACAAAACTCTACAGCTCCTGTCCCCATTTCTTCATAAAGAAGAACTCAAGCTGGCGCCACGGCTCACTAGGTTAATCCTCTGCCTGCGGCGCTGGCACCACAGGTTCTAGTCCCGGTCGGGGCGCCGGATTCTGTCCCAGTTGCTCCTCTTCCAGGCCAGCTCTCTGTTGTGGCTCAGGAGTGCAGTGCAGGATGGCTCAAGTCCTTGGGCCCTGCACCCCATGGCAGACCAGGAGAAGCACCTGGCTCCTGGCTTTGGATCAGCATGGTGTTCCCGCCACAGCGCGCCGGCCGCAGTGGCCACTGGGGGGTGAACCAACGGAAAAGGAAGACCTTTCTCTCTGTCTCCCTCTCTCTCACTGTCCACTCTGCCTGTCAAAAAAAAAGAAAAAGAAAAAAAAAGAAGAACTCAAAAGAGAAATTAGAAAAGTATTTTGAACTGGGGCCAGCATTGGTGCATAGCAGATAAAGGCACCTATAAATCCCATATAGGTGCCAATTTGAGACCCAGCTGCTCCACTTCCAATCCAGCTCCATGCTAATGTGCTTGAGAAAGCAGCAGAGGGTGACTCAAGTGCTTGGGCCCCTGAGCCTCTATGGTAGATCCAGCAGAAGCTCCTGAATTCCTGGCTTCAGCCTTGCCCTGCTCTGGTCATTGCGGCCATGTAAGGAGTGAACAGTGATGGAAGTGCTCTCTGTCTCCTCTCTCTGTGTAACTCTTTCAAATAAATAAATAAATCTTCTTAAAAATAAAATGTTTTGAACTAAATTAAAATGAAATCACAACACATAATTATTTGTATGGTACAGCTAAATGCTATGCTAGAAAAATAGATAGGTCTTAAAATCAGTGACCTCAATTTCCATTTTCAGAAACCAGAATAAGTAGAGCAAATTAAATAGAAAGTAAACAGAATAATAGAGATAATAATGGTAAGAGAGAAATGTTATACTCCTTCCTTGGGGGATTAATTCCAGGATTCCCAGCAGAAAACCACAATCTGTAGATACTCAAGTCTTTTATATAAAATGGCACAGTATTTGCATAGAACCTACACACACTGTCTCACTTTCAATCATCTGAGGTTACTTATAATACTTAATACAATATATAAACACTGTAGCAACAGTCATTACATAGTATTCATTTGTATTATTCAGAAAATAACAAGTAGAAAAGTTTGTACATGTTTATAGCACAGATAGAATTTCTTTAAAATATTTTTGCTTCCTAATTGGTTGAATCCATGGATACAAAATCCATGGATACATAAGCCAACCATGAATTTAAAAAGAGAGAAAAACAAAACTGATCAACTTCCAACCAAACAGGCAAAAAAAGTGACCATAAATCATCAATACCAGGAACAAGAGAAAGGCATTATCACAAACTCTAGATCAATACCAGGGAAATATTTTAAGCACCTTTGTGCACACAAATAAATTTCTTAAAAGATAAAAATTACTAAAGGTCATTCAATAAATAGAAAATCTGAATAGCTATACATTTAATAAGATGAATTTGTAGTTTAAAAACTTTTCACACACAAAAATGAATTTACTGGTGAACTCTATAAAACACCTAGGTAAGAAATAATACCAACCCTACAGAAATTCTCATAGAAGAGGCAGGAAAGCTTTTCAAAATCATTTTATATGAAAAAATTATCAAAATACCAAAACTAGACAAAGAAGTTATGAGAAAAATATACAAACCAATATCCTTCATGAACACAGATGCAAATTTTTAAAAATGTTTTAATTATTTGAGAGAGTGATAGAGAAAAATAGTTCCTTCATCTGCTGTTTCACTCTTGAAATACCCACAATGGACAGGGCTGGGCCACAGTGAAAGCACAGAGCTGGGAATGCAATCCAGGTTTCCACACGGATGAAAGGAAACCAATTATTTGAGTCATCACTGGTGCCTCCAGGGGTCTGCATTGGCAGGAAGGAGGTATCAGGAGCTGGAGTCAAGAACTGGGTCTATTCAATATTGAAAAATAAATATCAAAGAAATGAGAAATGTTTAAGGAAATGCTAATTATCCTGAATTTGACCATTACAAATTATGTATACATCATTATACCACTGTACCCCCATAAATATATACAACTATGTTGGTGAAAAATAAACCATTGAAAATCAATGCAATTCAATATATCAAACTAAACAAGACAAAAAATATATCATTTAAACAGACACAAATAACACAAATTCCAACTCAATTCTTAATAAAAACTCTAAGCAAATTAGGTACAGAAAGGCTATGGGATTTACCCCTGGTATGCAGGGATGCTTCAATATTTGCAAATCAATCAATGTGATACAACATATAAACTGAAGAACAAATTAAAGAACTAAAACCATATGATTATCTCAATAGATTCAGAGAAAGCATTTACTAAAATACAACACCCTTTCATGATGAAAAGTTTAAACAAATTGGGTATAGAAGGAACATTCCTCAATACAGTCAAGGCAATTTGGACAAAACCACAGTCAGTATCTTATCGAATGGGGAAAAGCTGGAAGCATTCCCACTGAGATCTGGACCAGACAAGGATTCCCACTCTCACTATTGCTATTCAGTATAGTTCTGGAAGTTGTAGACAGAGCCATTAGGCAAGAAAGAGAAATCAAAAGGTTACAAATTGGGAAGGAAGAAGTCAAACTATCCCTATTTGCAGATGACGTGATACTATATACAGGGGAACCAAAAGACTTCACTAAGATTATTGTAACTCATAAAAGAGTTTGGTAAAGTGGCAGGATATACAACTAGCACACAAAAATCAATAGCCTTCGTATACACAGAACTTCTAAGATCAATCCCATTCACAATCAACACAAAAAAATTTAAGTATTTTAGAATAAATTAAACCAAGGAGATCAAAGATCTCTATAATGAGAATTACAAAATATTAAAGAAACAGCAGATACAAAAAATGGAAAAATCTTCCATTTTCATGGAAATATCATCAAATTGTCCATACTACTGAAAGCAGTTTACAGATTCAATATAATTCCAATCAAAATACCAAGGACATTCTTCTCAGATATAGAAAAAAACATGCTAACATTCATATGGAGACACAAGAGACCCTGAATAGCTAAAGCAATCTTATACAATAAAAACAAAGCTGGAGGCATCACAATACCAGATTTCAAGAAATACATACAGGGAAGCTATAATTAAAACAACATGGTATTGGCACAAAAATAGACATGTAAAACAATGGCACAGAATAGAAAATATACTGTCTCTACCTCTCAAATAAAATCTTTAAAAAGTGTGCAAAGATCACAAGGATTGCATGTTAATCTAAAATGTAAAATAAAGGTTTAAAAAAAAGAAAATGCAAAAATCAACCCAAGCATCTACAACCAACTAATCTTTGACAAAGGATCTAAAATAAGTTCCTGAATCAAGGACAATCTTTTCAACAAATGGTACCAGGAAAACTGGATTTCCACATGAAGCAAAATCCCAACCTTATACCTTTCACAAAAATTCACTCAAAATGGATCAAAGACCTAAATCTATAACCTGATACCATTCCCCAATTAGAGAACATTGTGAAAACCCTGAAAAACATTGGCATAGGGAAAGACTTCTTGGAAAAGACCCCAGAAGCACAGGCAAACAAAGCCAAAATAGACAAATGGGATTACATCAAATTGAGAGGCTTCTGCAATGCAAACACACACACACACACAGCCAAGAAGCAACTGACAGAATGGAAGAAAATATTTATAAACTATGTAACTCATAAAGGATTAATACCCATGATCTATAAAATGCTCAAGAAACTCAACAACAACAAAACAAACAATCCAGTTAAGAAATGGGCAAAGGACTTGAACAGGTTATCTTTCAAAAGAGAAAATTCATGGCCGGCGCCGCGGCTCACTAGGCTAATCCTCCGCCTTGCGGCGCCGGCACACTGGGTTCTAGTCCCGGTCGGGGCACTGATCCTGTCCCAGTTGCCCCTCTTCCAGGCCAGCTCTCTGCTGTGGCCAGGGAGTGCAGTGGAGGATGGCCCAAGTCCTTGGGCCCTGCACCCCATGGGAGACCAGCAGAAGCACCTGGCTCCTGCCATCGGATCAGCGCGGTGCACCGGCCGCAGCGCGCCAGCCGCGGCAGCCATTGGAGGGTGAACCAACGGCAAAAGGAAGACCTTTCTGTCTCTCTCTCACTGTCCACTCTGCCTGTCAAAAATAAAAAAATAAAAAATAAAAAAAAGAGGAAATTCAAATGGCCAACAGACATTTGAAAAATGCTCAGGATCACTAATCATCAAAGAAATACAAGTCAAAACCACACTGAAGCTTCTCCTCACCCCAGTTAGAATAGCTCTCATAAAGAAATCAAAAATCAATAAATGCTGGTGATGTTGTGGGGAAAAAGTTACCTTAATCGACTTTTGGTGGGAATGTAAACTGATACAGCCATTGTGGAAGACAGTATGGAGATACCTCAGAAATTTGAAAATAGATCTATCATATGACCCTGTCATCCCACTCCTGAAAATTTACCCAACAAAATGAAATCAGCATATGAAAGAGTAATTTGTACCCCATGTTTATAGCAGGTCAATTCACAATACCTACATGCTCATCAACTGACGACTGCATAAAAAAAATATGGCACATATACACTATTGAATACTATTCAGCAGTAAAAAAAAAATGAAATCCTGTCTTTTGCAACAAATGATGCAACTGGAAATCATTATACTTACTGAAAAAAGCCAGTCCCAAAAAGACAAATACCATATGTTCTCCCTAATCTGTGGTAACTAATAGTATCTAAAATGTAATGTATAGGAATAAATTTGACACTTTGAGATTCAATGATTTGTTATAGTCCTGGTTTCTACACTTCAGGTGTGGTGGAATGAGAAGGCCGGGCCAAGATGGCACTGGCAAGCGAGCATCAGTTACTCAGGAAATGGCTTGGGACCCACCTGGCAAAGGAGCCTGCCTGGCAATAGGCAGTGATTGGTTACGGCATAAACCGCCTCTTGACCGGATTGGTTGCCTCGGCTATATAAGCTGCTGCACCAACTGAAATAAACAAGTCTGCAAACTGCTTGCCTCTAGCCCACTTTCACCTGACTCCTAGTGCCTGTGTTATGACTCCATGCCCTTTGCCCTCACTGCACTTCTCCTCTCAGAACAAATCCACCTCAACATTGAGGAACAGTGTTTTTTTCTTCATAATATTTTTTATTCTTACTTAGTGTAGGGTTATTCTTATGAGTATAAAGCAAACTGAAAATAGATCTTTGTAGAAATTAAGAGTAGAAATAGGACAGGGAGGAGGAAGAAGGAAGGTGGGAGTGTGGTGGGAGGGAGGGTGAAAAGAATCACTATGCTCCTAAACCTGTATATATAAAGTACATGAAATTTGTATACCTAAATAAAATTTTTTTAAAAAACTGGATAAGAACTATACAAAAAGAACTGTGGATAGTATTTTATGCAACTTTCTGCAAATCTAAAATTAGTGCAAGATAAAATGGTTAATTGAAAAAATTAGGGATATCCAAGATAGCGGAATAGGGAGGGAGCTTACTGCTCTAGACTAAGGGAACATAGTTTTAAAAGTAGAGAAGAGTGCACTCTCAGGGAAAAGTTAGGGAGAAAACAGCAGAGGAAAATTCACACAAATTAAAGGGACACTGTGGACCTATGTGGAGGGTGTGGACATGCACAACTCAGGAATCCAGCAACCAAGAGAATCAGCAACCAGTTTTGGAGTGAGGCAAGACCAGACTACAGCAGCCCAAGCCACTGGCGATGAAGCTGCCGGAAGAACCTGGGGCAGGCCTGGCTTGGAGTCCTATGGGGGACACTGTACCTGCCAAACTAGATGAGAAAAAAGGGGACATTTTTCAATCTCCCTGACCATCCTGCACCAGGATCCTGTAACAACAGAGAGAGTGGGTACCTTTTTATTATTTATTTATTTTTTTTCGGGTGAAAGCAGGCTTGAGGCGAGCAGCCCACAGACTCGTTTATTACAGTTGGAACAACAGCTTATATACAGCTGCACTAGCTTGTGCCTGCGTGCCTAACAAGCAGAGACACCTGTGTCTAGGAGAACTGACAGGGGGCTGAGTGATCGTAACTATGGGAAACTTGCATGCTGGGACTGTGAGAACACTGTGTCTGAGTGGGAGGGTGAAAGGTGTGGCTGGGACTTTGGAGTCATTGTGATAGGCTCCACATGCTTGGGGCTCCTTGATTCCCTGATGAGGGTTATTGTGGGATCGTGCTCACACCAAGGACTATATAGATCATTTTGTGTGGTTCCTGGGACAGCACTGACAAATACTGTACCCACTGGGTATAGTGCCCAGGCACTGGTCCCCTTTGAGGAAAGGAGGTGAGCATGAGTGTATGCCAACAGAGCAAAACAAACCTCCCCTCTGACTAAAAGAGAGAGAGGAGAGAGAGATTTACCACGCCCAACTTGGGTGTCACCTTGTTCACTCCCTTCACCCTGTGGAACTGAACAAAGCTCCCTGGCCACACCCACCACTTGCCTCTGGGTATTCACTGAAAAACTGGACACTGGACTAAGCCACAGAGGAATAATCCAAAGATAAATGCCATCACAGGGAAATAACAAAATAAACAAAACCAAACAAAACAAAAACAAAAAGATCTCTACAAATGCCAAATAATAAACACAGTAATTCAAGAAACAAGAATAAGGAACACAACATGACACTCCCAAAAAAACAAAATACTTCAATATTAGAATGTGAAGATGAAGAGAATGAAGAAATGACAGAAATAGAATTCAAAAAATTTATGAAAGGGTTACTTAGAAAGTAATCAGAAGCAAATTCACGAATGAATGAAATGACATGAAAGAAAATTTCTCCCATTAAATTGAGATCTTAAAGAGAAATCAGTATGAAATCTTGGTAATGAAGAATTCAATAAAACAAATAAAGAATGTGGTGGGAAGCTTTAACAACAGACATGGTGAAGCAGAAGAAAGAATATCTGAATTAGAAGACAAATCTGGGGCTGGTGCTGTGCTGTGGCATAGTAGGTTAAAGCCCAGGCCTGCAGCACCGGCATCTGATATGGGCGCCAGTTCGAGTCCCAGCTGCCCCTCTTCCAATCCAGCTCTCTGCTATGACCTGGGAAAGCAGGAGAAGATAGCCCAAGTCCTTGGGTCCCTGCACCCACATGGAAGACCCAGAAGAAGTTCCTGGATCCTGGCTTTCAATCAGCTCAGCTCTGGCTGTTTCAGTCATTTGGGGAGTGAACCAGCAGATGGAAGACCTCTCTCTACCTCTACCTCTCTCTGTAATTCTTTCAATAAAATAAATCTTTAAAAAAAGACAAATCTCTGGAAATTTTACAGTCAGACCAAAAAGAAGAAGAAAAAATTAGTAAAAAACACAGTTGGGGATCTACAGTATGCAATCAAATGACCCAACATATGGGTATTAGGAGTTCCTGAAGGTGTGGAAAGAGAATCGATTTTAAGGTTTTTTGTTTTGTTTTGTTTTGTTTTTTAGTGAAATGATTACAGAAAACTTCCCTAATTTTGAGAAAGAAAGGGAAGTCCAAACACATCGAACTCTTATAGATATGACCAGAAAAGATCTAACCACAACACATTGTAGTCAAACTAACTCTCCACAGTAAAATATAAAGAAAACATTCTAAAACATGCATGAAAGAAATATCAAATTACTTTCAGATAATCTGAAATTATACTCACAGCTGGCTTCTCAACAGAAACACTACAGGCTAGGAGAGAATGGCAAGATAATTTCCAGGTCTTAAGAGAAATAAACTGTCAAGCCAGCCTAGCCCAGCTTCAACTATTACTGGCATTTAGGGGAATGAACCAGCATATAGGAGGTATCTCTGTCTCTGTTTCTATCTGTTTTTCAAATTTAAAAAAAAAAAGAGGCATTAAAACTGATATCAGGGGGCTGGCACTGTGACATAGCTGGTATAGCCACCTCCTGCAGTGCTGACATCCCATATGGGAGCCAGTTTGAGTCTCGGCTGCTCCACCTCCAATCCAGCTCTCAGCTATGGCCTGGAAAAGCAGAAGATGGCCCAAGTGCCTAGGCCCCTACACCTATGTGGGAAACCCAGAAGATGCTCCTGGCTTCTGGCTTTGGATCGGCACAGTTCCAGCCATTGCAGCTATCTAGGGAGTGACCCCTCTCACTCTCTTTGCCTCTCTGTAACTCTGCCTTTCAAACAAATAAAATAAATCTTAAAAATAACTGAAACCGCATAAATACAAAAGATAACAAGAAATAAAAAATAACTATGAAGAATCATATGCTTACAAACTGAAAAATACAGAAGAAATGTATAAATTCCAGGATATACATGCTCTACTAAGATTGAATAAGGGGAGTTCCAAGATGGTTGAATAAGGACAGAGCAGTTTCTGACTCACACGGGATGAAATTAACACTTAAAAAGTGGAGAAACTGCGCTCCTACCTAGAGCTAAAAGAGCCATGGGAGAGCCCCAGCAGGAGACCCAGTGAAAACAATAGGAACATCCAGATCTGCGCTGAAAGATCAAATACACAACAAAAAAACCACCACCCCATACAGCACAGAACTGCAGCCAGCTGAGGGAAAGTTCACACCATTTTTTTGGATACAGGCAGGTAGCTGTGTTCCCCACCTCCCGTGTGCTCCCAGCAATAACAGGGGTCAACCTCCAGCCAAACAGTGAGGGCCACAACAGTCAAAGGTATTCCTTTCCCCTCTGGGCAAGCTGCACCATGCCAGTTGCCTGGCAATGGGAAGGAAGGAGAAGCTACTCCTGCAGAGTGGAAGTCCCACCTATTTGATACTTCTAACCACCCAGCAGCATCGAAAAGTGAGCAAGGCTTGAGTAGGCAGCTGCTAAGTGCACCAAAGATTCACAGACCTAACCAGAGGAAACTCCCCACCCCTCCAAATCCTAAAGTGGTTGGGAGGACCACACACAGAGGCTCTGGGAAGACCTTAGTTTTGTTATAGACAGGACTGGCTAGCAGGGTGGAGTAGCCCCACTGACAATCCACAACCACAGAGTCCTGGGAGCTGAGTCAGAAAACAATGACTGCATAAGGGGAGACAGAGTGTCACTAGGCCCTGGGCAATGCAGAGAAGCTCCTCGATTACCTACAGCAGCTCATAAAAGAGGGAACCGGGCTCACAGGAAAGATCAAATGAGCAGTTCGTTAAGCAGTGTGAATGAGCCAAGCACACCGGGACTAACACCGGGGCATCCTGCAGCTGTGAAGAGAAGGGTGAGTCACACCAACTGAGGTGACCATTCTTCTTCATCCAGTTAACCAAAGAGCTACCAAGCCCAACAAAGGTCTTACCTTGGATATTTGCCCCACCATGGAATCCTGAACACAGCATCCTGGCCACACAAAGCGCACATCTCTTGGTACTCACTGAAAGTATAGTTGTCCCACTAAGTGACAGACACAGACCAAAGATAAAAACCACCAGACAATAAAAAGACTACACAAACGCTGAAAAAAGGAAACAATTTTTAAAATAACAATAAGGAAGACACTATGAGCCCCACAAAGAAACATTACAACATTTCAATATTATAAGATGAAAGTGAAGAGATAGAAAAAGGCCAGAAAACTAAACACTAGGTTACTTAGAAGCAATTAGAAACAAATGCATGAACTAAATAAAACTATATGATATGAATGAAAAAGTTTCCCATGAAATTGAGATATTAAAGAGAAATCAGAGGGAAATACTAGGGATGAAGAATTCAACAGACCAAATGAAAAATGCAGTGGAACGTCTTAACAATAGGGTATGTAAGGCAGAAGAAAGAACATCTGAGCTAGAAGATAAATCTTTGGAAATTTTATAGTCAGACCAAAAACAAGAAGAAATTAGAAAAATAAAAAAGCACTATTAGAGATCTACAAAATACTATCAAACAACCCAACATACAGGACCTAGGAGTGCCTGAAGGCATGGAAAGAGAGAAAAGGTTAGAAGGCCTTTTCAGGGACCAGCACTGTGGTGTATGTAGCATGTAAAGCTGCTGCCTGAGGTGCCAGCATCCCATATGGGCACTGGTTGGAGTCCTGGATGCTCCATTTCTGACCCAGCTCTCTGCTATGGCATGGGAAAGCAGTAGAGAGTGGCCCAATCCCTTGAGCCCTTGCACCTGTGTAGGAGACATGGAAGAAGCTCCTGGCTCCCAGCCTCTGACTTTGGATAGGTGCAGCTCCAGCTGTTGTGGCCAATTGGGGAGTGACCCAGCAGATGGAAGACCTCTCTCTCTCTCTCTCTCTGTGTGTGTATATGTGTGTAACTCTGACTTTCAAATAAATAAATCTTTTTTTTTAAAAAAAAAAAAAGGAAGGCCTTTTCAGTGAAATAATAACAGAAGACTCCCCTAATTTGAAGAAAGAAAGGGACATCAAAGTACAGGAAGTACATAGAAGTCCCAACAGACATCACAAGAAGAGATCTTCACCATGACACATGGTAGTAAAATATAGAGAAAAGATTCTAAAATGGGCATGAGAGAAATGCCAGATTACATTAAGAGGAATCTCAATTAGATTCACAGCAGACTTCTCATCAGAAACCCCACAGGCTAGGAGAATGGTGAGATATATTCCCAGTCTTAAGAGGAAAAAACTCTCAAACCAGAATATCATTTATGAACAAAATAAAGACCTTCTGTAACAAACAGAAATTGAAAGAATTTGTCACTACACATCCATCCCTACAAGAGATGCTCAAGGATGTACTATATACAGAAACAAGGACATCACTAAAAAAGAAGGTTAAGGCAGAATAATATCTCCCAGTAGAAATACAAAGGAAATATAAAGTAAGAAATGGCAGGGCAAAGTCATTACTTTATAATAGTCACTCTGAAAGTAAATGGCCTCAACTCTTCAGTAAAAAGACACAGACTGGCTGAATTCTTTCTTAAAAAAGAAAACCCATCTACTTGCTGCCTACAAGAATCATCTCTCACCAATAAAGATACGTGAAGACTGAGAGTTAAAGGATGGAAAAAGGTAATCCATGCTAACAGAAACCTAAAACAAAGCTGTGTAGCCATCTTATTATCAGACAAAATAGACTTTTACACAAAAACTGTTAAGAGAAACAAAGAAAGGCACTACGTAATGATTAAGGATCAATTCAATAGAAAGGTGTGACTATTATAAACTTATATGTACTAAATTAAAGAACATCTGGCTTTATTTAAAATAAATTAATGGATTTAAAGTGAGACATAGACTCAAATACAATAATAAAAACAGCATGGTACTGGTACAGAAACAGATGGATAGACCAATGGATAGACCAATGGAACAGAATAGAAACACCAGAAATCAATCCAAACATCTACAGCCAACTTATATTTGATCAAAGATCCAAAACTAATCCCTGGAATAAGGACAGCCTATTCAATAAATGGTGCTGGGAAAATTGGATTTCCATGTGCAGAAGCTTGAAGCAAGACCCCTACCTTTCACCTTACACAAAAATTCACTCAACGTGGATTAAAGACTTAAATCTACGACCCGAAACCATCAAATTATTAGAGAGCATTGGAGAAACCCTGCAAGATATAGGCACAGGCAAAGACTTCTTGGAAAAGACCCCAGGAGCACAGGCAGTCAAAACCAAAATTAACATTTGGGATTGCATCAAATTGAGAAGTTTCTGTACTTCAAAAGAAACACTCAGGAAAGTGAAGAGGCAACCGACAGAATGGGAAAAAATATTTGCAAACTATACTACAGATAAAGGGTTGATAACCAGAATCTACAAAGAAATCAAGAAAATCCACAACAACAGAACAAACAACCCACTGAAGAGATGGGCCAAGGAACTCAATAGACATTTTTCAAAAGAGGAAATCCAAATGGCCAACAGACACATGAAAAAATGTTCAAGATCACTAGCCATCAGAGAAATGCAAATCAAAACCACAGTGAGGTTTCACCTCACCCCTGTGAGAATGGCTCACATCCAGAAATCTACCAACAATAGATGCTGGAGAGGATGTGGGGAAAAAGGGACACTAACCCACTGTTGGTGGGAATGCAAACTGGTTAAGCCACTATGGAAGTCAGTCTGGAGATTCCTCAGAAACCTGAACATAACCCTACCATACAACCCAGCCATCCCACTCCTTGGAATTTACCCAAAGGAAATTAAATTGGCTAATAAAAAAGCCATCTGCACATTAATGTTTATTGCAGCTGAATTCACAATAGCTAAGACCTGGAACCAACCCAAATGCCCATCAACAGTAGACTGGATAAAGAAATTATGGGACATGTACTCCATAGAATACTATACAGCAGTAAGGAACAATGAAACCCAGTCATTTGCAACAAGATGGAGGAATCTGGAAAACATCATGCTGAGTGAATTAAGCCAGTCCCAAAGAGACAAATATCATTTGTTTTCCCTGATCGGCGACAACTGAACACCAAAGGGGAAACCTGTTGAAGTGAAATGGACACTATAAGAAACAATGACCTGATCAGCTTTTGTCCTGACTCTAGATGTACAATGTAATACTTTATCCTTTTTAGTATTTGTTGTTGTTGTTGTTGTTCTAGTACTAGCAGTTGAACTCTGTAATTAACACACAATTATTCTTAGGTGTTTAAATTTTAACTGAAAAGTGATCCCTGTTAAATTTCAGAGTGGAAAAAGAGAGGGAGGAGATGCACAATTTGGGACATGCACAATCAGTCTTGCCCCAAATGATGGAGTTAGAAATGTGCCAGGAGATTCCAATACAATCCCATCAAGGTGGCATGTACCAATGCCATCTCACTAGTCCAAGTGATCAATTTCAGTTCACATTCGATGGCTCGGATAGGTCTAAGAATCAAAGGGATCACACAAACAAGACAAGTGTCTGCTAATACTAACTGATAGAATCAAAAAGGGAGAGAAAGATCCAGCATGGGGAGTGGGATACACAGCAGACTCATAGAATGGCAGATGTCCTAAACAACACTCTGGCCTCAGAATCAGCCCTTACGGCATTCGGATCTGGCTGAAGAGCCCATGAGAGTATTGTAGGCATGGAAAGCCAAGATACCATGGAAAAGAAAAAAAGAAGAAGACCTAAAGGAAAGATCTCTGTGAGTGAGATCCCAGTGGAAAGAACGGGGCCATCAAAGAAGGAGGTACCTTTCTCTGAAGGGAGGAGAGAACTTCCACTTTGACTGTGACCCTATCGGAATAAGATCAAAGTCAGCGAACCCTAAAGGCTTCCATAGCCCTGGCAACTCATGACTAGAGCCTAGGGAGATTGCTGACACCATGAACAGGAGTGTCAAATTGTTAAATCAGCAACAGGAGTCACTGTGTACTTACATCCCATGTGGGATCTGTCCTTAATGTGTTGTCTAATGTGCAGTGATGCTATAACTAGTACTGAAACAGTATTTTTACACTTTGTGTTTCTGCGTGGGTACAAACTGATGAGATCTTTACTAATTATATACTGAATTGATCTTCTGTATATAAAGAGAATTGGAAATGAAAAAAAAAACCTGGTGTTAAATTGGAAATGGCATAGAAAATTAATTTTTAAAAAAATATTATGCAGGATCTCTGTCTTTAATGTGCTGTACACTCTTATTTAATGCTATAACTAGTATTCCAACAGTATTTTTTTTTTCACTTTGTGTTGCTATATGGGGTCAAACTGTTGAAATCGTTACCTAATATATACTAAACTGATCTTTTGTATATAAAGAGAATTGAAAATGAATCATGATGTGATTGGAAGGGGAGAGGGAGCGGGAAAGGGGAGGGTTGTGGGTGGGAGGGAAGTTTTGGGAGGGGGAAGCCATTGTAACCCATAAGCTGTACTTTGGAAATTTATATTCATTAAATAAAAGTTTAATAAAAAAAATGAAATCTTGTCATTTGCAACAAAATGGATGAAAATGGAAAACATCATACTTAGTGAAATAAGCCAGTCCCAAAAGGATAAATATCATATATCCTCCCTGACCTGTGATAACTAATAGCACACCTGAAAGTGAAATTGACACTTTGAGAAGCAATGTCTTTGAATAGCCTTTGTCTCATCTGTTGAAGAACAGTTTCTTTCACACTATTTTTTCAACTCTTTACTTAGTATAGAGTTAATCTTATATGTTTAAAACGAATTGAAAGTAGATCTTAGTAAAAAATAAGAATGGGAATAGAAAAGGGAAGGGGAAGAAGGTTGGGAGGGCAAGTACAGTGTAGGGGAAGAATCACTGTTCCTAATGTTGTATTCATGAAATGCATGAAGTTTATATGCCTCAAATAAAAGGTTTCTGGGAAATAATAGACAATAGATATGCACAGACATTTCTCAATGATGATGTACAAATAGCCAATATATATATATATATATATATATATATATATATATATTAAAAATGTTCAATATCACCATCAGAGAAATACAAAACTACAATGATTTATTTTCTCATAAAATGTGGCATATCAGGGAGGGGATTCAAGATGAATATACAGAGAAGTTCAGCATTTGCTTCTACCTCCACTGAGATACTCCAAAGGAGCTACATATCCAGGAGAATACTTGAGGAAGAGCACTAGAGGTAACAGGAGAGAAATAGGAAAACAGGACATTAATAACAGACAGCAGCTTGGAAGAGGAAACAGGCAGATCTGGCCAGTGTCTGAGGCCCCAGCCCCATGATGGAGGACTCCCCATTGGTGGACACAGTAAGCAGGATGGTATAGGCAGAGCCCATCTGTGCAGACTTCTTATCCAAATAATCCTCCCAGCAGAGGTATACATTTGCTACGGAAGAGCAGCACAGTGAGGAGCACTCCCTGGAAAACTTGGGGCTTCACGACTTCAGAGGAGGAGCTTTACACAGTTCCTTACCTCACTCTTCAGAGCAGGCCACTTTGGCCACCTGGGAGTGACCAACAGAAGGAAGACCTTTCTCTGCCTCTCCCTCTCTCTGTCTGTAAATCTACCTCTCAAATAAATAAAAACTTTAAAAAAAAAACAAAAATATTAGAAATGAAGTACTCAATAAATCAAATAATAAATACAATGGAAAGCCTTAACAACAGACTAGATGAGGCAGAAGAAAGCACATCTGACCTAGAAGACAAGTCTTTTGAAATATCTCAGCAAGGAGAAGATGAGGAAAAGGAAGAAGGAAGAAAAAAAAAAGGACAAAAACAGTGTTTGGGATCTATAAAACACCATCAAAGGACCAAAGTCTCAGGAATTGCTGAAGGAATGAAAAAATAGAAAGGTTTAGAAAAATCTATTCAATGAAATAACAGAAAACATCTATAATTTGAAGAAAGAGTTTGGCAAACTTGCCAGATATAAAATCAACACACAAAAATCAATAGCATTCCTATATACCAACAATGTTCTGGCTGAGAAAGAATTTATAAGACCAGTGCCATTCATAATAGCTACAAAAACGTTTAAATACCTTGGGATACATTTAATGAAAGATGTGGAAGACCTCTACAATGAAAATTATAAAACATTAATGAAAGAAATGGAAGACACAAAAAATGGAAAAATTTTTTCACGTTCATGGATTGGAGTATTTAACATCATTACAATGTCCATACTACTCAAAGAAATTTACACATTCAACACAATCCAAATCAAAATTCCAAGAACATTCTTCAGAGAACTAGAAGAAACAATCCTAAAGTTTATATGGAAACACAAAATACCCTGAATAGCTAGAGCAATCCTAAATTATAAAATAAAGTCAAAAGCATCACAATACTAGATCTCAAGGACTGTTATTATGCACAGGCAATAAAAACAAAAATAAACAAAATGGGATATCATCAAGCTAAGAAGCTTCTTCACAACAAAAGAAACAGCTAACAAAGTGAAGAGGCTACCAACAGAATGGGAGAAAACATCTGCAAACTATGTTTTCAATAAAGAACATCCAGAATACGTAAGGAACTCAAGAAACTAAATAACAAAACAATCCACTTAATAAACGGGCAAAGTATCTGAACAGGCATTTTCAAGTGATTTAATACAAATGGCCAACAGACACATGAGAAAATGCTTAGGATCAGCAGCCATCACAGAAATGTAAATAAGAACTACAGTGAAGTATCACTTCAGAGAGAATGGCTATCATCCAAAAATTTAAAAATAACAAATGCTTGTGATGATGTATAGAACAAGGTACCCTAATATACTATTTGTGGAAATGTAAACTGGTTCAACCATTATGAAAAACAGTACTAAGATCCCTCAGAAAACTACAAGTAGATCTACCATATTAACCAGCTGCCCCACTCCTGGGAATTTATCTAAAGGAAATGAAATTAGCATACTAAAGAGATAACTGCACTCCATGTTTATAGTAGTTTAATTCATAATAGCAAATCTTTGCAATCAAACTAGATGTCCATCAACTGATAACCAGATAAAGTGTGATACGTATATGCAATGGATATTACTCAATCAGAAAAAAGAATGAAATATTGACATCTGCAACAAAATGGATGGAACTGGACATCATTATGCTAAGGAAATAAGCCGATTCAGAAAGATAAACAGCAAATGTTTTATTTGTGGAAACATATTGAGTACAAAAATTGTGTCAATATCATTTGGTATAACTCCATATCATTGAGTATATAAACATTACTTTATTGAATAACACAATGTAAATTACAATATACACTTATTTCCCCCACATTTTTATCATGAATCCCTCACTTTGAGATATCTTTTTTAAAGAAAAAAACAGTATACATGTATGTGTATATATGTCTACATTTGAAGTGAAAGTAGAAGAATGCTTAGAATTGCTAAATTTTGAAACTAAAAGAGAAAAATATGATAATTAAAAGCCAAAAAGAATCATCTCACCCCATTTATGGTAGCTAGTATCAAAAAGATGAGGAAAAAATACAGGGGCTGCCATTATGGCACAGTAGGTTAAGCCAATGCTTACAATGCCAGCATTTCACATTGGAGTGCTGGTTTAAGTCCCATCTGCTCTGCTTCCAATCCAGCTCCCTGCTAATGAGGAAAAGTAGTGGATGATGGCCCAAGTATCTGGGTCCCTGCCTCCCATGTAGAGACCAAGATGGAATTCCAGGGTCCTAGCTTTGGCCTGGCCCAGCCACAGCCATTGTGGCCATTTGGGGAGTAAATCAGTGGACGGAAGATATACCTAGCTGTTTTATTCTTTTTGTCCAAAGCGCCGGCCCCCAGAAGCTTTTTTTAAGTCATATATCATTACCAAGTGAGATATAGCCCAGGAATGCAAGGTTAGCTTAACAATAAAAAATAAATTATTGTTAATATTACTGATTCTCTCTGATGTTTAGGAACAAGATGAGGGATGAGGATATCCACACTCAAATAAAAAATATTTATGTGTTTTAAAGGCAGAGACTGGAAGAGAGCTCCAATATACTGATTCATTTCCAAAATGCCAATAAGAACTGACACTGGGCCAGCTCAAAGTCAGGAGCCAGGAACTTAACACCGACATGGGTGGCAGGGACCCGAATTACCTGCTGCCTCCCAGATGTCAGGAGCAGGAATTGGAAACAGAGCCAGCACTTGAGTCCATACACAATGATATGGGATGTCAGCACCCAAGTAGCATCTTAATTCCTGTGCCAAACACTTGCTCCCCAACTCTCAACACTTTGATTCAACACTGCATTAGAGTTTCTATTTCTAGCTAGGACAATAAGGCAAGAAAAAAATGAAAGATTCAGATTGTAAGGAAGAAGTAAAACTAAAATTATTTCAATTTATATGGGACATGAGCCTATCTGTGGGAAACCCTAAAAAATCCACAAAAAGACTGGAGAATTCAGAAAAGTTGTAGGATATGCAATCAACTCACAAAAATCAGGATCCTTGCCGGCACCTTGGCTCAACAGGCTAATCCTCCGCCTTGCGGCACAGGCACACTGGGTTCTAGTCCCAGTCGGGGCGCCGAATTCTGTCCTGGTTGCGCCTCTTCCAGGCCAGCTCTCTGCTGTGGCCAGGGAGTGCAGTGGAGGATGGCCCAAGTGCTTGGGCCTTGAACCCCATGGGAGACCAGGAGAAGTACCTGGCTCCTGCCTTCGGATCAGCGCGGTGCACTGGCCGCAGCGCGCCGGCCGCAGCAGCCATTGGCGGGTGAACCAACGGCAAAGGAAGATCTTTCTCTCTGTCTCTCTCTCTCTCACTGTCCACTCTGCCTGTCCAAAAAAAAAAAAAAAAAAAAAAAAAAAAAAACTCTAAAAAAAAACAAAAAAACAAAAATCAGGATCCAGAGGCTGAAGCAAAACAAGGATTATTCAAAAAGTTTGTGGAAAATGGAAATGAAAAATAAGTGTAATTGATTCAAAACATTCTGAAATTCTTGCATATTCTCTTATTATTTCAGTTTTTTCTTTTCTTTCCCACTTTTTTTGTTTGCTTGCTTTTGAGGCAGAGTACTCCCATCCACTGGCTCTTTCTCTAGTAACATCCATGATTGAACAAGGCCAAAGCCAAGGATGGAGAATCCAAATGGGTTTTTCCCACATGATTGGCAGGGCCCTAACCACTTGAGTCATCAACTGCTGCCTTCCAGGGTCTATATCAGCAGGAATATGGCATCAGGATCCAGAGCTTGGAATCAAACTCACAAACTCAGGTATGGGCTATGGGACGTCGGCATCCTACCTAGCATCTTAACCATACTTTCTTAATGAATACTTCCCATGAACTTTTTAAACATTCCTTGTAAACTAACAATCAAAAAAGATAGTTAAGAAAACAATCTCTGAGCTGGCATTGTGGCACAGCAGTTAAAAACACTGGCTGCAACGTTGGCATCCCAGGTAGGTGCCAGTTTGAGTCACGGCTACTCCACTTCACATCCAGCTCCCTGCTAATGCCCCTGGGAAACAGAAGACGGCCCAAGTGTTTGAGCCCCCACAACCACATGGGAAACCCAGAGAAAGCTCCTGGCTCTTGGCTTGGGAAAATGGAAATCAAAAGGTAGCTACCTTAATTAACTGGGACTTGGCAACAGAGCCCAATTCTAAACTCAGGTCTGCTAACTCCAAAGCCTATATTCTGTTCCCTGAGTCACAGTGTCCACACCTGTGATCCTCCTGCAGCTGCCAAAATGCCTCCAGCTTTCCACAGAAAGACACACTGCCAAGAGGTCACACAGATCACAGCATTTTCTGTTGTCACCCACACTTCCGCTCATTAACTTCTCTTCATATCACTTCCTGACCTGATATCTCAAATCTTTTCCTTCCTAATCTTCATTAAAACTTACACATATTGTGTCATATCCCCTCAGTACTTTCTCCCTGCTACTAAAGCGTGCAAAGAAATCCATATCCAGGGTAGGAAATGGATATCCAGGGTAGGATATGTCACCTTCTAAGTCTATCCTAACTACCCTATTTAATACTGCAACCTACTACTCCCTCCTAACTCCACTACTATACTTTTCTTTTTTTCCCCTATGGGAAATTATGTAACTTATTTAGTATGCTAATTATTTATCTTTCTGTCTTCATTCTAGAGTGTACTATAAAAAAAAAATCACATCACACTCAGTGACTCAAAAGCAACAGAAATGCATTATCTTAGAGTTCTGGAGATCAGAACTCCACATGGATTTCACTGGGCAGAAATCAGGGTACCAGCGAGATGCTGCCACTTCTCTAGGTTCTGAGGGAGGGTCCTCTTCCAGCTGTTTAGACTCCACACCCCCTTCCTATCTTCTCATCTTTCACCTTCTCTCCCACTCCGATTCTTTCTCCATCTTTAAGGATCTTACTACATTAGGCCCACCTGGATAATACAGACACTCTCCTCATTTCCAGATCCTTAATCACATTTCTAAAGTACTTTTTACCATCTCAAGATGAGACAGCAGGGTTCACAGATTCTAAGGATTTAGACTGGGACATCTTTAGGGTGCCCATAATTCAGTCTACCATATTCAGAACTTGCTATCCAACTCTTCGTCTTAAAGCCAGCCTAAAGGAACAAGTAAAGGCCTTGAAGGTGACCAAGTTCTCATAATTTCACTACTTGGTCATTGCCCCAGCTCAAGTCCTCTTAAGTACTTCAACATTCTTTTAACTGTTCTCTCAACAGTCAGTCTTGTCCTTCAAATTCATCCCCTATTTTGAAGTAATCTTAAATAAACAGTACATTTTAAATACAATTTAAATGCAACTTATGGTATCTAATTATCCCTCAGTAAATATTTTTGAAGCTAATAAGGAACGTAGAATAAGAAATGATCAATTCAAAAGAAAGCAAGATAAAGGGGTAAAGGGAACACAACTGGGGGGGTCATATAGAAAACAAATACTAAGTGCCAGATTTAAACCTAAAAATAAGTGTTAAATATAAGGGGGCTAAATGCTTAAGTTTCAAAACAACAAAAATAATCTAACAGTAATAAAGCAACAAAAGTCAGTCATAGATTACTTAAAAGATTTTGGTTCATTGAAATTAAAAAAAAAAATGGGCAAGACATGCTTTGTATTGTTTTGTTGCTAGAGTAATGCCATCTACCAAGAATGAGAAAACCTCAGACAGAACAAGAGTTTGAGTACTCACACCTGTGCTGACTGGCTATTTGGTCAGCTGATCTAGGCTGACTTCAGCTAGTATGACTAGGACAACTTGACTCTGCTCCATATTGCCACTCAGCCAGGTGTCACTCAACGGCCTGAATGCATTCTCCTGATGATGGCCACTGTGCAGTAGAACAAGTCCCAGGGGATAAGCTTCTGTTTCAAGGATCCCTGTTCACATGGTTGAGTCCAAAGTAAGAAAATCCGAACAGGTCACCTCATGGTGAGACAGCAAAGTCACATGGCAAACAATATGAACATTAAGTTTATAACTATGGGAAAGGTAAAGAATTGAGGCCTAGTTACAATCTACTCCATTATATAACCAGCCGATGAAGTAAACCTCGAGGCAAAAACTATTAGTAGACACATTGGGACATTTCATTATAATACTAAACGATTTTTTTTAATTTTTTTTTATTTTTTTTTTATTTTTGACAGGCAGAGTGGACAGTGAGAGAGAGACAGAGAGAAAGGTCTTCCTTTTGCCGTTGGTTCACCCTCCAATGGCCGCCGCGGTAGCGCGCTGCGGCCGGTGCACCACGCTGATCCGATGGCAGGAGCCAGGTGCTTCTCCTGGTCTCCCATGGGGTGCAGGGCCCAAGCACTTGGGCCATCCTCCACTGCACTCCCTGGCCACAGCAGAGAGCTGGACTGGAAGAGGGGCAACCGGGACAGGATCGGTGCCCCGACTGGGACTAGAACCCGGTGTGCCGGCGCCACAAGGCGGAGGAATAGGCGCCAGCCCACTAAACGATTTTTTAAAAAGAATTTCAATTTGTATCCAATCACATAGCCTCTAAAAGAGAAAGTCAAATTCAGAAGCATGGTGGGAGATTCAATATCCTTTTGTCAATAACAACCAGAATAAGCTGACAAAAAATAATCCACAACAATACTGAAGATTATAACAATTTGATTAATAAATTAGTCTTAAGCAACATTTAGAGAACACAATACACAACAATTGCAGAACATACATTCTTTTAAAATAGACATGGGGGCCGGCACCGTGGCTCACTTGGCTAATCCTCCACCTGAGGCGCCAGCACCCCGGGTCTGGTTCCGGTTGGGGTGCCAGGTACTAGTCCCAGTTGCTCCTCTTCCAGTCCAGCTCTCTGCTGTGGCCCAGGAGGGCAGCAGAGGATGGCCCAAGTGCTTGGGTCCCTGCACCGGGAGGAAGCACCCAGCACCTGTCTATGACTCTACCTGTCAAATAAAAATAAAAAAAATAAAATAAAATAAATAAATAAATGGACATGGGGCATTTACTGAAAAAGACTGAGCCACACAACTGGTTTCAATAAACTTTAAAAAAGAGAATGACAGCTTAAGAATGCATTTTCTGATTACAGTGCAATTTAGCCAGAAATCCACAAAAGATGACTAGAAAATTCCACATTTGGAAATTAAACACCACATTCATAAACACCCATGAGTCAAAGGGAAATACAACGGAAATGAGAAGAAAATGGAATTCGCTGATGCTGAAATTACTATATGTATAGAAGTGGATGTGACTAACTGCAAATACTGGGGTGTCCACGGGCTGACGCTCTGTGACTGAGAGGAGGGGAAACTACTTGACACCGAGTCAACACGCGGCTTTTTAACGAGCACAACTACCACCACCATTTTCCACACTTACATATGCAGGAGCCCACTGAAATCTGTCCGGGATTCTCGCAGGCGCCTCAACATTCTAGATGCGAACCCCATTCCTCCCAGTCCGCCCCACCGCAGAGGACGTCCCCGGCCTTCACCGGTGACGGAGTGACAAAGCTGGGGGCGCCGGCCGCGGCTGCCAAGCGCCACACACACCTGTCCGCGGCCACGGGGCGACAGGGAGGTCGGCGCCCGGACCCTCCCGCGGGACAGGAGGCGCCGAGCCCCCAGCCCTGCAAGGCCCTGCAAGACCCTGGGCGGGGCGCCCGGTGGGAAGCTCTCTCCACACCCGCCTCGCCCTCGCCTCTCCCTCTCCCCGAGGCCGAGGCCGGGACTGGGGATGGGCGAGGCGGAAGCCCCCAGGGCTCAGCGTCCTCCCGAGCCCCGGGGAGAACCGCGGCCCCGGGCTCAACGGCCGTGGGAGGCAGCGGCTGAAGGACCCCGGTTTGGCTGCCGGCCGGCAACACTGAAGTACTTCCTGCTGTGGGGACTCTGAGGAGGCGGCGGGGGCTGGACACACCACTTACGGCGACTCCCCAGTCCCGAAGGCCACGCAAATCTCGATTCGGTTTGAGATCACCGTCTCTCAAGATGGAGGCCTGACTAGAGCAGGCGGCCCGAGCGCGGGTGGGCGGGGCGGGCGTGGCCGCGCATGCTCCTCCAAGAGCAAGGTTGACTATGGCTGGAGCCCCAGCCTTAGATCATAGCACTACGTTTCAAATGTCTTTTAAGGTATGCTCTCCTAGTTTTGTTTTGGCTTAGTTCTTATTTTTTATAATTTAGGCGTAATGATTCTTGTTAATCACTTAGTTCAGGCAGTAACTATTTTTTAGCCTATTCATAGATGATTTCATTTTTTACTATTTTCTCTTGCCTATTATATTGATTCTTAAATTATTTTTCAAAAGGCAGAGAGAAAGGTGCCGGCATTGTGGCGCAGTGGGTTAGGCTGCGGCTTAATTGCAGGGCAGGTTCAAGTCGCAGCTACACTGCTTCCTAACTCCCTGATTATGCACCTGGGAAAGTAGTGGAAGATGGCCCAAGTACTTAAGCCCCTTCCACCCATGTGGGAGACCAAGAGGAAGTTCCTGGCTCCTGGCTTCAGCCTGGCCTAAACTTGGCTATTGTAGCCATGTTGGGAGAGAACCATGCAAGGAAGATCTCTTTTTCTGTTGTTTTGCCTTTCAAGTAAATAATTTTTTAAAAAGCAGAGTGGCTGGCATTTTGGCATAGAGGGTCAAGCTGCTGCCTGCGACACCAGTATCCCATGTGGGTACTGGTTTGTGTTCCAGCTACTCCATTTCCCATTCAGCTCCCTGATAAAAGCAGTAGAGGATGGCCCAAGTACTTGAATCCCTGCTAGCCATGTTGGGGACCTGGATGAAGCTCCTGGCTCAGCCCTGGCCACTGTGGCCATCTGGGGAGTGGACCAGTGGGTGGAGGATCTTTATCTCTATCTCCTTCTCTCCCTCTCTCTGAAACTCTTTCAAATAAATAGATAAATCTTAAAAAAAAAAACAAAACAAAAACAAAAAAAAAAAAACAAAAAAAAACAGATATATAGAGACAGATTTTCCATCTGCTGGATCCAAAATAAATTCTATGAGCCCGGAACTCAATGTGTATCTCCCATATGGCAGGGACCCAAGTACTTGAGCCATCATCACCTGCTGCCTCCTAGGGTGTACAGTAGCAGGAAGCTGGAGTCGGAAGCAGAGCCAGGACCAAACTCAAGTACTTCAATATGGCAACGGGCACCCCAAACAGCATCTTAATTGCTGTGCCAAATGCCCACATCTTTCTAGCCTATTTTCAAAACGTGTTTCAAACATTTAAAGGGCCACAGTCAGCTAGTTTTAGCTCCTGCTTGTTTAATCTTTGATTCCTCCAGCTCTTTGTCTAACTCTGACCTTATCCCTGAACTCTAGACACTTATATCCACCCACGTGGGAGATCAGGAGGAAGCTCCTGGCTTCGGATCAGCTCAGCTCTGGCTGTTCTGGCCATTTGGGGAGTGAACCAGTGGATGGAAGACATCATCTCTCTCTCTCTCTCTCTCTCTCTCTCTCTCTCTCTCTCTCTCTCTCTCTCCCTAACTCCACCTTTCAAATAAATAAATAAATCTTTTAAAAATTCCTTAACATAATCTCAATGGATACCAACAGTTTTGTACCACTAAGCCACAGGTTAAGCTAGGGTCCCAGAATGGAAACTAGGAGGGAGAGGTAGTTATCTCAAGGCTCAAACTACTTTGCTTCCACCACACTATCACCTCTCCACGGATGCTACCATTCTGTCTGTTAGATAGTGTCATATCTCCCCAACTGGTCACTGAGAGGCACACTCAACAGAATTCAGCTGGGTCAAAAAAGAGGCAGCCTCACAGCTGTATTCAGTTTAAGGGTCTGTAGTTCCTGGGTATTTATTTAACCAAACAATTAGTTGACATGTGCTAAGCATTATAGAAGGCATTGGGAATAAAAAGATAAATTAGACGTGGTCTAGCCTGCAAGTAGATTATAACTGGGAGAGAGGCGGAAATGGAGTTAAAAACTCAGCAAGACAAAATAGGCAATTATAACCATGTGTTACTGTTATAACAGTAACAAAAGGTGTGATTGGAGGGAGATGTAGAAAACAAGTGAGGGGACTTCACTGAGTCTGGTGCTGAGGAACAGAGGTGAGGACAGCCCAAGAAAACTTCCCACCTGAGTCTCACACTGAAAAAAGGAATTGGCCAGCTGTAAGTTAGGAGTAGGAAGTGCATCAGCCGTCAGCTGAGACAGCAAGAATAAAGATACATAATGGTATAGGGGAGCTGTATAACAGGTTTGGTTTTGCTGGAGCTTCAGTTTAGGTGGGAGTGGAGGAGTGGGGGAGATAAAGCTCGAGAGAAGGGCAGGATCCCAAAGGAATGAATTTTAAGCATGGTTAGATTTACATTTTTTAAAATTATTTTAAAAGCTTTATTTATTTATTTAAAAGGCGGGGGGGGGGGTGGTCTTCCATCTACCAGTTTACTCCTCAACTGTCTGGAATGGCTGATCCTGACTGAAGCCAGGAGCCAGGAACTCCATCTGGGTGTCCCACATGGATAGCAGGGGTCCAGATACCTTGGCCACCACCTACTGTGTTCCCAGGTGCACTGACAGGGAGCTGGGTAGGCAGTGGAGCAGCTGGGACTTGAAGCAGCACTCTGATATGGGATGTAAGCACTGCAAGTAGCTGCTTAACACTCTGTGCCACAATGCTGGCCCCAGGACTTACATTCTTAAAAGATCACCAACTGGGGTGAGCATCATGGTACAAGGGGTTAAGTGAAAGTTTGGAATGCGAGCATCCCATATCAGAGTGCCTGGGATTGATTGAGTCCTGCCTCTGTTTCCCATCCAGCTTCCTACTAATGCACACCCTAGGATGCAGCTCAAGAACTTAGGTCCCTTCCAGTCCTGTGGAAGACCTTGATTGAGTTCCCACTTCCTGGCTTCAGCCTGGCCCAGCACCATTTGCTCTGGGCATTTGGGCAGTGGACCATAGGATGGAAGATTCTCTCTCACTTTCAAATAAAAATATAAATGAATAAATAAACATTTTTAAAAATTAGTTCTTAAAAAGAAATCACCAGCTGTTCCTTGGAAGATCTGGGGAGAGACAAACTGGAAGTAGTAAGATTCTTTGGGCGTCAGCTGAAATAAATATCTTAACACAGCAGGACTAAGCCTGTTGCTTCCCAGTTAGATGATTAGGGGCCTAGTGGACCTTGAAATGCCATAATAACTAGTGGACACAGATACAAATATACAGGAAATCTTATAAAAAGCAGAATTTGGTCTTGGGGCGGGGTGAGAGCTGCAAAAGAAAGGCAGGACTCAAGAACGAGAACTGCTTTCAGATCTTAGAGGTAGAGGAGATGGTGAAGATGTGAAAGGAAATATAACAAATGTGTTCAAGTTTACTAGGTTCGAGGTGCAGCAGTACATGCAGACAAAGACAAGGTAGAGATATAGAAGTCTTCCATCCGTTGGTTCACTCCCCAAATGGCCACAACAGCTGGAGCTAGGCTGATCTGAAGCCAGAGCCCATATGGGATGCTAGCACTGCAGGTGGCAGTTTTACCCATTACACCACAGTGCTGGCCCCAGGTTAAAGGCATATTTTTTGATATAAAGATTTTCTGGAACTCCATTCTCACTGCTTCTTGAGAGATTCTTTTCCCTCATCATTTATTGACAGAAAATGAAATAAACTCTAGCCATTGGTCCCAAGTTTGAGTGAATACCAGTCTGATTCTACTACTCCTGATTCTAAAAATCCATCAGGAGGGGACAGTGCTGTGCCATAGCAAGTGTGGCTGCCATCTACAATGCCAGCACCCCATGTGGGAGCCAGTTTGAGTCCCGACTGCTCCGCTTCCCGTCCAGCTCTCTGCTATGGCCTGGGAAAGCAGTAGAGGATGACTCAAGTCCTTGGGCCCCTACACCTGCTTGGGGGACCTGGAGGAAGCTCCTGGCTCCTGACTTTGGATTGGCTCAGCTCCAGCCATTGCAACCATTTGGGGAGTGAACCAGCAGATGGAAGATCTCTCTCTCTCTCTTTTTTTCCAGTGATCACAGTTATACTATCATCTTCTGGAGTATCTGGCTAACAATGTGAGAGGAGAATTCACAGTTTGCTATAGTTCATAAGACCTATTTCAGATATTTTTCAGACATCTATTCATATACACATCTATACCAGACATTTGCTGGTATACAGAATATCTAGGATAGCATACGTTCATCTAGGCCTTTATGTGTAAGAGAGATTCCTCAACAAAATACAGGAAGCTAGTAACAGTGTAGAAACCCAGTCACAAGGCAGTCATTTAGCTTAGCGGTTAGGATGCTTGCATTTCATTTCAGAGTGCCTGGGTTCCATAATCATCTGGTTCCAGACTCCAGCTTCCTGCTAATGCAGACCCTCCAAGGGCTGGGCTCCTGTCACCCACGTGGAAGGCCTGGAATGAGTTACCAACTTCTAGCTTTGGCCCGGCCTAGCTCCAGCCACTGTGGGAATTTGGAGAGTGAACAAGTAGATGGGAGATCTCTATTTATCTATCTGCCTCTCAACTAAACAAATAAGTATACAGCCAATTCCTCACTTTCCCTACAGCCTGAAGTGTAAACAGCAGTTATCCCAAATATTTGTGGCTTTTTCAGTCTTTTAAGTATTACAAGAACAGTCTTATCACTCATATTGCTTGAACTGAAGAATGAATATTCAAGGGTTGTCTTAGGTGGAAGCTTCCAAATTCACAAAATAATAAAGGTGACATGCAAAAGGGGTGAACTTGGGACCTGAGGATGCATATGTCACCTGACTATTAAGCACTAACCTCCGCTTTTCACTTTCTTGACAAACCCTAGTCACTTGTGCTATAGCAGTGTATCAAGCCCATAGCATGGGCATTATCTTTTCCAAATTCCTACGGCATTCCTGTTTAACAAGTGTCTTTTTTTTTTTTTTTTGGGGGGGGGGGGACAGGCAGAGTTAGACAGTGAGAGAGAGAGAGAGAGAGAGAGAGAAAGGTCCTCTTTCCATTGGTTCACCCCCCAAATGGCCACCACGGCCAGCACGCTGTGCCAATCCGAAGCCAGGAGCCAGGTGCTTTCTCCTGGTTTCCCATGCGGGTGCAGGGCCCAAGGACTTGGGCCATCCTCCACTGCACTCCCAGGCCACAGCAGAGAGCTGGACTGGAAGAGGAGCAACCGGGACAGAACCAGCACCCCAACTGGGACTAGAACCTGGGGTGCCGGCGCTGCAGGCAGAGGATTAGCCTAGTGAGCCGCGGCGCTGGCCAACAAGTGTCCTTTTAATTAAAATAACGTCTCAGCTTTTAAGTGAAAGGTCATTAAAATTGATACTTTTTAAAAACACATCCTTAATGAAGAAAAATTGAACTACAAGCCTGAGCGAGCTACTGACTACTGACAGAGCTGCTTAGTCCCTTAGTGGCTTGACAGGGAAAGAACAGAGGCTCAGGCTTTTTGAACAAAATATCTTCAAGCAACTTCTGATGGAGACATGTTTTTATTGATGTTAGATTGACCTTTAACTTTATGGCCAGACACCAGTTATTGGCTAAGATGCTTAAGTACAACCTAGACTCCCAGTTACTGATTCTTCTATAAAACCCTCATTTGAAGTCGGCACAAAGTCTCTTGACAAGCCAGGTATGTTCAAGCCTTATACAACAACACTGCATTTACAATGCTCCAGGGATTGTATTAAATGCTTCACACCCATTTTGTATTTCCTCAGAACCCTAAAGATAGATACTATCATTATCTTCATTTAAAAGAGCTGGCTCAGAAGGATTAAGTAGTTCCTCCAAGGACATGCATACTGTGGCCGAGCCAAAAAGTGGATTCCATTTGCACCACACTACTTTGTCTCCTCTAGATCTTGCTCTCCACTAAGACAGCCAGTAGCTGGATATGGCTACTTAAAATAATAAAAATTAAATAAAATTTAAAGTTGATTTCCTCAGTCACTAACCATATTTCAAGTGGCTAATGGCTACAATACTAGAAAGCACTGGAAGCCATGACTGCAGCAAATTTATTTAGTGCCAGCCTAGAGTTATAAGTATTTCAGATGCTCTCTCTCTCATGATAATGAAATTGCATAAATGACCTTGTTACTTTGACTTCTAGGAAATTCAGTTCCAAATTTAAGCTCAAGTATAGCTAAACCTGGGCCCCTGTGATCAACATGTTTGTGCTTTTCTTTTCTTGGGACATGGTTTTCCTCCTCTATTTGATTATTGTTTCATTGTAGATGTTTTTGTTATGTGTTTTCTCAAATCCTTTGAGAAAGGCAGGGTATAAATATAAATAAATAGAAATGAGGAACCATGTTTTTATTTTTTGCATGATTTCCCTGATATAAGGTCCATTGCAGTGGGCCAGTGCTGTGGCACAGTGGGTAAAGCCACTGCCTACAGTGCCTGCATCCCATATGGGCATCAGTTCATGTCCGGCTGCTCCATTTCTGATCTAGCTCCCTGCTGATGCTCTTGGGAAGGCAGAAGAGGATGGCCCAAGCTCTTGGCCCCTGCCACCTACTTGGGAGACCCAGAAGAGGCTCCTGCTGCCTGGCTTCGGCCTGGTGCAGCCTCAACCATTGCAGCCATTTGGGGAGTTAACCAGTAGTTAGACGATCTTTCTGCCTCTGTCTCTCTCTGTCCTTCTCTATCTTTGCCTTTCAAATAAGTGAATAAATTTTTTTTAAAAAAAATCTACAATCTAAACTATTTACCAACTATATACTGTCAATAAGAAATTAGCTTCAAATATAACAATATAAGCAGATTAAAAGTTAATGGATGAAAAAATTAAATCATACAAATATCAGTCCAAGGTCAGAAAAGGCTACATTATTATCAGGTAAATTGGACTTCAGAACAAAGAAAATGACAAGAAACATAGAAGGATATTATGCAATGATAAAAGGGTTGATCCATCATGAAGATGTAGCAATACCAAATGCCTAGATAGCAGTCAACAGACCTGCCAAATATATGAATGAAAAACTGATGGAACTGAAAGAAGAAATAGATGAATCCATAAAATAGTTCAAGGCTTTGTAGGGCACCCCTGCTCCCCTCTCCACCTCCAAACACACTCTTTTCCTGTGTCTGAGAATCAGATGTCTTAACCACCCAGTGATCCAGCCAGATACAGGTTTTTCCCAGCAGGTTGAGCTCAGTATGGGACCTTGAATATTCCCAGGCATTGACAAAGATAGTTTAGGTTTTTGTCCAAAACACTGAAAGAAACTGGCCCCAGCCCTAAGCCAAACTTCCTTAAGCCCTCCATCAGCCCATACGCTGACCCCCTCATGGGGACTCATCAGTACAATGTCCTTGTTCTCTCACTGTGTGTTGTGAGGTAAGCTGCAGCTCTGCAGGTAAATCCCTTAATACATGCTTTGGACAGATCACTTTGGTATTTAGTCCTTATTTTCGAATCCCAGCAACCCCTGTTGCTGCTTTTGGAGTGACTCCAGCTGTGGGTTTGGCTAGATGAAGCAGTTTTCAGCACCCATCTCAGTAACTGATAGAACCAGTAGATAGAAAATCAGCACAGCACATATACAGAAGAACATCAACCTGCAGCATCAAATTGCTATTTATAGAACAACTCACCCAACAGCATCAACAGGTACACTATTTTCAAGAGATCATGTGACATATATAAAAAGACACACCATATCCTGGGCCTTAAAATAAACTTCAGGGGCCAGCATTGTAGCACAGCAGATTAAGTCACCACTTGTGATACCAGCACCCATATGGGGGTTGGTTCTAGTCCCAATCACTCCCTTTCTGATGCAGCTCCCTGCTAATGGACCTGGAAAGCATTAGAAGACGGCTTAAGTGCTTGGGTTAATAAGCTCCCACCTGCAATGCTGGCATCTCATATGGGTGCCAGTTCAGTCCTGATCCAGCTCTCTACTAATGTACCTGAGAAGGCAGTGGAAAATGACCCAAGTCCTTGGGCCCCTGCCACCCACGTGAAAGACCCAGATGGAGCTCTTGGTACCTGGCTTTGGCCTGGCCCAGCCCTGGCCTTTGTGGCCATTTGGAGATTGAACCAGTGGGTGGAAGGTTGGTCTCTCTCTCTCTTTCTCTCTGTCTCTCTATCTCTCTTTTCTTTCTCCATAACCCTGCCTTTTATGACAGGGTGGCTTGAAGTTTTACATTTTCCCACAGGACATAGCATGCCTGGGTGGTTATAGGTTACCTTACTTGCTTGATAATGGCCAAGGCCACCAAAATGTGGTTTCTGCCTTTCAAAGTGCCCCACAACTGCAACTCGGGGCTGTCTTCTCCGGACTTGCTCTGTGAGAGGGCAATCACCAGCTGGCCAGTAAAGACTCCTAATTTGATCGCAAAGTCTTGCTGTGTTTTAATTGTGTGCCCTGCAACATTTGGAGGCCCCAGAAAGAGTCCCCCGTCCCTCCCAGGATGGGTAGGCTAACTTCAACACTGCGGCATAGCCCAACAAGGAGGCTCAGGGGGCGGCCGCTGAGAGACGCTCCTCAGCCCCGAGCTGACTTCTGGTACTTTAGCACAGTCCCTCAGTCTTTGAAATTTTAATCAGGAGAGTCATCTGGTACCTCAACAGTGAGTAGAAATCATGTTTTTGATTTCTTCTGGTTTCTGATCTATGGGTTGACCCATCTGGGGTTGTTGGAAGGCTGAACGCAACACTACTTCCACAAACACGTCTGAGTTCAAGACGGCATCTCAGAACTCTGGTTTTGGCTGAACGTAATTTGTGTAAGAATCTGGTTGGTTGGTTGTTCTTTCTGGTTTGCTGTGTTGATGCTGTCGTTGTTATAGGGATGGGACAAGGATCATCCCTCCCTGCTGATCCACCATTAGGTTATATTTTTAATAAAATTTTAGTAAAGTTAAAAGGTGCACAACTAGATCTTTTGGTTTTACCCTAAATACTTTTGATTTCCAGCTCCTCTGCAAATGGGAGTGGCCAACCTTTGATGTAAGGTGGCCACTGGAGGGAACTACTAACCTTTCTACATCTTCACAGGTCCAAGAGGTGATTTATGGAAAACCTGTTCATCCTAACCTGGATTGATTTCCTTTCCAATCCCCCTTTGTGGCTAAAAGGTTAAAAAAAAAAAAAAAGTAAAAATGATTGAGGGTCAACGTGTCCTCCTAGCTAAACCGAAGGGGAAGGAGCCAACACCTCCTGTTATTTAAGGCCCCCCCAGAGAATCCAGTCCTACTGGACCCTCCTCCCTATGGAGCCAGTCCATCGGCCCCACCCCAGGAGCCTCCATTGGCCCCGACTCTTCACAGATGAGGACTGTCACCAGGGGGAGCCCAGTCTTTTCAGCCCCCGACATACGCGGAGCAGGTCAGCATATCACCCGCAGCCCCAAGGAACACTGGGTTCTACACAGCCGCCTGTCCCGGTCCTTCAGTTGTGGCAGACTGCCTCTGCTTGCGGGGAGACAAACCCCCTTTTATGGTCTATGTCCCCTTTTATACTAGTGATCTGTATAATTGGAAACAACAAAATCCCTCCTTTTCTGAGAGGCCTCAGGGATTAATCTCTCTCCCGAGTCTATTTTCTTTACTCATCAACCGACCTGGGATGACTGTCAACAACTTTCCCAAACCCTCTTCACACTGGAAGAGAGACCACCTTCGGCCAGAAGCCCAGAAACTGGTCCTGGGGCTGGAAGGACAGCCCACCTTCGAGCCGGCCTGACTGGAAATAATTTTTCCTGCAAGTCACCCCCACTGGGATCCCAGTGATGCTAGAGGTAAGGAAGCCCTCAATCGTATCGCCAGACTCTGTTGGGAGGGGTCCGAATGGCAGCAAGGAAGCCAACCCCTGAGGTAAGTGAGATCCTCCAGAAACCGGATGAGTCTCCTGTGGCTTTCCTTGAATGTCTCTTTGAAACATATTGCACATATACCCCTATCAATCCAGAAGCACCAGAAAATAGGTGTGTCATTAATGTAGCCTTTGTGTTTCAGTCGGCCCCTGACATTAGACGCAAATTACAGGGTTAGAGGGACTTGAGGGAAAGCTCCTTTCTGAATTGGTGGAGATAGCCCAGAACATTTATAATAACAGGAATGACCCTGTTACTTCCCAGACAAAAAGGATGGCTAGAATTATGGTGGTGGCCCTAAACAAGGGAGAGGCCCACAGCCTCAGGAAAAAAATGTCGTTCAATCAGACCTCCTCTAAAAAAGGAACAGTGTGCTTATTGTAAGGACACTGGACATTGGAAAAATGAGTGCTCCAAAAGAATACAAAAGGAGCAGGGGTCAAAGCCCGTCCCAATTTTGGTGGAAAAAGTTGATCCAATACCAAGTGCTACTCCTGGACCCACCGAGATCCTAAGGAGGTGCTGGAATCCTCAACCAGCCTGAGGGCGGATCTGACTGACACTTCCCTGGGAGACGCAGACACTGTTTTGTTCACGGATGGGAGCAGCTTCATCTCCAGAGGAGTGAGGTGAGAGGGTGCAACTGTAGTCACCTTCACAGAAGTTATGTGGGCCAGGCACTGGGACATAAAACCTCTGCTCAGAGGGCTGAGTTAATAACACTAACCCAGGCTTTCCGGTGGAGCAAAAATAAATCCGTTAATATCTATACAAACAGCAGATATGCTTTTGCCAATGCTCATGTCCACAGAGCCCTGTGTCAAGAACGGGGACCCTTACCATCTGGGGGAAGGCAGATCAAAACTGTGTCCAAGATCTTAGGCCTTCTGGAGGCAGTGTGGTTGCCAAAGAAAGTAGCCATCATCCATTACAGAGGGCACGGAACCTGAGTCCTTGGAGGTGAAGGGAAATGCATTCACGGATAAAACAGCTGGGAAAGGCGCCTTAAAACCAGTGGGGCCCTTCCAGATCCTTCTAGTCTTGCCTGACCAAACCCGTCTATACTAAAAAGAAAAACCTACAGGGCTATCACATGGGGCTACAATGGATCATGGAGGGTAGATGCACCTTCCCGATGCAAGACTGAACCTCCCAGAAACGACTGGCCAAAAACTAATAGAATAAGTTCACCACAGTACTCATCTCCGGAGTTCAAAATTGACTGAGCGGTTACATTTCTACATTCCTGGATTGGATCAGCAGACTTGCCAAGTCTTGTCACAATGCCATGTTTGTGCCCAGGTAAACCCAGAACAAAGAGATGAGTTAACCCAGGGGACTCGGTAACAGGGAAAAGCCCCTAGAGAACACTAAAAAGTAGACTTTACCTGGAAAATACAGTTACCGCTATCTTCTAGTTTTTATTGATACTTTTTCTGGCTGGGCAGAGCCTTTCCCCACCAAGAATGAAATAGCTCAGGTTTGGTCAAGAAATTAGTTTCTGAGATTGTCCCCCAAATTGGCCTCCCTCTAATAATAGGGTCCTCCCTCTAATAATGGTCCTGCGTTTATCACTTAGATTACCCAAATGCTAGCAAAGGTTTTAACAATAAATTGGAAATTACATTGTACTTATAAACCACAAAGTTTAGGACAAGTGGAAAGGATAAACAAAACTATAAAGAAAACCTTAATGAAAGTAAAAGTAGAGACTGTCAAACATTGGGTGAGCTTCCTTCCCTTCACCCGGTTTCAGAAACGGTGTACTCCTTATGTAAAGGATTTAACCTCTTATGAGATAATATTTGGAAGGCCACCATCCCTAATCCCAATGTTGGGAGAGGAACAGCTGACAGATTTGAGTAATGACTCCCTTCTTAAGTCCTTACGGGCTCTTCAGACAGTCCTCCAACAAGGCCACACCTTGGAAAAAGCCACACAACCAGATCACCCCCAGTCGACCTCTAGTGCTGTCACCCTCAACAATCAGCCTGGAGATCTGGTGTGAACAAAGAAATACAACCCCTCAACCCTCAAGGCGCAGTGGACCAGATCTTTGCCTGCAGTCCTGAGCAGCCAACAGCAGTAAAAATAGCAGAGAAACACCATTAGAATCATCCCAACCCAGGACCCATTAAAGATAAGACTCTCCCAAACTGTCTCTTGATCCTCTTATCTATGCTTAATTTAAATGTCAGAGGCAAGGGCATAGTCCTCAACCCACACCAGCTAGTTAATTATACCTGAGAACTTAAAAAAAAAAAGGGGGGGGGGTGGCACCATCATCGCTAAAAATTCCTTCACAACCCCCTGGTTTCAGTTTGACCTATGTACAGAAAAGGCCTAGGTAATCACAAGGTCAGTTACAGAGGAGGCTTAAGTGGTAGTCTAGGCCCCACCTCACCTTCCATGAGATGTAGAACAAAAAAACTAGAACAAGGACTGTCAGAAACTAAATTTTATGTATGCCCCCAGGGGCCTCCTGACTGTGAAGGGACAAACCAATACCACTGTGCTAACGGGTTGTAAAACTATAGCAAATTAAGTTACAAATAAGGGGAGAGATCACCTCATCCACCTTACCTGGGGCACCAAACAAGGGACCTGCACCACAGCTTCCTGCAATCCCATTATCATACAGGTTAAAAATGGTCAGGGAGGGCCGGCGCCGCGGCTCAATAGGCTAATCCTCCGCCTTGCGGCACCGGCACACTGGGTTCTAGTCCCGGTCGGGGCACCAGATTCTGTCCTGGTTGCCCCTCTTCCAGGCCAGCTCTCTGCTGTGGTCAGGGAGTGCAGTGGAGGATGGCCCAAGTCCTTGGGCCCTGCACCCCATGGGAGACCAGGAGAAGCACCTGGCTCTTGTCTTCGGATCAGTGTGGTGCGCCGGCCGCAGCGCGCCAGCCGCGGAGGCCATTGGAGGGTGAACCAACGGCAAAAGGAAGACCTTTCTCTCTGTCTCTCTCTCTCTCTCTCACTGTCCACTCTGCCTGTCAAAAAAAAAAAAAAAAAAAAGACTGTATGTCTCTGGCTATGACCCAGCATAGAGTTTACCACCCAAAAACACACTCCAAAAAAGTCCTCCTAACCTTACTGGTCCAGGGAGGGAGACCGCAATTGCTACCCACAAGACCCCCTCAAATTCCCCGACCTCCACCTAGGTGCTCTCCGACCCCTCCTTCAACATCGCCTCTAACATTTGTTATCGAGGGGCTGATAGATCAAATGGGGTCAGACGTCTCACACTGTCCTCTACTGGACATGCTAATTTCTGACTTTACCTTCCTAAATGAAACTAATCCTAATACCACCCAGGATTGTTGGTGCTGTCTAAACCAGACACCCCCCCTACTATGTGGGGGTAGGAACTAAAGTTTCTGTGGGCACTAATTCTTCTGACATTGGAAACGTCACCACTAGTCAAGCCCACCAACAAAACCTTTGCCAATGGGAAAATTACCAAAACTCACCCTTGGCTATCTACAGGGTAAAGACATCTGCCTATTAATTAGAGGGTTTCAAGTCCAACACTCTCCCTATCGGGATTCATGTAGTCAATCCCCATGTCCTTGAACCCCTCCAGCCAAGGAGATCAAAATTATCTTGTACCACCAGAGGGAACCTGGTTTGCTTGTACCCTGGGAATTACTCCTTGCCTCTCTCAGGTGGAACTAATTAAGTCTAATCAAACAAAACTATGTATACTTGTACATGTATTGCCTCAGGTGAAGGTGGGAGAGAACACTTGGGGGTTTCTCCACCAAGAGAGGTGAGCAGCTCCAGTACTAGTTCCCCTTCTGGTTGGGCTGGAAATAGCTGGCTCCATAGCTGAGGGGACGTCGGCCCTGATTACCAGCCATCAAAACTTTAAAACTTGAAGGAAACATGTTGATTTTGACCTCTCAGAATTATAAAAGTCTGTATCTAAATTAGAATCCTCTCTAGACTCTGGCTGAAGTTCTCCAAAATAGTAGGAGTCTACACCTCCTATTCTAAAACAGGAAGGATTATACCCAACATTAGGGGAGACTTGCAGTTTTTATGCCAACCACTCAGAAATAATTAAAAATAGCTTATCCTTAGACGGAAACTGCCTAAAAAAGAAAAAAAAAAAAAAACAAAGAGAGGCCAATAAAAATTGGTATAAAAACCCGTTTTTGGCTAACAACCCTTCTACTGGCTCTGGCATGACCAATAATTTTAATACTCAGGCTATTCATAGGCCTTTGTGTTATTAATAGCCTGTCCCGATATGTGACCAGCCATTTACAGTTAAGTTGATGATACTTAGAACACTACCAACATTTAAATCAAGATGACAAAGAGTCAACACCCCAAATGGCTGTAACACCTGGGGTTAGGCCAGGCCGAGGCCAGGAGCCAGGAGCTGCATCCAGGTCTCCCAGGTAGATGCAGCAGTCCAGACTTAGGGCATTTTCCACTGCTTTCCCAGTACATTAGCGGGGAGCTGGATTAGAAGTAAAGCGGCTAGTTCTCAAACCTGTGCTCACATGGGATGCTGGCAGCAGAGGCATCAGCTTCACCTGCTATGCCACTACACCAGCCCCCAGTTACCTCTTAATGGTCTCACCTCTCAACACTGTTGCACTGGGATTTAAGTTTCCAACACAGGAACTGTGGGGGACATATTCAAACCACAGCCAGGTCCCTGCACTGCAGTTGAGCTACACTAGTTACCTCCCCAAGGCATCAATTCCTGGGTCTAGAGAGACCTTTGCAGGGTATGTTGCACAGAATTCTAAGAGGGCTTTCCAAGATTGCCAGCCCTTCACATACATTTGCCTCTTCTCAGTTATTCAATCAGGCAGTAACCCAGATACTGTGGTAAAGGAATTTTGCAGACGTAATTAAGTGTCCAAAGCAGTTGATATTGAAATAGGGAGGTTATCTAGGTGAACCTGATCCAAAGGCAGAGCTCTCCAAAACTGGTGTTTTCTCTGGCTGATTGCAGAAGTAGAAGTCAGAGATGTGCTCTGTTGACCTAGAAGAAAGTGAACACGCATCCTGTGAATTGTTTATGGGGACCCTTTGGCAAGAAACTTATAGGCAGCCTCTAGGAACAGAGAGTGGACCTTGGCTGTCAGCATGAAAATGAAGATGTCAGTCTTACAAACACATGGAAATAAATTCTGCCAATAACCAGTGAACCTGGAAGAGGATTCCAAGCCCCACAGAAACCACAATCCCAACCAATACCTTTGATTTCAGCCTGAAGTGACCCTGAGCAGAAAATCCAGCCATGCCATGACCAGACTTTCGACCTTTAGGAACGGAGATAATTTGTGTTGGTTGTAGCACAAAGTGTGTGGTAATTTGTTGCTTAGAAATGGAAAGCTAATATACAGGGGACAAATTTATTCAGGCCACACATAATTAGACCAACAGCAACTGTCAATGAGTAGAGAGCTTCAGAGTTCTCCTGCAGGCAGTAAAAGGCATGGGAATGTGCTCTGTTAAGCTTCCTGGGTGTTAAGAATATTCCACAGTCTAAGTGGATGTGTAGATATCTCAGTAATTAACAGTCACCCCTACAAAGCCTAAACTGTATGTTCCAAAGTCCTCAGGGCAACCACTGTTTCTGTCTTTAACACCTAACTAATCAGACAACTGATCCCAGATGGCAATCACAGACTTAGTTTACCATTGAAATCTCAAAGTGAGGAGGTACAATCTGTGGATTCTTATCACTCCCTCCTTCTGGGCAAGCTATACCATCATCCAGGATTGTGTCCATCTCCTACATACTCACTCAGTCCAACTGCTACTTGTCTTGTCAGTAAGTGCATGGAGGAACTTTTGTGCTCTTTTTCCCCACCATGAAACAATATTGGAGTCATCAATCTCATTATTTTTGACCTCTTGCCACTTAGCATTGTAAGAGCTGTTAGGTCAGTTGGTCTCTGCCAAGAGTTTCTTTTTTTTCTGGAATTGAGGATGAGGATGATGGTTAATTTTAATTTTTTAAAAGTATGTTTGAGGAGCAGAGAGACAGGGAAACAGACTAAAGGAGAAAGATTTCCCATCTGCTGGTGCACTGCCCAAACGTTAGCAATATCCAGGGCTAGGCCAGGCTAAACCCAGGAGGCAGGAACGCAATCCACGTCTCCCACATGAGTGTCTAGAACCTGATTACTTGCGCTCCACTGCTGTTTCCCAGGGCCTGCATTAGCAGGAAGCTGAAGTCAGGGGCTAAAGCTGGGGACCAAATCAAGGGGCTACAATTTGGGATGTAAGCATCTGAAGTGCTAGGCTAAACACCCACTCCACAATGGTTAACTTTATACATCAATTTGATGGAGCAATAAGATGCCCAGATAGCTGCTAAACATTATTTCTGGGGCTGGCATTGTGGCACATCAGGTTAAACTCTTGCCTGTGAAGCCAGGTTCCCAAATTGGAGTGCTGGTTCCAAACCCAGCTGCTCTACTTTCCAATGCAGCTTTCTACTAATGCACCTGGGAAGACAGCAGAGCATGGCCCAAGTAGTTGCTTCTGCCACCCATGCTGGAGCCAGGATGGAGTTCCTGGCTCCTGGCTTCAGCCTCACCCAGACCTAGCTATTGTGGCCATTTGGTGGAATGAACCATCAGATAGAAGACATTCTCATTTTCTCTCTCTCTCTTTCTGGAACTCTGCCTTTCATATAAATAAAAATAAATCTTATTTAAAAATAAAGAATATAAAACCAAAGTCCTAGAAAATAGCTGTCAGCTTTTCTGGGTTCTGAAGCTCTGGGATTCCACTGGTGGAAACGAGGTACAATGCCTGAAAGTACAAATGGAGAATCATCTTGGGCTCAAGCTAGGTTCTCTTCTGGTCCCTATACATGCCCTCCAGAAATACAGTCAGCTTCTATATCCTCTAGAATACAAAGAGGCAGATGTGGTGATCTGGAAAGAAAGATTTGACATTTAAAGGCCATGTGACCATATGCATGCCACAGAACCTGTAATTTCCTCATTTGTATTTCACAGATTTGAAAAACAAAACGAGGTAGTGTCATTGCAAAGCACTCTGTAAACTTATAAAGTGTGCTACAGGCCTAAGGATTTATTATTGTTATTAACTGCAGATCTAGAGGATTTATTCATTTCACCTGGTCAGTTAAGCATCTGTCCAATTGCTGGCAGAAATCATTCCTGGTGCCTTCACATCAGTCATCCAGGAATTGACCTCTTCCAGCAGAAGGCTATCAAAACTGGTGAAGCAACAAACTGTCTCACTGTTGCCTCCCTGGCTTGCTAACATAAGTGTCTCCTGGGAGAGGGAAAGAAAAACCTAGTAATACTAAGCCTTTATGAGCACTCAGCACTTCAATTCAGAAAGTACTTAGATAGCACTGTGTCATTTAATGACCATGTAACTCTGGGTAGTAGACAGGACAAGAATTATCACTCCTGTTTCACAGGCAGGGTTCAGAAACACACAGGATCACACTGTTCATAATCCCAGTCTTATTTCCATCACATTCCATGGCCATCATCTGTGTTGTAGGTGGAGTCGGTAAAGCTGAGATCAAAGGGAAAGAAACTACAAAAGGTAGTTTTAGTTTGAGATTTCAAAGAGTGACGTGAGCAGGTGAAGACCTAGCAGGCCATTGTGAGAACCTGGCTTTTATTCAGCAGAGTTGGGACGTCACTGCAGCATGTTGAGCAGAGGAGTAACATTATTTGACTTACGTTTTCATTAGGCCATTTTGGCAGTTTTTATGGAAAACGGACTCTGGGAGACTGTTGTAGCAGTTCAGTGAGAGTGGTGACTTAGACGACATTGGTAAGAGTGGAAGTGAGCAGCGGTCGGACTCAGGAAATGTCTTAAAGGAATAGCTGACATGATGAATGGGGTATCAGAGAAATGGGACTCAACAACCGCTGCAGGGTTGGGGTCCAAATTGCTGCAGAAAAAAATCAGTTATCATTTATTGACATGGTGAAGAGTGTAAGAGGGGTTATAGCAAATTGGTTTTAAATGTGTTCATTTGAAATGCTTATTAGGGGCCAGTGCTGTGGTGCAGTAGGTTAATGCCCTGGCATGAAGCGCCGGCATCCCATATGGGCGCCAGTTCGAGACCCGGCTACTCCACTTCTGATCCAGCTCTCTGCTATGTCCTGGGAAAGCAGTAGAAGATGGCCCAAGTCCTTGGGCTCCTGCACCCAGAAGAAGCTCCTGGCTGTTGCAGCCATCTGGGGAGTGAACCATCGGATGGAAGACCTCTCTCTCTCTCTCTCTCTCTCTCTCTGCCTCTCCTCTCTCTGTGTAACTCTGACTTTCAAATAAATAAATAAATCTTTAAAAAAAGAAAGAAATGCTTATTAGACATTCAAGTGTAGAGGTTAAGTAGAACTGGGCACAGGAGTCTGGAGATCAAGGATGAGAGGTCAGGACTGTAAATAGAAATGCATTAGTAGATAGTATATAATAGGCATTTAAAATTGGCAGTAGATGAGATCACTTACCTAGGAAGTAAGTGTAGTTAGGGAAAGAAGACTTCTGAGTACTGAGATGGGAGTTATTCCATTGTTCACAGGTTGGAGGAGAGAGCAAAACTAGCAGCAGCCTTCCTAGGATGAGAAAACTGAGAGAAGTGTGTCTTGGAGGCCAAAGGAGGATGGTTACTGTGTCTAATATGACCAAAAGGTTCAAACAAGTCTGAGAAATGAACATTGGATTTGCTTTACAGAGGTTACAAATGCAATTGACAGTTACTGGTAGAGTGATGGAGAAGAAAGCCTAATTAAACTCATTAGAGTAGGCAAAGAGGAAATGGAGACAACATGTGAGAACATTTATTTTCTTTTAAAGGAATTTCTGCTCCAAAGGATAACAGAATTGGTGCAATATCTTGAAAAGGTATGGAAAGAGGTTTTTTTTTTCTTAAAAAAAAAAGATAATCTTGTATTCCAATGGGAATAATACAGTAGAGAGATAGAAAATGGTTATGTACAAGAGAGAAGTGATGACTGCAAAATCACATCCCTAAATGGATGAGAGAGAATGGATCAAGTCTGAAGTAAACAGCACTCATTAGATTAGAGCACAGATGATTTATCCACCCTAAAAGGTGAGGGAATGCAGAGAATGGCAACACAGATTCAAGTAGATTGATAACTTTGTTTGTGGGAAAATATGAACATTATTCTGACTGCTTTTATTTTCTCATTTGTTTCAACCTCCCATCCAGTACAGGTATTTCCTATGCATTGTCTTCTACTCTTATCTCACTGTCTGTTTTCCACAAAAGCAGCTCAATGATCCAATTAAAACATAAATCAGATCACGTTACTGCTCAGATCAAAAACCTCCAGCAGCATCTCAACTCTGCAGAATAGAAGCCAAGTTCTCACAATGACCTAGTAGGTCCTTAACTGCTAGTTCTCTTTATGTATCACTCTCTAGTCTTCTCACTCATTTCAAGGACACTGGCCTCCCTGGGATGCTTTCCTTAGACTACAACATATTTTCAAATCAAGTCCTTTGTATACTTGTTACTTAGAAAACTTTTGCTTGAGATTGATCTCATGGTTTACTCCTTTAGTTACTTCATTTAGGTTTCTGTTGAAATAACTTATAAAAGAGAACTTCCCTCTTTGCTCCAAAAACAATAGTATATCTCTCCCACTTTCCTCCATTATGCTCTCAACTTCCTTACTGTTTTTGTTCACAGCACTTACCATCAGTTGCCACATAATCATTAGAACAGTTTTCTACATACAACAGAAACTCAAATAATCACTGAATAAACAAGTGAGTGACTTCTAGTATTCTGTTCCTTTGAGCATTTATACTTTAAGTTCAGCAGTGCCTTGTTAATGCAGAAAAGAGACATCCAGATTTAAAGCCATAAAGAATAGCCTGGCCAGTGTTGTGGCATAGTGCCTTAAGCTACTGCCTGCCAGGCCAACATCCCTATCAGAGTGCCATTTCCAGACCAATCACCATCCCTGCAGATGCACCTGGAAAAGCAGCAGCAGAAGATGGCCAAAGTACCTGGGCCCCTGCCCCCCATGTAGGAGACCTAGATGGAATTCTAGGCTCCTAAGCTTCAACCTGGCTTAGCCCTACCTGGCTGTTGCAACCATCTGGGGAGTGAACCAGCAGATGGAAGATGTCTTTTTCTGTCTCTTCCTCTCTCTGTCACTCTGTCTTTCAAATAAGAAAAATAAATCTTTGGGACTGGCACTGCAGCACAGTGGGCTAAGCTACCACCTGCAAGACCTGCATGTCACATGGGCATGGGTTCAAGTCCTGGCTACTCCAATTCAGATCCAGTTCCTGGATAATGTGCCTGGGGAAAGATCTGGGCCCTTGCCACCCACAAATAACTGAATAAAATAAGTTACATAAAACTTTTTTCTAATTATCCATTACACGTCTCTTATACTAGGCTTAGAATTCCCTGAAGGGAGGCAAAATGCAACCTCAGTGTCCATCACTGGACCTAGAACAGAGCAGGAATTCACCAATCCTTTTTTTGTCTAACTGTATAAATGAATGAAAAAATAACAAAAATGTACTTTACAATATTATTGAGCACTATAAAAAGTATGCATATCCCATGAATTAATAAAAGCATTTTGATAAGTGTTATAGTTAGTATGGAAGTGGGAGAGGTAGAATTTAATTTTAATCCAGGTCCTTGCCTTCTAGCTGGAGAAGCACTCTAGGTACAGGCACATAGGGGAATGCACAAAGTGGTAACGTTTACTTAAAAGGTGAAAAAGTAAACACACACACACACTCACTGTTGAGGAGTGGAGTGGGCTGGGAAGAGAAAAGAGGTGGGGGAGGGAAGTAGAGAAAAGGCACCTTCAGTGCCTCCTCTCCTCCTGGTCTCTGACGAAAGAAAACCAGAGCCCCTCCCAGTTGTGTGCCTCTTTTATAAGGTTGGAAGGGGAATGGCTATATGGCACCTCCCACCTCGGGTCTCAGGTGAAAGGAGACACATTCTGGGAAGGGGGCTGTTTGGCTGACAGGGTTACCTGGGGAAGAGGGGGTTTCTAGCTCATGGCCCTAATCTAGCTACCATCCCATATGAAACAGATCCCAAAGGGAGGGAAGTTTTACTACTCTTAAGAGTCCTACTTACTTAGCTTGACAGAGCCATCCATTCCCAGTAGAATATTATCCCTCTTGATGTCTCTGTGTATGACCTGGTACGGATGCAGAAACTCCAGAGCCTGTAGACACTATTTAAGTGGTGTGGGTAGAGGGAGAAAGAAAGGACATGTAATACAGAAGACCTGAGAGAAAATCAAACCATTTAAGCTCCTCATTTTAAGATAAGGGAAGTAAGGCACCAACGAATAAAAGGACTTGTCCCATATCAGTGGCTACACCAGGTCTAGAGATAAGTCTTCCATCTGCTAGCCATGCATCCTTTTACATCACACCACCTTTTTCCTTCTACTACTTTTTTTTAACAAAGAGATACCCCAATTTGTTTTTATTTGCTTTTTCTTTTATTTTTATAGAACATCAGATTATTTTTAGAAAGATTTATTTTATTTATCTGAAAGACAGAGTTACAGAGACAGGTAGAGACAGAGAGATCTTCCATCCACTGATTCACTCCCCAAATGGCCACAATGATCGGTGCTGAGCCGATCCAAAGCAAGAAGCCAGGAGCTTCTTCCAGCTCACTCACGTGGGTGAAGGGACCCAAGGACTTGGCCATCTCTGCTGCTTTCCCAAGTGCATTAGCAGGGAGCTGGATTGGAAGTCGAGCAGATGGAACTTGAACCAGCACCCATGTGGGATGCTGGCACTGTAGGCTGGGGCTTCAACCCACTGCACCACAACACTGGCCCTGAACGTTAGATTCTTAATAAACGAAGATCCAAGAAAAATCACTGGAAAAGAAAGGAGGAAAATAAAAAATAGGAGTCATGACTGGCAAAGTAGACAAAGGGAAGTGGCATTAGAAGCACTGAGTTGATAGGATAATCTTATTTTAGCAAGGAGAATAAACTATTTTGGAATGCTTACTTTGACATACCTATGACAAATGTCCAGTAGGCAAATGAACTTATAAATCTTAAGGTAAACATTTGCAAGTCATTTCAGAAAAGGTATTTTTTTCCTCAAGTTGCAGGAATGGTTTAAACTGGTAAACGAAATAGGAGAAGGAGAGGAAACTTGGAAACTTCCTGCGCTTATCAGGCACAATGAGCGACAAAGGGACAGAACGGTCCAATCCAAATGCCTGGTTCTGTGCTACCTAAACAGCCATACCATTCTGGACAAATCACTTTAATTCCCATCTGCAAAATGTGGGATGATAGGAGATAACCTTAGCGTTTCTACTAAATCCAACAGTCTGAATCCATTAACCCAAAACTAAGTTCTTAGATGCTTCTGCCAATTAAAAAATACTAAAGATGCAACCAAATAGGAAAATAGTGCTCAAAGGATCCTAACTTAATACTATAGCTTTTGAAAACATACCAATGCTCCTCTTCTAGTCCAGCTCTCTGCTGTGGCCTGGGAAAGCAGTGGAGGATGGCCCAAGTGCTTGGGCCCCTGCACCCGCACAGGAGACCAGGAAGAAGCACTTGGCTCCTGGCTTCGGATCGGCGCAGCGCCAGCCGTGGTGGCCATTTGGCGGAGTGAGCCAACAGAAGGAAGACCTTTCTCTCTGTCTCTCTCTCTCACTGTCTATAACTCTACCTGTCAAATAAATTTTAAAAAAAGAAAGAAAGAAAACATACCAATGGTTAAATTAGGATGAAACCAAATTGCCAATTGTCCTTTCCCTGAAAACATAAGATTTCTTTTTAGGAGACTGGAGACCCCAGTCTCTGGTTGTCAAAAATTATGATCAAAAGAATAATCTGAAGAAATTAGAACCTTCATACATTGCTGATAAGAACGTAAAATGGTAAGCCTAATTAGGAGACTGGCAGTTTCTCAAAATGTTAAAGTTAGAGTTGACCCTTGACCAACAACTCTACTTGTAGGTATATACCCAAGAGAAATGACAACACACATCCACACAAAATCTGGTATATGGATGTTCTTAGTAGCATTTTTCTTTAATAGCCAAAAAAATAGAAATAACACAAACAGATAAGCAAAATGGAATATTATTTTATAATAAAAAAGAGTAAAGTACTGATAGATTCTCTGACATGAATGAATCTTCAAAACATTATGCAAAAAAAGCCCACACATTATGCCAAGTGAAGGAAGTCAGTCACAAAAGAACACGTATTATATGAAATGTCCAGAACAGGCAAAATACAGAGACAGAAGACAAATTAGTTATTACATAGCGCTGAGAAAGTAAGGCAAGAGGGACATGGGAAGATACTGTTAATGGGTATAGAGTATCCTCTGGGTGATAAAAATGATCTAAAATTCATTATGAGCATGGTTGTATAATTCTATCTATATATACTAAGAATTAGTGAATTGTATACTTCAAATGGATGAACTACATAGTATATGAACTGTATCTCTTTTAAAAAGAGAAGATGACCTCTATTAGAACTTAGTAGCCGGCGCCGCGGCTCACTAGGCTAATCCTCCACCTTGCGGCGCCGGCACCCCGGGTTCTAGTCCCGGTTGGGGCACCGATCCTGTCCCGGTTGCCCCTCTTCCAGGCCAGCTCTCTGCTGTGGCCAGGGAGTGCAGTGGAGGATGGCCCAAGTGCTTGGGTCCTGCACCCCATGGGAGACCAGGAGAAGCACCTAGCTCCTGCCATCGGATCAGCGTGGTGCGCCGGCCGCAGCGCGCTACCGCGGCGGCCATTGGAGGGTGAACCAACGGCAAAGGGAAGACCTTTCTCTCTGTCTCTCTCTCTCTGTCCACTCTGCCTGTCAAAAAAAAAAAAAAAAGAACTTAGTAATAGTAGCATCACCTATTTATATAACAATTAAATGTTTACCAAGTGTTTTTGATCCATATAGCACATATACCATGTAAATGTTGAAGTTTCTATTTTACATATGAATAATTTGAGGCAAAATTACTTTTCCAAGTACACATATGTATGTATTTTTTATCAGTGATGATAAAAATCATAGATATTGCAATGGTTAATGGCCCTCCAAAGGGCCACAGTAAATAAACAGAAATACAATATACATGTAGAATTAAAATCTCACAAGGACAATGTAATTAGAAAAAAAATGTCTAATAAGGCCCCTTAATGGGGAAAAAAAGTTGATAAATACTTTATTAGTGATAGAACAAAGAAAAAAGTGAACACTCCTTAGAATCTTCACTTGGTATTAATTCCATTAGCTGACTTGGTACATTCTAGATTTCAAAGTTATTAATGCTAAGGTGAACATATTTTTTAGGCCAGTATTGATTTCATATTGCTTTTCCTAACACTGATTACATACACAACTATCTGTATGCCTCCAGATCTTGTATATCAAATCCTAATCACATTATTATACTCATTCCCATTAAATTTTAAAATCAACTAATCTTCAATTCTTTCCTTAATTTCCTAACTTTTCTATGACTGAGTCATCAGAAAGGTCTAGTCTCATCAGTAAAACATGCAATATCATTGATTTCTCAGAATTCTATCTTCTTGCCCTAATGGAAATATGAAAATATGGCTGTCCACTGAGGACACTGCTTCTCATGGAGGTCTTCTGAAGTACCTTAGTTTTTCTCAGACACCAGCATATTAGACTCTAGATATTTAATAACAATGAGGAGACAAGAGGGTATCTTTTTTGTCTTGGTTTTCTATACTTTTTGCCTGAAAATATTTTATGCTAGATTTTCGCTGGCTTGCCCTTTGTATATCACTCAGATGCTTACTCAAATCTACAGTGAAACCTCCCCAGACCGCCCTGTTTAAAACACTCTGACTATTCTCTTACTGTTTTTATTTCCTTCATAGCACAAAGGCAGCCAGAAAGGTAGATTAAATATATATTCATATAAATAAAGAAAAACATCATAATGTTTATAGCAGCTAACTTTAATGATGGAAATTATGTGTGATTTTTAACATATATACTTTCTGGAAACTTCTCATTTTTTACAACAAGCAAAGTTATCTTTAAGGAAAAAAGTTATTTTTAAGGAAAAAAATTAACTGTAAAATACAGACTTAATACAGGAATGGAGGGATTGCCAGTACTAATTTCTCCCACTTCACAGAGCAAGGATGACTTCTCACTGGTGTGGAACTTCATGAGACAGTGATATAAAGACCACTTCCTGTGCAAGGTTGCCTGGCTCTTGGCCTTACCTTACCGGCACACAGCTGCAACCTGGACTTCATCCATACAGGTTTCCATTAGGCCATCTGTCAAGGAGCCTCCAGCCAAGTATTCCATGACAACCCAGCTCATCACCCACAAGGTAACAGTGGGAATACAAATAAAGAGATAGAGTACACTGAGCCGTAGCTTTGAGTTCTGAAACCAAAGCATATTCACAGCATAAAACTGTATCTGGGAAGCCAGCGCTGTGATGTAGCAGATAAAGCCAATGCCTACAATGTGAACCAGTTCCTGTTTTGGCTGCTCCACTTCTGCTCTAGCTCCCTGCTAATGGCCTGGGAAAATCAATGGAAAATGGCCCAAGCACTCTGGCACCCACGTGGGAGATCCGGATGGAGTTCCGGCTCCTGGCTGTGGCCATTTGGGCAGTAAACCAGCAGAGGGAATCAATCTCTCTCTCAATCTCTCACACTAACTCTAATTTTCAGAATAAATAATAAATCTTTTAGAAAACCGCATCTCAGTCAGCTCTGGAGGAGTTGAGGGTTCCTGGAGAAAACAAGTATACGTGCTCTGTGGAGCCCCAAAGGCCAGAACTAAGATGACTAGGTTAAAGATACAATAAACTTATATTTCACCAGAGCACAAAGGAATCCTTTCTAAAATTAAAAGGACCAGCAGGATTCCCACAGTCAAGAAGCAGCCAAGCAGGGAGCACTCAAACATTTGACAAGGCTGGGGTCAGAGTCCATGTTACCAACATAAGAGAGCCTTCTAAACTTCCGAGAGCTCTACTGGATCTGCAATCCATGAGATCAAATGTTGGTTTTTGTTAAAAACTATCCACAGAGTTTAGCACAGCAGATAGCGAAAAATCAATGAGTAAAATAACAGATAACTGTGAATATTAAATAAAGTAATGGTTATAAAATTGCTTTAAAAGCTGTAAAGTGTTGTACACATAGTCATTATGCTGGCAATGACCTCCACTTTGAGGTTCATGATTCTAACCTCTTCTGGTAAGCCCAGGCTGTTGTTCAGTAATGTATCTCTGGAGAGATTATGCGCTGATGTGAGGGGGTTGATCACTTAGCCCTGTTATGTGATAAATGAAAAGATCACTTGGCCTGTCTGGTCAGTTTTTTCTCACTTAGAGAACAGCAAACAAAAACCAGACTATCCCAGAGCCCTACAGGCTTCTGTTAGCCTTGGATCAATAAAGTAGATTGGAGGTGGAGTGTGGAAACAAAGATATTTTTCGGGTTGGCTTGATCTGTGTGGCAAGTCATCAAATCTTCACCCTGAGCCTGGAGCTGCTGCTGTGCAGATAAGCAGACCATTGAGAGACTTAACAAATGGCTTTAAACAAAGGGTAAGATTTGAATTCTATTCTCCTGACCACTCATCGAGTACTCTTTCCATAAAACTCAGGATTCTTTGTAACGGAAAGGTTTTTTATTTGTTTGTTTTTGACAAGCAGAATGGATAGTAAGAGAGAGAGACAGAGAGAAAGGTCTTCCTTTGCCGTTGGTTCACCCTCCAATGGCCGCCAAGGCCGACGCACTGCAGCTGGCACATCACGCTGATCCAAAGCCAGGAGCCAGGTGCTTCTCCTGGTCTCCCATGGGGTGCAGGACCCAAGCACTTGGGCCATCCTCCACTGCACTCCCAGGCCACAGCAGAGAGCTGGACTGGAAGAGGAGCAACTGGGACAGAATCCGGCGCCCTGACAGGGACTAGAACCTGGGGTGCCAGCACCGCAGGCGGAGGATTAGCCTAGTGAGCCATGGCGCCGGACTGTTTTTTAATTTTTAATACCAATGGAGAATGACCATGGTTAACTATATCTTTCTTCAATAATCTCTTATGAGAGAGAAGACTATGGGTATTTGGACTGCTATGATCTGAAAGTTTGTGTCCTCCAAAATTCACATGTCAAAAATCTAATCACTGATGTGATTGTCTTAGGAGATGGGGCCTTTTGGAGACGACTAGACCAGGGTTGAGCTGTTGTAAAAGAGGCCACAGACTGCCGTGCCCCTTCCACCACATGAGGACACACCAAGAAAGTACCGTCTATGCACCAGAAATTGGCCTATCACCAGATAACAAATCTGTTGGGACACTGATCCTGTGGATTGTCCATCTTCCAGAACCATGATAACTAAACACATGCTGTTTTCAGCTACCCAGTCTTTGGAATGCTGTTATAGCAGCCCTAATGAAGATCTGGACCAAGAGAGTCCACGATTTAATAAAAAGTATCCCACTGTTCTTTCCCTGACAAACAATGCACATTTATGGTCTTTCACCCATACATTAAGAAGACTCTGTCAGTTTCAATTGACTTGGGAAAGAAATATAAGGGTCCAAGTGACTACTTGTTGGTGCTGACAAAGAAAAGCCTTATATCCTGGGCCTGACATGTCACTGTCAAAGCTAAGATAATGCAAATCAGATTTATGTTATTTTTAACACTGTATGATTATACATTCAGCCCATGTGCCTTAAAAAATCCCCTTTAAAAAAAAATCAAAGGTAGACTTCCCAATTATCACCATTTGGAAAAGACTAAATAAGGATAGATGGAGTTTTCTGGGATATTTCACAAGAATCACAGACCCTCATTTGCAACACCCTCAATAAATGCTAAGGTTTTGAGCACCCTTTTCTGTGTTCCTGTGGAGGCATATTTTGTCCTATATTGGATCAGGAGCAATTTGAGGCAAACACTTAGTCTTATTTACTTCTCATTCCAATAGTACAAACTTCTAGAAATATCAGTTAAAGTATGATCAACAATAAAATCTTAAAGTCTTTTAATCTCTCTGCTGGAACATTTCATTACTTCAACAACGTGGCCCTGCATTTTACTGTTTAGATGCTTCCATTGATAGGCACTCACTATCTTACAACACAGGCTGCGCACTTGACAGCTTTCATTTTAACTTGCCTAGACCAAAGCCTACTTCCCCTATCATCATCAGTAGTTTTTCAAAGCTATATTCTCTATGTAATAAGTTCTAAAAATTGTTAGGGAGCTGAGTAATAACCTTCAGAGGATTCTTCAGGGCCACACAGTACCTCCATTGTGGAGGCACAACATCTCAAAAACAAAGGCTTTATTCTTTATAGCTACTAACATCGTATGCTGGAAAAGTCAAAATTCCTTTCCTTAAATAAAACAAAACAACAACAACAAAACCCTGAAATGTACTAGCATTTAGATGTAGAACCAGAAAAGCACACTTAGGAAATCTGCCAATAACAGGGAAAGGTGGCTAGTAATGCAATCTAAGTAGAAAAGAAATTAGAGGTGACTTTCAAAATCACCTCCACCTATGACCTCTCTGAAATCTGAGCAAGAAGCTTAATTTTTGTTTTAGGGATAGAAAGAAGAGCATGCTATGGCAGAAAGAATATGGATGTTGGTGCTAGGAATATTGAAACTCAAGACACTGGTTTGCTACTTACTGACTTACTGGTTTTGGACAAGTAATTAACATATGTGAACCTCAGTTTCCTCATCTGTAAAATATAAATAAACCCTACCTCACAATGAGATATGATTCATGAAAGCTGGTACAGAGTAAAGTACAACAGAAAGGTTAGCTACAACCACTGTGACTACACGGAAGAAACAATTTTGGCAGACTGGAATCACAGGTTGTAATAATAAAAACAAGATTTAATGAAGACAGCCAAAACATTCTACATTTCCAGTTTATGCAAGCTTATGTAAAACAAGATCATTTTATTTGATCACAAACTTACTAGGAGTCAACAATGAAACAAACATCCAAAAAATAAAAAACAAAAACAAAACAAGAATGAAATCATTAAATTATGTTGAGTTAGGGAAGACATTGTGACTCAGTGGGTTACAGTGCCACTTACAAGGCCAGTATCCCATATGAGAGCCAGTTCAGGTCCCGCTTCTGATACAGCTCCTTGCTAATGTCTAGGAAAACAGTTGAAGAGGGCCCAAGTACTCAGGTTCCTGCCACTCCTGTGGGAGACCAGGATGAGTTCTCAGCTCCTGCCTTTCACCTTGCTCAGCTCTGGCTGTTGTGCCCATTTGGGGAGTGAATCAGTGATGGAAGATTCTCTCTCTCTCTCTTTGTCACCCTCCAACCTTCTCTCTTTCCCTCCCTTGCTGCCTTTCAAATAAATAATAAATACTTTAAAATTTTGTGTTGAGGATAGGAAAGGGAAGAAGAATCCCACTTTCTCCACTGTGGTCAAATCCAAATGAAATATCTACTAAGAGAACACAGACAACTGGTTTGGGATGAAGAATAAGTTAAGGACCTGGATATTAGACTCAGGTAGATCAACTGAAGGGCTCCCGAGGTAGAAAAAAACAGTATCAGGATCAACTATAATAATCTACAATGTAGGGATCAGCTTAGCCCAGGAAGGATTTTAAAGCAATCTGAAGTGCCCGGCCTTATACAGGGCTGGATTCAGGGAGCTTGGCATCACAAGACTCTTAAATGGAGGCAGTCTTGAATGCTGGTATTTTCACCTCCTCTGACAGCTCTGCTACCCATCATCCCCTAATGCTCTATCCTCCTGACAGGACCCACCGTTACATACCTGTCCAAGTAGTTCACAATATTTGGGTTCTTGTTTTCCCTCACAACCAGGATCTCATTAATAATCAGCTCTTTCTTTGGCTGCTGCTGCAGGTTCATCTACTTAATGGCCACCTGAAATCAGAGTACAACGAATGTGCAACCAGAGACATTTAACATTTGCTGAGTACCCACTAAGCACCAGAACCTTAAGCACTAAGGAAACAAAGATAAATACTATATAGTCTTAGCTCTTAGGTAATTCCCAATTTATCAACATGGGCAGTTGGTTCTCAAAGTGAGGTCCCCAGACCAGAAACATCAACATTATCTGGAAACTCACTCGAAATAAATAATCTCCAGCTCCATCTGAAACCTACTGAATCAGAAACTCATGTTTTCATGAGCCCCTAGGTATACATATCAGAATTTAAGGACAAAATTTTGATACAGAAAAAATACTTTTGACAAAGCAGGTGAAATCCCTATGTTTGTGTATGAAAAAGGATCTTGGGGCTAGAGCTGTGGCATAGCCGGTTAAGCTACCGCCTGCAGGGCAGGCATCGGATATGGGTGCCAGTTCTAGTCCGGGTGCTCCACTTCTGATCCAGCTCCCTACATATGTGCCTGGGGAAAGCAGTGGAAGTTGGCTCAACTGCTTGAGCCTCTTCACCCACGTGGGAGACCCAGAAGAAGCTCCTGAATCCTGGCTTCAGCCTGGCCCAGCCCCAGCCATTGTGAGCATTTGAGGAGTAAATCAGCAGATGGAAGACCTCTCTGTCTCTCCCTCTCTTTCTATCTGTAACTCTGCCTTTCAAGTAAATAAATCTTTCAAAAAAAAATCTTGAAAAGATTTTGTCTATAGAAATAAAACAAATTTCCATATAATATGAATATAAGGTATATTTTAGTTTCCAAGCACAACATTCATTTCTCCTATGTAGCAGGTACTATATAAAGCATTCTCAAATTTGTTATTTCACTTGATCCTCAGAGATACCTTTTGTGTTAAGTACTATTAACCTCTCAACATGTAAGGAAATTGGGATTGAGGGAGAATATGTGACCGGCAAACACAGCTACTCAATAGCAAAGTCAAGATTAGAATGTTCAAATGTTATTTTATTTCATTTAACTTATCCTGTACACATAGACAAATCAATTTTCCCCATACTACATATGTGATAACTCTTTCCCTGTTGAAAAACAAATGGCTTCTGGTTACTTACAGAAGTTCCTCGGCCCAACATTCCACGTTCTCATGATTTGAACTTTCCTCACCTCCCACTGTGTTTCTTCATACACTGTTTTCCCTACCCTTGTTCAGAACTGAAACATCCTACATCATTTATACCCATTCAAAAGCTACTCAAGCTTTTCTATCACCCTAAAGGAAATCTCATTCTCAAAGCAAATATGCCCTTTCCCGACTTTAAGACTCTATAAAGATCATGTTTATAGTTCTCTTAAGAGACTTACAACATGCTGTCTTGTATAAAGATTAGCTGGGAGTGTGAGTGTTTGTGTAAGCATCTGTATGTGCATATATGTATCTGAAAGTTTGAGAGCCTGATTGAAAGTCCAGAATCCCTGGTACTAGCAGGTGCTCAACTATGTACAGTGGAAGGGAAGGAGGAAAGAGAAAAGTCAGTGGGCTGATAAGTACTTTGGTTTTAAACCACAAAAAATCAGCAATAGGGCATTGCATCTCATAGGAATATACTTTAAATTGTAGTCTAAATGTTCATCTCTAGAGATATTTTCCTTTTTTCTTATGTAGTGGACAAGGTCATAACATCTAATAGAACTAATCTGTCTTTCCAGAAGCATCAAGAAGTATAAGAAAGAAATGATCCAAGTTTTTATGGGAAAAACTCTGGAATCTACTATTTTCTCAACTCAATTTCTGGCCATCTTCAGCGAATTCAGCTGATCATTAGGAACAGAAATTACTCTTTTAAACATTATAACCACTTCCACGACAAAGGAGGAAAAATTGATTTGGGGTGAGCTTCCCATTAGGTCAGCTTCCGTTCTGGCTGTTACAATTGAGGATTAGCTTTTCCTAGTGTATAAAAGGTCTAAAGATAGTGAGTTTAGTAATTACTTATAACTCATTTTAAAAATTGGAGCTGGAAGAATACCTTTGCAGCTCCTTAGGCCACAATGGATGTTGGAACAGTGCTTATGGCAGCAGAGGAGAAGAGAGGCAGTTAAAGGATAACAAGGAGGCTGGGGCAGAATACCGGGAGTTTTGGCCAGCGCCGTGGCTTAACAGGCTAATCCTCCGCCTTGTGGCGCCGGCACACCGGGTTCTAGTCCCGGTTGGGGTGCCGGATTCTATCCCGGTTGCCCCTCTTCCAGGCCAGCTCTCTGCTATGGCCTGGGAGTGCAGTGGAGGATGGCCCAAGTCCTTGGGCCCTGCACCCGCATGGGAGACCAGGAGAAACACCTGGCTCCTGGCTTCGGATCAGCGCGATGCACCAGCTGCAGCGGCCATTGGAGGGTGAACCAACGGCAAAAAAGGAAGACCTTTCTCTCTGTCTCTCTCTCTCACTATCCACTCTGCCTGTCAAAAAAAAAAAAAAAAAAAGAATACCGGGAGTTTTGTCTGTAGTTACTACCTATGGCCCAGGCTAAATGTCCTTCACCTATAATCAGGGTAAGCACAGCGCTCCTATAACACAAAAACAACTGGACTTGAACTCTGAGGAACTAAGCTCTAGTTTGACTGTCAATCACTGCCTTTGACCAATCACAAGCTCTCTGAGCCTTAATCTGTTCTTAAGTACATGAAGATAATCTAAACTGTGGTTCCCCCTCCCCTAAGGATTATTTTGAGTACTAAGTCGGATAGTGGCCAATATGTCACCCATACATAAAGTAAAAATTTAAGTAATAAAGAAAGGTAACAACAAAAGTCGTAAACATAGTATTTGATAAGTACCTGGCACAGACAAGAATGACAATGGTAGTGGCAAAAACAATAGCAAAAATCAACCACCCTACCACCCACTATTGTTTATTGAGTGCCTACTGTGTGCTAGGCTCTGTGCTAGGTACTCTACTTAAATTATCTCAGTAAAACCTAACAACAACCCTGCAAAGTGAAAATCCTGATCATATTTTCAGGTAAGGAAACAGGCTAAGACTAATAAGAATATCACCCAAGGTCATCATCAATGCACAGATTGTCAGAGAAATTATCCTGGTCCAAAAGTCTCAAAACTGGGGAGCCAGTGAAGATCATCCCTCCTTCCCCTAGGGAAGAGGGTGTAGCAGTGCCCCCTGGTGGTCCCTGCATCCTCGTGGCGATGCCTGGCACAGCAATCCCAACAGCTGCAGCCAGTATTCTGGAAGGTTTGCTGTGCTGGGTGCTGCAGTCCTTGGCTCATTTTTCTTTCATGGCAACGCTGTAAAGAGCCCTTGAAAACAGGAAGCAAAAGATTACCTTCACTGCTTCTATTTCATGACAGAATTAATACTCAGCCACAGAAGCAAGCCAAGAGGCAGAGTCCCTACTGGTCCCAACCACTCCTGGATGCTTTTCTCATTTCTGCTTTCTCAGCAGGGCTCAGCCAGCCCCCACCCGGCCCCACCCTGCTGCCTCCTGAGTGGTCTCAGACATGCTGGAGAGGACAGCTGTGCCCCACCACGCCTGCTGCGGGGAACGGCAGAGCCGGCCGCCACGCTGATGGCTGCTCCTGCCTTCCTTGCCCTGCTGCCTACGGACGAGTACTCTCCAGCTATGCTTTGGTCCCTCAGCTGCCACGCTGCCATCAAGTCACCTGGAAATAACCCTTGCAGGGGACCATGACTGTCCTCACCTAATAGATCACAGAGGGAGGGGCTCAGAGTAGTGTAACATATACCAGGTTGCCCAGCAGGTGGTACCCTCCCACATAAATGCCCCCACCATGGACATCTTAAAGGCACGGAATTAAAGGCCCTCCCGAGAAGGCTTCCTTGCCGTGTGGGACAGAATTAGGAGCTTCTAACTCCCTGTACATCCACATTGTCTCCATGCTTCATGGCTGTCCTGTGCCAGAAATCAGGAACCCAGAGGTGACCCCCCTTCATTTCCCTTTCGAATAGTAGACAAGATTGTCCAAAGGCTCCAGGGGCCTACAGGCAGCACTAGCACTTCAGAGGCTGCATCTCTGCCTTCAGTCCACCACACATCCTCTGCTCTGGTTCTGGGCCTGGAAATTCAGTGGGGTAGGAGTTCTGGGTTGAGCACACTGAGAAGAGACCATGAGGAAGCATTCTTCCCAGAGAGGACAAATCCAGGTAGTAAGAGGTATGGAACAGACTTGAGGTCAGCTTGAGGGGCATGCGTGTGGCTGGGCATAGGGTGTGGGTGAGTGAGTGGACAGGTGGCCAGCTGATGGGTGTTAGGTCTCTACTTGATGGCAAGCCCTGGAGGATTTTGAACAATGGCCAGAATACCATTCTGGTTGTAGGGTGATGGATGGATCAAGGGCACACAGACAGTCAGGAAATAGTGAACAAATGCAACAAGAAGATGAGGGGATGACCTTGTTACATACCTAGGACAGGAGGCCTTTGAGAAGTTTGCCTATGGAAGGGAGAGAGAGGTAGGTGGGTACCTGGAAGAAGATGTAGGGCTTTTGGATGATGGGTACCTGGGTTAACTTGAGTCCCAGCGTGCTGTGTGGCCTTGCCAGCTGTAAGAGCCTGCGCTCCTGGATGCCTCTGTTTTGTCTCAGACCAATGCTACCATGCAACCCCCTTCGGACTTTCTGCAGCCTGTTGGCACAGAGGAATCGGGAGGAGAGCTTAGCTCTCTGGAATGGGAAGCACCCAACCCAACAGGGACAGCACAGAAAACCCGAGACCGGGGCTCTCAGCTGGGTGAGGGAGACAGTCTACTTTATACACTGTAGTGTGAGTGCTGGGTCCGACCTTGAGTCTCTGATCACCCCAGGGCATAAAGCATGTGTTTCATCCTCTGGCCCTACCTTGTCTTTTCTGGCAGAGGGGGAAAAGGGGGTGTGGGTCAGGACGGTGCCCCGTCGCAGGGTGTCCTCTCCAACTGCTTTCTCAGTCTGTCCCTGCCAGGCCTACCTGGTCTGAGTTTGGGGGCTGGGGTGATCGAGCCCAAGGTACACTTGAAGCTGTCTTAAAGGGGCCATCTGGGAGCAGAGCAGGTTAGGGGCAAATGCTGGTCATCAGGCTGGGAGCCAGGGAGCAGAGCATGCATGGGCTGGGATGGGGAGAAATCCGTTTCTGGGCCTTACCTGGGGCCAGTGGAGCCAGAGCAGCTCTTCCATCCTGTTAGAAACTTCCCCTCGGCTCATCAAGACATGTTCAAGACCACTGCCGTCTTGGGTTAAATCCTTGTATCTGGTGGGTGCCTGTAAAATGTTGCTTGTGATCAGGATGGGACAACAGCTGTCTGGGGTACAGGCTTCAGACAGGGCGCAGTGTCTGGGGGTGAAGCATCTTCCCGGCTGTGGCTGCACTGAGTGCCTGGAGAAGTGACAGTGCAGAAGCCTCTTGAGGGGGCTGCTCTCTGACACTGCAGTACCAGTGTCCAGGGCCTGTCTGCCTTCACACAATCACGTCTGTGTCATTCCCACCCACCTGCTCTTCCTTATCTCCCCACCTGCCAGTGTAGCAGAGGGAGGGGCTGGTGTGTGTAAATGAAACCTCACTTTCTGCAATGATAATGTGGCCTCCGAGGCACCCACCTGTCCCACCAGTGTTTTCAAGGCTCCATTTAAGTCCAGGCCAAATCGAGTCTGAAGGAAGGTGGTCTGCCCCATACCAGCTTTGTACAGATGGGGATGCTCAGGCCCAGAGAAGCACTGTACATGGGTGAAGATCACACAGTGGAACTCAGCTCACTGCTCTGAACTTTGGGTTTCCCTGCAGACCAAAGGCTATTAGGTCAATCCAGGATTGTGCCCATCATTCCAATGGGGAGTCAGCAAACCAGAAGCTATTAGGACACATCCCACTGCACATTAGATCAGAAAACAGGTGTGGAAGGAGATCTTTGCCCCTGACTCATGCCCATACCACCTCTTATCCCCTGACTTAGGAGTGATCACAGTGGGCAGGAGATACTATGGAAGGTAGGATCAGACAAACCCTATAACACCCAGACAGCAACCAGCTCCATGTGCAAGCCCACACAGAACGCTGTTCCCATTACTAGTCCCCTTGAGATGCATTCTTGGAGAAAGGCTGGGTCAAGTGATCTCTCGAGAGCCTCAGTGGCCCTTCTGCATGTCTTTTTTCCTTAAAGATTTTATTTTTTTGAAAGGCAGAGGCAGAGGGAGAGAGGGAAAGAGGTCTTCCATCATTGGTTCACTCCCCAAATGGCTGCAGTGGCTGGAGCTAGGCTGATCTGAAGCCAGGAGTTTCTTCTGGGTCTACCACATGGGTGCAGGGGCCCAAGGACTTGGCCATCTTCTGCTGCTTTCCCAGGCCATAACAGAGAGCTGGATTGGAAGTGGAGCAGCCAGGACACAAACTGGTACCCACATGGGATGCTGGCATTGCAGGCAGTGGCTTACCTGCTACACCACAGTACCAGCCCCTGCATGCCTTTCTTGGCCACCCCCCAGCATCACTACACTTGGCCACAGAGAGAGGAAGAAGGGGACTAGCTGTGGTTAAATTTTCTCTAAATTCATCCTGTAAGAGAAAGAGAACACGCTAAATGAGGCATCCTGGGAGGATGATTCAGCCATGGTGTCCTAAGGACTTTGAAGTAAAGCGGGTCAGTGTCGTTCCATGAGGGTTCTATTTAATGGTGACTCCCATGGGCAGGAAATTTGGTGGTTTGACATTCTCCTTGGGAGACACCAGTAGTACACTGTCTTCCTTGGTGGGGGTACTGGTTGTTTCAGAACCCGCTTCGGGGTCACTGATGTTTTGATGTCCTTCTTGGCAAGCTTTGATATAATGATGTGCCCCTTAGGGGGCAGAGGTGGTCTGACCTCCTCCTTGGGGAACACTGGGGGTTTGATTTTTTGCTTGACAAGCCCTGTTAGAATACTGTTTCTGTTGGGGGAGTCTTGGAGGTTTGTAGGTCTCCTCTTTGTGGACTGCTGTGAAATGAAGGCAGTTTGGGTAACTGAGGGTTCTTCTGATTCAAGATGGCTGGAAGGTGCCCTGAGTCCATGGATTTTCCATGACTCTTTTTCTGTTGTTTGACTACAATGAGTCATGAGATCTTTTCTGGCCACTTCTATTAGGAGTTCTATGCGCTTCCTATACTTGGATGTCTCTCTCTTTCTCCAAATTAGGGAAGATTTCTATAGAATTATTTCACTAAAAAAGTCTTCTAATCCATTCTCTCTTTCCATGCCTTCAGGAACTTCTAAGACCTGTATGTTGGGTTTTTTGATAGTATCCCATAAATCTCCAACTTTTTTTTTTTTTTTAGTTTTCTAATTTCTTCTTTTTTAGTCTGACTGTAAAATTCCAGATAATTGTCTTCTAACTCAGATATTCTTTCTTCTGCCTCACTGAGTCTCTTGTTAAGGCTTTCCACCTTATTGATTGATTGATTGATTGATTTGAAAGGCAAACTTACTGAGAGGCAGAAAGAGAGAGATACAGAGTTTTTGATCTACTGATTCACTCCCTACATGGCTGCAACAGCCAGAGCTGCACTGATCTGAAGCCAGGAGCTTCTTCCAGGTCTCCCATGCAGATACAGGGACCCAAGCACTTGGGCCATATTCTACTGCTTTCACAGGCCATAGCAGAGAGCTGTATCAGAAGTGGAGCAGCCAGGACTTGAACTGGTGCCCATATGAAATGCCAGCACTTCAGGCATCAACTTTACCACAGCCCTGGCCCCTCCACATTTTGTATTTGATCTACTGAATTTTTCATTTCCAATACTGCATTTTGATTTCTCTTTAAAATCTCAAATCCATGGGAAAAATGTTCATTCATGTTATATATGGATTTCTTTAATCTGTGGATTTGCTTCTGATTACTTTTAAGTAATCCTATGATCATTTTTTAAAAATTCTGTTTCTAGCATTTCTTTGATCTCTTTTCACATTGTAGTATTTAAATGTGTTGTGTTCCTTTGGAAGTGTCATGTCGTCTTCCTTATTCTTGTTTCTTGAGTTGCTGAGTTTATTTTTGGGCATTTTTGCAGATCTTGTGTTTTTTCCTCTCTGTGATGGCTTTTATCTTTGGACTGTGCCTCTGTGGATTAGTGGAGTGTCTGCTCTTTCAGTGAATACCCTGAGGCATGTGCTGGGTATGGTCAGGGAGCTCTATTCAGTGCTCCAGGTTGAGGGTGTCCAAGATGACACCCAAATTGGGTATGTTAATTTTTTTTAAATCAGATTGGAGGATTAATCTGCTCTGTCTGTCGGGGTATTCTCACACTCGCCTCCTCTCCTCCAAGGAAACCAATGCTTGGTCACTAGCCTAAGTGGGTGTAATATTTGTTCACACTGCCAAAAGAACCACACAAATGATCTGTGTAGTCCTTAGTGTGAGTACGGATCCCACAACAATGACCCTCAGGAGACAATTTCTTTCTTTTCTTTTTTTTTTTTTTTTTTTACAAACCACAGCAAATTTATTACTCAATATCCAGTGCCACATCATAGCACTACCCGGAGCCCTCACCTTCCCCTCCAACCTGGCCCCAAGGGTACACCCAAAACAGAAACAAAACAAACAAACAAAAAAACCAAAAGTAAACCCAGATCCCTGCTCCTCCTTTGGAAGAGGGGACCTTGGCCAGGAAGCTCTTCCCCAGGCCCAAGCAGGCAGGAGAGGGGACCCCTCTGTGCCCAGAGAGCAAGGCTCCAGGCTCCGACGACAGAGAGAACATGCAGGCAGGAGCAGGAACAAGGGGCCTGTGTCTGTGGGGGAGGAAAGAGGGAGGGAAGGGCACTGCCTGAGGAGTCTGGGAGTTGCCCACAGTGGAGTTGCCCACAGTGACTGCCCAAAGGCCCAGCCATACCCCGCACCCTCATACACAGCCACAGTGTTTTCACAGTCCCAGCACACAAGACTCCCACAATCATAAGCACCCAGCTCCCAGTTAATTCTCCCAGACAGTCTCAGGTGTCTGCTTGGATAGTTGCTGGGCATGTGGACACAAGCTGATGCAGCTGTTATTTATGTCCAAAATGGCACCTTCCCTCTTTCGGCTATTTACAGGATGCCGATGCAAGGTGCAAGAAAGGTGTCCCTTGGGACCGGCACTGTGGCGTAGTGGGTAAAGTCACCACCTCCAGTGCTAGCATCCCATATGGGCACCAATTCGAGTCCTGGCTGCTCTCTGCTTTGGCCTGGGAAAGCAGTAGAAGATGGCCCAAGTCCTTGGGCCCTTGTACCTGTGTGGGAGACCCAGAAGAATCTCCTGGCTCCTGGCTCCGGATCAGCCCAGCTCTGGTTGTTGCAGTCAAATGGGGAGTGAACCAGCGGATGGAAGATCTCTCTCTCTCTCTCTCTCTCTCTCTCTCTCTCTCTCTCTCTCTTTCTGCCTCTCCTTCTCTCTCTGTGTAACTCTGACTTTCAAAAAATAAATAAATAAATCTTAAAAAAAAAAAGAAAGGTGTCCCATTTTTTCCTCTACGTTGGCAGGTACATTGTTCCCTGCAGGGTTCCAAGTGAGACTCACACCAGGCTCTTCCCGCAGCTTTATCACCAGTGGCTTGGGCAGCTGCAGTCTGGACGCATCTCACTCTCCAAAGCTGGTGCTGAGGCTCTCAGCTGCTGGATCCTGAATTGTGCATGTTCTCGCCCTCCGCTGTGTCCCTCCAATTTGCGTAGTTTCCTCTGCTGTTTTCTCCCTATCTCTTCCCTGAGACTGCAGTCTTTCCACTTTTTTCAAACTATCTTCTCCTAGACCAGAGCAGCAAGCTCCCTCCCTACTCTACCATCTTAATCCCCTCCCCCCTTCAACTTTTTGTAAGAACATTCATCCCACCCTTGAGGGTAGAGGGCTCATGACGTAATCACTTTCCCAAAGGCCCGATCTGATATTTAATTTAAGCATATGAGGAATTTTAAAAGTATACTATGAAAAAACAAATCTAAGATGGCTGACCACCCTAATTGCAGCTGTTATAGGATAGAAAAAAAATACAAAAGAAGGACTGTGTTTCCAGGGGTTTGACTGATGAAATCTTTGGTGAATAAGTAAAAAAAAAAAAAAAAACAATGAAGAGTCTGTGGGACAAGAGAGAAGACAGACACTGCTGCAGCCAGCTGTGAGCTTCTACCACATCACTCGCATTGGTAGAATTCTCGCCTGCCATTTTACCACATCAAGATGGGAAGAAACTGATACATGCCCTGCTACTCATGGTTTTAGCTGAGAGGGAATTACAGTCACCCACTGACTTACATCAACCTCGGGAGCTGACTGGGGTCTGAGCAGCTGCCGGACATGGAGGAGGGAAGCTGCCTTTCTTCTTTTCCCACTCCCACCTCTGCAGAGCATGCCCTACTCAGCAGTGAAAACACGTGCAATATGCCTCTATTCTGCTCCTACCAGAATAAGAGTCAGACCCTAAGCAATGTGAGGGGTAAAGGACAGATCCCCTGCATCCTGCAACTGTGGGATTTTTGGGGAGTTAGCCCTAGAGCTTTGCTCACACACACTATGTGAGCCAAGGGGATTCACCTTACCTTCTAGGGGCTAACACCAGAAGCACCCCATAAAAAAGCCTGATCCCACCCTGGGAAATCTGGACAATGACCCCACTCTACCCTGCAACACCACGGCTGTAACAATTAGTTCTAAATTTCTCAGTGCCACAGGAATCTATCTGGTGGACCTCTGGAAGAACCTACCTGCATTCCACCTCTCTGGAATCATGCCTTCCAGAGAAAAATCTCCTATATACCTTGTAGTTACCCTGTAGGACTGGAACAGGTAGCAAGGTAGCATGACACCTCCAAAATAACACAGCAGTTAGATAGTGAACTGAAGGAAACCTATGAAATAACAGATACGGAATTCAGGTCACATCCCATAGTCCCAGGACTAGGGCTGTTGGTGTTACAAGCCACAATACCAGTTGGACTGTCCTAGCAGGACCTGAAGAAAGGTCCGCCTGTATTATCCAGACCTACAGAAACAGCAATTGGTACACAAGCCCTGGCATCAGGCTTGCCACTGGGACAAGGAGACAGCCAATTTTGTATCCCTCAGCACCACTAACAAGGCCCTGGCTATCATAATCACTAGGGAGACTGAAAAAGGACTCTATGGACCAGAGACGCACATCCTAGGACACCCATATTCACCTCAAAGCCTCACTTCTATCCCTATGAACTGCAGCGGACTAGACCACTGTCACTTATAAACACAACTGACATTAGTTAAGACCCAAAAAATCAAATCACTCGGAGGCTACACTCCTGGGCTCACCTAGAACTAAAGTCAAATCAATATGCCAAGTGATATCCTGCATTCCAGTTAAACCATAAGCTCTTTCCCAGTAAGACCTGCTCCATAAAGAAGGGTTGATTATACCAGATGCACAGATGTTAACAGAGGGACACACTAGATAAGAAGCAAGGTAGCATGGCACCTCCAAAATAACACAGCAGTCCTCCAGAGTTAGATACTGAACTGAAGAAAATCTATGAAATAACAGATACAGAATCCAAAATAATAACTGTAAGGAAACTCAGTAAGAAGTCAGAGAATACAGTTAGATTAAAGGATGAGGAAATCAATGAGTGATATGAATGAAAATATTACTAAGGCCAACGCTGCGGCTCAACAGGCTAATCCTCCGCCTTGCGGCGCCAGCACACCGGGTTCTAGTCCCGGTTGGGGCGATGGATTCTGTCCCGGTTGCCCCTCTTTCAGTCCAGCTCTCTGCTGTGGCCCAGGAGTGCAGTGGAGGATGGCCCAAGTGCTTGGGCCCTGCACCCCATGGGAGACCAGGAGAAGCACCTGGCTCCTGCCATCGGATCAGCGCGGTGCGCCGGCCGCAGCGGCCATTGGAGGGTGAACCAACGGCAAAGGAAGACCTTTCTCTCTGTCTCTCTTTCTCTCACTATCCACTCTGCCTCTCAAAAAATAAAAATTAAAATTAAAAAAAAAAGAAAGAAAATATTACTAAGGAGATAGAACTGAATAAAAAGAACCAAATAATTTTTGGAGATGGAATCTTCAATCAGGGAAATAAAAAATAAGATTTAAATCTTTAATAGAAGATAGACCAAGTGGAGCAAAGAATTTCTGACCTCAAGAACAAAACTTTAGAAATAACCCAATCAGACAAAAAAGAACTTAAAAGAATGAGGAAAATCTACCTGAAATATGAGATTCCATTAAATGATCAAATATTTATATTATAGGTATTCCCAAAGGAGAAGAAAAGGAAAAATGCATTGAGAACCTGCTAAATGAAATAATAGTTCAAAACTTCCCAGGTTTGAAAGAGACATGGACATCCAGATACAAGAAGCTCAAAGAACCTCAAGCAGAGTCAACCAAAAAAGATATCCTCCAAGGCATATTCTAGTCAAATTGTCAAATATTAAGTTACATATAAAGGAAAACAATTATATTTTTTAGTTTTAAAGATTTATTTATTGATTTGAAAGTAAGAGTTACACAGAGAGAAGGAGAGGCACAAAGAGACAGGTCTTCTTTCTGCTGGCCACTCCCCAAATGGCTGCAATGGCCAGAGCTGTGCTGATCTTAAGCCAAGAGCCAGGAACTTCTTCCTAGTCTCCCACGTGGGTGCAGGGGCCCAAGGACTTGGCCCATCTTCTACTGCCTTCCCAGGCCATAGCAGAGAGCTGGAGATCGGAAGTGGAGCAGCCAGGACTAGAACTGGCACCCATATGGGATGCCAGCACTGCAAGCAGCGGCCAGGACTGCGCCAATCTGAAGCCAGGATCCAGGAGCTTCTTCCTAGTCTCCCACATGAGGGCAGGGGCCCAAGGACTTGGACCATCTTCTACTGATTTTCCAGGCCATAGCAGAGAGATGGATCGGAAGTAGAGCAGCCGGGACTAGAACTGGCGTCCATATGGGATGCCAGCACTGCAAGCAGCGGCTTTACCTGCTACACCACAGCACCTTCCCCTGAAAATACCATTTATGATAGTTGAACGTGAAATATTTAGGGGTAATCTGATAAAAGTTGTATAAGATATATGCATATACAGTGCAAAGCACAAAACCTTGCTAACAAGAACTAAAGAAAGGCATAAGTAAACGAAGCAATAGGAGCCAGTGCTGTAGCACAGCAGGTAAAGCCACTGCCTGCAATGCCAGCATCCCATATGGGTGCCGGTTTGAAACCTGGTTGCTCCACTCTCCATCTAGCTCCCTGCTGATGTGCTTGGGAAAGCAGCAGACAGAATATGGCCCAAGTCCTTGAGTACCTGGCACCCATGTAAGAGACCTGGAAGAAGCTCCTGGCTCCTTGCTTTGGATCAGCCAAACCATGGCCACTGTGTAGCAGATGGAACATATCTCTCTCTGCCTCTGCCTCTCTGTAACTCTGCCTTTCAAATAAATAAGTAAATCTTTTTTAAAATAAATAAAAATAAAAAGTAAATGAAGAGATACAATTGTCCTCCATAGCTGTGGGTTTTGCAATGCAGATTAAACCAACTGTGGACTGAATATATATTTTTTAAACTGCATCTGTACTGAACATGTACAGATGCTCTCCCCGCATCATTAGTCCCTAAACATTACAATAACTTTTACATAACACTTATGTTGTATTAGGTATTATAATTGAGATGATTTAACATAGATAAGGGAAGACTATATGTTATATGAATACTGCATATTTAAAAAAAAGATTTATTTAAAGGCAGTTATAGAGATAGGGGGAGACACAGAAACAGATCTTCTACTCATTGGTCTACCCCCTAAATGGCCACAACAGCCAGGCTGGGCCAGCACAAAACCAGGAGCCTAGAATTCCATCTGGGTCTCCTTCATGGGTGCCAGGGCCTCAAATAATTGGGCCATCCTTTGCTGCTTTCATGCACTTTAGCAGGGAGCTGGATAGAAGTGGAGTAGCCATGACATGAACTGGTGTCCAGATGGGATGCTAGTATTATAAACTGTAGCTTAACCCACAACACCATAAGCCTGACCCTTATTGCATCATTTTTTATAAGCAGCTTGAACAGCCATGGATTTTGGTATCTGGGGCAGCTCCAGAAATTCCACAGCTACAAGGGACTACTGTACTGTACTCATGCACTGTGAAACTAAATGTGAAGGTGTTAATTCTCCCTAAGTTTATGTGTAGGTTCAGTGCAATCATGAACAAAGCCCTAGGATTCTTTTTTTTTAATAGAAATTGACAGACTAATTCTAAAACTCATATGGAAATGCAAAGGATCTAGAAAAGCTAAAAGAAGAACAAAGTTGGAGAACTAACACTATCTGATTTCAATATTTATTATACAGCTACAGTAATCAAGACAATATAATATTAGAATAAAGATACATACACAGATTACTGGTACAAAAACAGATGGACAGGCCAATAGAACAGAATAGAAATACCAGAAATCAATCCAGCATCTAAAATCAACTTATCTTTGACCAAAGAGCTAAAATCAATCCCTGAAGCAAAGACAGTCTCTACAATAAATGATGCTGGGGAAACTGGATTGCCACAGGCAGAAGCATGAAGCAGGACCCCTAGCTTATACCTTACACAAAAATTCTCTCAAAATGTATTAAATATCTAAATCTATAACCAGATACAATCAAATTATTAGATAACACAGGGGAAACCCTGTAAGACATTGGCATAGGCAAAGAGTTCTTGAAAATGACCCAGAGGCATGCCAAAGTGCAAAAATTGACAAATGGGATTACATCAAGGTCAGAAGCTTCTGTACCACAAAAGAAACAATCAGCAAAATGAAGAGGCAACCAACAGAATGGGAGAAATTATTTGCAAAACATGCAACTGATAAAGGATTAATAACCAGAATATATAAAGAGATCAAGAAACTCCACAACAAACAAACAGCCCAATGAAGAAATGGGCCAAGGACTTAAACAGACATTTTTTCAAAAGAGGAAATCCAAATGGCAAACAAATATATGAAAAAATGCTCAGGATCACTAGCTGTCAGTGAAATGCAAATCAAAACCACAATGTTTCACCTCACCTCTGTTAGAATGGCTTTCATACAGAAATCATCAAACAAATGCTGGTGAGGAAGTAGGTAAAAAAGTACCCTCACCCACTGTTGATAGGAATGTAAACTGGGAAAGCCACTATGGAATACAGTATGGAGATAACTCAGAAATCTGAATATAGATCTACCACATGATCCAGCCATCATATTCCTGGAATTTACCCAAGGGAAATGAAATCAACGTATGAAAGAGTCAACAGTACCCCCATGTTTATTGCAGCTTAATTCACAATAGCTAAGACATGGAATCAACCCAAATGCCTGTCAACTGAAGACTGGATAAAGAAATTATGGGATATGTACATCATGGAATATTATACAGTGGTAAAAAATGAAATCTGATCATCTGCAACAAAATGGTGCATCTGGAAAAAAAAACACACTTAGTGAAACAAGCCAGTCCCAAAGGGACAAATACCATATTTCCCTGATCAGTGATAACTGGTAGAACACCTAAAAGGCAATCTTAGAAGTGAAATTGACACTTTGAGAAGCAAAGACTCTGAACAACCCTTGTCTCAACTGTTGAGGAACAGTTTTTTTTTTTTTCTTTTTTCTCTCTTAGTATTTGTTGAACCCTTTGCTTAACACAGAGTTAATTATATGTGTATAAAGTTAATTGAAAATAGATCCTAATAAAATATAAGAGTGGGAATAAGAGAAGGAGGAAGAAGAGGGGTGGGACTGTGGACGGGAGGGTGGGCACAATGAGAAGAATCAATATGTTCCTAAAGTTGTAATTAGGAAGTGTATAAAGTTTCTAACTGTAAAGCTGTATAATTCTGTATACATTCCTACAAACTCCAAATCTTTTTAATCTGGGGGCTAAAAATAGCATTTTAAGTGTTAAAGTGATAATATGGATAGGATTGTTTAAAATTGTCATATAAATAGGATTAAGTATTCAGTAAAAATAATAGCATTTAAAAGGAGCAAGGGCTCCAACATGGTAAGCAGCCCATACAGATTCATGAATAACAATCTATGAACAGATTCATAGAATAACAATCACTTTAAGTAGCACTCTGACTTTAAAATCAGCCCTTAAGGCATTCTCGTCTGGTTGAAAAGCCCATGAGAGCATTTCAGGCATGGAAAGCCAAGACACTGTGGCAAACAGTGTCCTACATGAAGGACCTCTAAGGATCCCAGTGGAAAGAAGTGGTCATCATAGAAGGATGTACTTTTCTCTGAATAAATGAGATCTACTTTGCTGGTGGCCTTGTCTAAATACTGATGGAGTTTGTGGATTCAATAGGCTTCCATAGCCTAGGCAGCTCATATCAAGAGGCCCAGGTGATCACTGAGGTCATACATAAGAGTGTTAATTGTAAAATTAACAATAGAACTCACTGTGTACGAACCTCTCATGCAGAACCTCTGCACTCAAAGAGTTGTATTAGGAGAGTTAGCAATAAAACTTGTTTTCAAATATTTATTCCATCTTAGTGTATTAAGTGGAAGATATACATCATAAATTTTAGTTAGGCCAAAGTACCCAACGCCATTGCTTGTTTTCTTAGGTGCTTCGTTGATTAATGACAAAACTTGTTCCCAAAGACTTACTTTCTCTTAATGTATTAAGTGAAGAATACTCTTTATGTCTCATAGCTACAGTTATGTCTAAGTGCTTGCAAAAGATGTATCACTCTTGGGTTCTTTAAAGTTAATTAAGTTTCTCAAAAAAAAAGTGAAATGAAATCCAAGATGCAATGACTTTGAACAGCCCTTGTCTCAACAGTTGAGAAACAGTTTCTTTCTTCTTTTTATATTTTTCTTTTACTTTTTTCTTTTATCATACAAATTGATGAATTCTTTACTTACTATAGATTTAATCTTCAGTGCATAAAGTTAACTGAAAAAGAATCTTAGTATAAAATAAGATGGAATAGGAGAGGGAGGTGAGGTGTGGGAGGGCAGGCATGGTGGGAAGAATCATTATATTCCTAAAGTTGTACTCTTTAAGAAATGCATGAAGTTTGTATTCATTAAATTAAAAAAAGATACATACACAGATCAATAGAAAAGAATAACGTAGATAAATAGATTCAAATGGAAAGGCAATAAAAGTATAAACGTAGTTCAATGGAGACAGGATAGCTTTTAACACACAGTACTAGAACAATGGAATATCAACATGCTGAAAAGTTTTAAAACTTTAAACCATACCTTATACAAAAATTAACTCAAAGTGGATCATAGACCTAAATATGAAACCCAAACCTAAAAAACCTCTAGGAAAAAATATAAGAGAAAATATGTGTTACTGGAAGCAAGATTTTGGAAATGACACCAAAACCATGATTTATAAAAGATTCACAAATTGCATTTAATCTAAATTTTAAAATTCTGCTTTCAAAATATATTTTTAGAGAAATGAGAATATGAGCCACAGACAAGGTAAAATTATTTGTAGTACATATGTCTATCTGTCTTAGTCCACTTTCTGTAGTTAATAACATGATACTGCAGCCTGGGTAAGTTACAAAGAAAAAGGGCTTTTTTTCCCTTGGCTCACAGCTTAGAGGTCCGAGGTCAAGGGCTGCATCAGGTGATGGGCTTCTTGCTGGCAAAGTCCTGAGGCAAGGCAGGGCCTCACAGGGCGAAAAGCTGGGAACACACGTGTATCCTCTTGTCTCTTTCTTATAAAGCCACTGGGATTCAATCATGGGGGCTCCACTTTGATGACCTTCTCTCATCTTCATCACCTCCCAAATGCCCCACTTTTTAACACCAGAGTTGGATTCAAAGTTCCCACCCTTTTAGTCCCTCTTAATGTGGATTAAATATGAGTTTCAGAGACAATAAACTATATTCAAATCATAGCACTGATAAAGGACTTACATAAAGATATGTCTCAACAATGAGGTAGATTCATTAAAAAGAAAACAAAAATCTGATGAGATACTTTGACAAAAATATTTGTAGATAGCAAGTAAGCAAAGGAACAAAAGCTCAACATTATCAAACATCAGGGAAATGCAACTAAAATTAATTCTACTCCTTGTGCATTTGCATGGTTAAGACAACAACAAAAAAGACAAAACCAAGTGTTGGTAAGGATGATCAAAGCATAATGCTCATACACTTCTGACAGAAACATGAAGTGGTAAGACTACTTGTGAAATCAAGCAATTTCTATACTCTATTTCTAGGCATTTAATTTTTAAAAAATGAAGGCACATTCCCTAAAGAGCTATGTATAATATACACAAATGTTCACAGTGATCGGAACAGTGATCGTAATATAATCTAAAACTGGAAATAGCTCAAATGCCTATAAGCATGTGATTAGGCAAATTATGGTATATCTATACATGTATTAATCTGTTCTCTGTGGTTACCACAAAATACCTGAGGCCAGGTATTTTATGGGGAAAAGAGGTTTATTTTAGCCATGTTTTTAGAAGGCTAAAAGTTCAATTTCTTGTTTTTAAAGATTTATTTATTTATTTCAAAGGCACAGTTAGAGAGAGGCAGAGGCAGAGAGAGAGAGAGGTCTTCCATGGGCTGGTTCACACCCAAGATGGCCACAATGGCCAGAGCTGCATCAATCTGAAGCCAGGAGCTTCTTCCAGGTCTCCCACATGGACACTGGGGCACAGGGGCCCAAGGACTTGGGCCATCTTCTACTGTTTTCCCAGGCCTTAGCAGAGAGCTGGATTGGAAGTGGAGCAGCCAGGACTCGAGCTGCACCCATATGAGATGTCGACACTGTAGGCGGCGGCTTTACCCACTACACCACAGCGCCAGCCTCTGAAAGTTCAATTTCAAACAGCCCCATTTTGTTTGGCTTCTGGTGAGGGGCTCTTGGTGGAGAACATCACAATGGTGGGAATAGGTGTAGACTGTGCTAAGACAGAATGCCAGAAAGATTCAGGAGTCAATGTGCTCTTTTTACTACCACTCTTGCAGCAACTGGAATCTCAAGAGAATCACATTAATCCCTTCCAAGGGCAGTATCCCCAGTGACCTAACCACCTCCTGCTAGGCTCCACTTCTTAAAGGTTTGACTGCCTTTAAGAAGTGCCAACACCACCACACTGAGAACCAACCTCCCCGCACATGAACCTTTTAGGGACAAATCACATCCAGCAGGCACCGCGGCTCACTAGGCTAATCCTCCGCCTTGCGGCGCCGGCACACCAGGTTCTAGTCCCGGTCGGGGCACCGACCCTGTCCCGGTTGCCCCTCTTCCAGGCCAGCTCTCTGCTGTGGCCAGGGAGTGCAGTGGAGGATGGCCCAAGTCCTTGGGCCCTGCACCCCATGGGAGACCAGGATAAGCACCTGGCTCCTGCCATCAGATCAGCGCGGTGCGCCGGCCGCAGCGCACTACCGTGGCAGCCATTGGAGGGTGAACCAACGGCAAAAGGAAGACCTTTCTCTCTGTCTCTCTCTCACTGTCCACTCTGCCTGTCAAAAATTTAAAAAAAAAAAATCACATCCAAACAGTAGCAAAATGGAATAGTACTTAGCAATAAAAATTACAATCCAGACAACATGGAATAATCTCAATATAATTGCTTGGTGAAAGCAGCCAGATAAAAGCTAGTATATACTGTTGATTGCATTTATATACAATTCCAGGAAATAGAATCTCATCCACAGAAGAGAAGCAGGTCAGTGGTGCCAAGGGATGTGAAGCATAGGGAAGGGCAAGAGGAGTCTTGATGGTGATGAAACCATTTATTGTCTTGGCTATGGTAATGGTTTCATAACCTAACTCAAGACTTACTGTTATACTTCATATAGTTTATTGTATATTAAGTATTCCTCAATAAAGCTATTTTAATTGTTCTGAGAATTCATTCAAGATGTTTACTAATTTCATATATATGCTAGGCATGATTTTAGGCATGACAATACAAGAGTGAACAACAACCCAAATCCCTTCCATCCTGAAGCATACATTCTTACTAGAGGAGGACAGAGGTAGAGGTGAGAATGTGTTTGCAATTATAAGTAGGATGGTCTGAGCAAGCCTTTCTCAAATGTTATTTGTGCCAAGACTTGAAGTAGCTGAGGGAATTAACCATTTTAGATACCTGAGGCAAGATTCCAGGAAGTCTGTTGCAAGCACAAATACCCTGAGGCAACACCATATTGATGGCTGAGAGGAAAAGAGGCCAAGGAGACTTAAGCACGGTGAAGAGAAAAGATTGTGTAGGGCATTCTAGGCCACTGCTGGAATTTTGATTTTTACTCCAAGTGAAACAGGGAGGCACTAGAAGTTAGGAACAAGGAGTGAGAAGTGATACAATTTAACTTAGACTTTAAGTCAGGGTAGGGAAACTTTTCTGCCAAGGGCTACCTGGCTATTTTTAACATAATACCCAGGTGATATTAAAACAACAACTTAAAATTGGCCTGCTATAAGTTTATTAAATTTTGAGTACTGCCTGCAGTTGTTCTAGTTCGGCCAGATGAAATGTCTTCTTGGCCTATTCGACCCCCTGGGCCTGACGTTTCCCACCTGTTTTAAGTGGATCCCTTTGGCTGCTGTGCTAAAAATAGACTTGAGGGCGGAGGGAAGTGGAGGAGATTATGATACCTCTATCCAAGTGGTAACAGTGGAGATGGTGAGAAGGAACTGAGTATGGATGTACTTTACAAATGCAGCCAACAGAATCTGCCTATGAGTTGGATGTGGCATGGCCAAGAGAAGATCCTGGGATGATCACAGACTTCTGGCCAGAAGAACAAATAAAACTGCCACTGAGTAAAGAGAGGCAGATAAGACAAGCTGGAGCAGATCAGAATTCAGATGATTCAGCGTGACATATTTGAGATTTCAATTACACATCTAAGCAGAATTGAAGAGGATGTGAACTAGAGATTGTAAAGGCCCACGGAGACCAAGAGAAAAAGTGACCATGTCAAACTTCAATATTAATTTGTCTCTCTCTCTGTCACAGCATTTCAAGTAGATGAAAATAAACATTAAGGAAGCTGGTGTTGTGGCGTAGTGGGTAAAGCTGCTGCTGATATGAGTTCCCATTCAAGTCCCAGCTGCTCCCTGCTAATGGCCTGGGAAAAGCAGTAGAGGATGGCCAAGAGCTTGGAGCCATGTCGCCCACATGGAAGACTCAGAAGAAGCTCTTGGCTTCTGGTTTTGGCCGATGCAGTCACTTAGGGAGTGCACCAGAGGATGGAAGACCTCTCTCTCTCTCTCTCTCTCTCTCTCTCTCTACCTTGGTCTCTCCCTCTATCTCTGTAACTCTGAATTTCAAATAAATATTTTAAAAATTAAAAGAAACAATAGACTTTTGAATACTAAGAACTAGGGTGCATTGTTTGCATGAGCCCTCTTTGCAAACAGTATTAAAGGATGAGCATCAGCCAAGCAGAGAGGCGAGTATTTGACTTAGTAGTTAAGATGCTGCTTTAGATACCTGCATTTCAAATCAGAGTGTCTGGATTCAAGCCCTGGCTTCACCTCTATATTTCAGCTTCCTGGTAATATGTACTCTGGGACTTAACAAGTGATAAATCAAGTAGTTGGGTCCCTAATCATGTGGGAGACCTAGACTGAGTTCCTGGCTCCTGGGTTTGGCCCAACTCAGCTCTGGTTCTTTTCTTTTGTTTTTTATGTTTTTTTTTTTAATAAAAATTGGTTTATCTGATGGGGCTGGCATTGTGGCATAGAGGGTAAAGCTGCTGCCTAAGATGCCAGTATCCCATACAGGCACCAGTTTGAGTCCTAGCTGTTCCATTTCCAATATAGCTCCCTACTCTACTAATGTCCTGGGAAAATAGTGGAAGACTGGCCAAGTCTTTGAGATACTGCCATGCATGTGGGAGAACCAGATGAAGTTCCTGGCTCTCGACTTCAGCCTAGCCCAGGCCTGGCCATTATGGCCATCTGGGGAGTGAACCAGCAGATGGAAGATCTCTCTGCCTCTCCATTTCTGTAGCTCTTAATTTGAAAAGGCTAATTACAGAGAGGAGGGAGGGGGACAGAGATCTTCATCTGCTGGTTCACCCCCAAACGGCCACAACAGCCCAGGCTGATCAAGACAGAAGCCAGGAGTCCAAGCTCCCACATGGGAAGCAAGGGCTCAAATACTTGGCCCATCTTCTGCAATTTTCCCAGGCACATTAGGGGGAGCTGGGGTGCAGCAGCCAGAACTTGAACCAGCACTCTGATGTGCACACAGCAGCTCAACGTACTGTGTGTCACAGTGCCAGCCCCCATCCCAGTTACTGTGGGCATCTGGAGAGTAAAACAGTGAATGACAGCTACATCTTTGTATTTCAAATTTAAAAAAAGGATGTGGAAAAAGTACAGCAAAGCATTCTTTGAATCCTGGATTTGAAAGACAAGGTACTAGCACAAAAAGAGCTGTCATACAAATATTATCAATCCTGTCAATGTAGATATAATATAGTAGGAGGAGAAGAGAGAAAAGATTCATGGTGACTAATCCCTTGTAATTGAGTTTATTTTCCAGGAAGCAGGTGGTTAAGAAGATACCATCTGGTAATTCAAAAAAAAATCTAGTGATAGAGGAGGTATAATTAATCACCAAATAAGAATTTCTACAAGATAATACTGGTTAGTTTTGCATCTTCATGCATTCTCCCAATGCAGAGAGAGGACACAAAAAACACCTAGAAACACCTCTTTAGACAAAGTAATAGCAAAGAGGACAAACCTCAAGTTCAGCAAAAACATGGATCTAAATCCCAGAAAGCAGCAGAGCTGGTACTGGAGTTCTTTCTGATAAGAGAAAACTACACAGAATTGTGAAAAAAAAAAGTGGGAAATGCAAGGAGTTTTCTTATAGCATGGCATCTATGATGCCAATAAAGGAGGGGCCCCATACTGAACGGAAATACTGACAGCATACTGAATTCTGGCAGCAAGGGGTTTCAAAGTTCAGGGCACTGGAAGGAAATCTTGGAAGATACTTTGGATGGAAAGATAGGAAGCTACATCACAAAGTGGAGGCTGTAGGCAGTTTCTGAAGAGAAGTAGAAACATACCTGACATTTAAGGATGTTATTTCAGGGGCTGGGACTGTGGCAGCAAAGTGCCAGCATCCCATATGGGCACCGGTTCTAGTGCTGGCTGCTCCTGTTCCAATCTAGCTCTCTGCTATGGCCTGGGAAAGTAGTGGAAGATGGTCCAAGTCCTTCGGTCCCTGCACCCATGTGGGAGACCCAGAGAAGCTCCTGGCTCCTGCCTTCGGATGGCCATTGTGGCCATCTGAGGAGTGAACCAGTAGATAGAAGACCTCTCTCTCTGTTTTTTTCTGTAACTCTGTATTTCAAATAAATAAATCTTTTTTTAAAAAAAGGATGTCCTTGCAATAAGCTAGGATAGAAAAATAAAGAGAAATTGGTCCCCTTTATAAAAGTCACAGTATATTAAATAAACAGAAGAAATGAGAAGGAGCCGCAAACTAAGACAACTGAAAGTGTCTAGTATTTCCTCTTCTTTCGAGCACAGTATAGAATTACAGTGCTACTGCTAATAGTTGACCCATGAAATTCAAAATATAAACAAAAATTACACTGAAGTATTTTTACAGGGCCCCTGAGGACCGACAGAAATTAAAATCAAAACTTCTATACATCAAAATGCATACTCCAAAAAAAATATTACGCTATGCGGCAAACAAAAATTGTAACACACTCCAACATGAAGTAGTTAAAAAAATTTTTTTTCAAGTGATTGCAGGGGCCGGCACTGTGGCGTAGCAGGTATAGTTGCTGCTTGCGGCGCCAGCATCCCATATGTGCTCCAGGTCAAGATCTGGCTGCTCCACTTCCAATCCAGCTTCCTGCTAGTTAGCCTGAGAGAGCAACAGAGGATGGCACAAGAACTTGTGCCCCTGCATCCACGTGGGAGACCCAGAGGAAGCACCTGGTTCCTGGCTTTGGATTGGCCCACCTCCAGCCATTGCAGCCATTGCAGCCATTTGGAGAGTGAACCAGCAGATGGAAGCTCTCTGTCTCCCTCACTCTGTAACTCTGCCTTTCAAATGAATAAATCTAAGTGATTAAATATTTAAAACAGTACCTTAAAGTAAAAATGAAAAATCTCAGAGAATACACAAAAAACTTATGTAAAGACATGAAACAGAAACATATAAACAAAAACAAAAAATTGATAGAACTGAATGAAAAATGAAGAAAAAAACAAAGATTAACTTGCAAGGTATACAAAGAATAAAGCTGGGGTTGGCGTGATGCAGCTGCCACCTGTGATGCTGCCATTTCATGTTGAAGAACTATTCAAGAACTGACTGCTCCACTTCCCAGCACTATTCACGACAGCCAACAGGCAGAGGTAATCCAAGAGTCCACTGATAGGTGAATGGATAAACAAAATGGGGTACATACACACATAAAGTGAACTATTTTTATTTGCCATATTTTTAAGGAAGTAAATTCTGACACATGCTGTAACAGGGATGAACCTTGAGGACATTATGCTAAGTGTAATAAGCCAGTCCCAAAAGGGCAAATACTACATGATTTTACTCAGATGAGGCACTTAAGAATAGTCAAATTCAGAGAGAGATAAAGTAGAATGCTTGTTTCCAAAGGCTATGACAAGATGGGAATGAAGTTACTGTTAATGGGTATATTAACAATACCCCCAGCTTTACTGAGGTATAAATGAAAACCAAACTGTCTATTTAAGGTGTCCAATTTGACTGTTTTCATATCCCATACACCTGGAAATAGTTACCACCATCAAGAAATTGACACATCCATCACACCACATACTTTTTTTTTTTTTTGGACAGAGTTAGACAGTAAGAGAGAGAGAGAGAGAGAGAGAGAGAAAGACAAAGATCTTCCTTTCATTGGTTCACCCCCAAATGGCTGCTACGGCCAGTGCGCTGCGCCGATCAGAAGCCAGGAGCCAGGTGCTTCCTCCTGGTCTCCCTTGTAGGTGCAGGACCCAAGCACTTGGGCCATCCTCCACTGCCTTCCCGGGCCACAGCAGAGAGCTGGACTGGAAGAGGAGCAACCGGGACAGAACTGGCACCCCAACCGGGACTAGAACCCGGAGTACCGGTGCTGCAGGCAGAGGATTAGCTAGTTAGCCATGGTGCCAGCCTACACTACATACTTTAGAGTTACCATTGTTTGTGGTGGGAACACTTAAGTTCACCCTCTTGGCAAATTTCAAGTATATACTATTGTTATCTTCAGTCGGATTGCTGTACATTAGATCTTTAGAACTCATTTATTTGCATAACCCTCTAACCAGCACCTCCTATTTTTTCCTCCCTCTAGACCTTGGTAATCATCATTCTACTCTTGGATCTTGAATTGGACTAATTCAGACTTCACATATAAGTGAGAGCAAACATTATGTCTAGATTAGTTCATAAAACATCCTATAGAACCAGTTAATCATGGTCTGTATAATGCCTTGAATAAACATTTATACTGACAAATATTTATACTTATTTAGTCTCCTACAATAGACTGAATCTTATTTGATATAAATGGCAACTTCTTGTTCTTAATGTCAAGAGGACAGGCTTGGGCTGGCATTGTGTTGCAGCCGACTTAAAGCTGCCAATCGGCAACACAAGCATCCCATATGAGCTCCCACTGGGCTGCTCCACTTCCCACACAGCTTCCTAATGTGCCTGGGAGAGCAGTGGAAAATAGCTTGGGTATCTGGGACCTTGCCACCCACATGGGAGATGCAGATGAAATTCCAGGCTTCTGGCTTCAGCCTAGCAAGTGTAAACTAGTGGCTGGGAGATTTCTCTCTATATAACTCTGCCTTCAAATAGATAAATCTTTAAAAACAACAACAACAAAAAAGAGAGAATGGGCTGTAGAGCTTATGCTTGTATTTAATAACATATTTTACAATATTACAGTTTTAGCTCTTTGCACTATTTATCTCACTTTGTAGACCTTGGGCCTTCCTTCTTTGGAATCCTCCAGATTGAGAGTCATCCAGACGTGTGCTAGAGCTCTGATTTTCTTTCAGGGCCAAGGACTATTGGGTGGCATGGGTTTACGTCCACTGAGGAATCTGCAAACCACAAGGTATTCAGAAATATCCCACTGTACATGAGATCAGAAGATGTGTGTGTGTGGGGTAGAGGGAGTTCCAAGATGACGGAGTAGGGAGGGAGCTTACTGCTCTAGCCCAGGAGAAGATAGTTTTTAAAAAAGTAAAGATAGTAGAGTCTCAGGGAAGAGTTAGGGAAAAAAATGGCAGAGGAATCTCTATTAAAATTAGAGGGATACAGTGGACCTATGTGAAGGGTGTTGAAGCTCACAGCTTGGGGCTCTAACAGCCAAGAGCCTACGCACCAGCACTGGAAACAGCCTGCAACAGCCCAAGCCGCTGGCAAAAAAGCGGCAGGAAGAGCCTAGAGGGAACAAGGCTTGAAGCCCTGTGGGGGAAAGTGTACCAGCCAAACTAAAGGAGAAAAAAAAAAAAAAAGACGGTGCAGACATGTTTCTCTCTCTCCAATCACTTTACAAATGTGTATTGTGACAAGCCAATAAAGCAGGTGCCATTTAGGACGTATTAACAGCTGCACCAGCTCATGTCTGCACCTGGCAGTCAGCTGAGTGGAGAGTCCTGACTCTTGGGAGTAAAAATGGGGGATAGGAGCTTGTGACTGTGTGATGCTTCTGAACTGGGACTGTGAAAAAAAACTGAGGGTGTGTGGAAGGAATCACGATGTGGTTGGGAATTTGAGTAGTCTCAGTGGGAAACACCACAAGTGTGCAGTTCCTGGTTACCTGGTGAGAGACATTGCCGGGGAATCTGAACTTAAACTGAGGACTACACATATCCTTTGTGTGGTCCTTGGGACAGAGTGGATGAAAATTATACACACTGGGGCTAGCACTTAGGCACTGGTCTCCATTGAGAAGAGCCCAACTGAGCTAAATATAACTCCCTTCTGATTAAAAAAATAGAAGATTTACCACGCCAAACCTGGGTGTGTCCTTAGGAACACCCTTAACACTGGATAACTAAACAGAGCTCTCTGGCCACACTCACTACAGGCCTCTAGAAATTCACTGAAAGAGACATTCTACTTATATACAGAGTCATAGTACAATGATAAAAGCTGACACAAAAACAAAAAGAAGAAGAAACCAATGGGTATCTCCACAAATGCCGAACAACAAACGCACAAGAATAAGGAAGACAACATGACACTCGCAAAAGAACACAACACTTCAATACTAGATTGTGAAGATGATGAGAGAGAAGAAATGCAAGAAAGGGAACTAGAAAAATTGATCATATGATTACATAGAAGTAATCAAAAGCAAACACATGAACTATTGAAATCCATGAAGGACATGAAAGAAAATTTCTCTCATGAAACTGAGATATTAAAGAGGAATCAAAATGAAATGAAGAATTCAATAGAACATAAAATAAAGAGAAATCGAAATAAAATAAAGAATTCAATATAACAAAAAAAATTGCAGTAGACAGCCTTAAAAACAGAATTGGGAGGCAGAAGAGAAAATATCAGACTTAGAAGACAAAGCACAGAAAAGTATACAGTCAAACCAAAGACAAGAAGAGGAAATTAGAAAACTAAAAAACACTGTTGGGGATCTCCAGGATACTATAAAAAAAAATTTGCGTTCTAAGAGTTTCTGAAGGTATGGAGAGAGAGAAAGAATTAGAAGGCCTTTTTAGTGAAATACTAGCAAAAATCTTCCCAGGTTTGGAGAAAGAAAGGGACGTACAAGACCAGGAAGCATACAGAACTCCAAGTAGGCATGACCAGAAAAGATCCTTGCCACGACACATTGTAATCAAACTCACCACAGTGAAACAAAAGAGAAGATTCTAAAATATGCAAGAAAGAAACACCAGATTACTTTCAGGATATCTCCAATTAGACTAACAACAAACTTCTCATCAGAAACCCTACAGGCTAGGAGAGAAGGCAAGATATAGTCCAAGTCCTAAGGAAAAAAAAAAAACTGTCATTCCAGAATATTATGCCCTGCAAAGCTCTCATTTGTGAATGAAGGTGAAATAAAGACTTTCCATAACAAACAGAAATCAAAGGAAGTGGTCAAAATATTCTTAAAAATGTGTTGCACACAGAAACAAGAAACATGGTCTCAATACTAAAGAAAGTAAAGGAAGAAAATCTCTCAGTAAAAGATCAAAGGAAGTTCAAAGTATAAATTAGGAATATCTTTGGAAAAATGGCAGGGCAAAGTCATTACTTATCAATAGTCACACTGAATGTAAATAGCCTCAACTCGTCCAGTTAAAAGGCACAGACTGACTGAACGGATTAAAAAACAAAACCCATCTATTTGCTGCCTACAAGAAACACATCTAACCAACAAAGATGCACGCAGACCAAAAGTGAAAGAATGGAAAAAGATATTCCATGCCAACAGAAACCAAAAGAGAGCAATCTTAATATCAGACAAAATAGACTTTAACACAAAAACTATTAAGAGACAAAGAAAGGGTGCTGGTACTGTGGCATAGCAGGTAAAGTCACTGCCTGCAGTGCTGGCATTCCACATAGGCTCTGGTTCAGTTCTTGGCTGCTCCACTTCCAATCCAGCTCTCTGCTATGGCCTGGGAAAGCAGTGGAAGATGGCCCAAGTCCTTGGGCCCCAGCACCCATGTGGGAGACCTGGAGGGAGCTCCATGCTCCTGGTTTCAGATCGGCCCAGCTCCAGCTGCTGTGGCCAATTAGGGAGTGAATCAGTGGATGGAAGACCTTTCTCTCTCTCTCTCTCTCTCTCTGCCTCTCCTTCTCTGTGTAACTCTGACTTTAAAAAAAAGAGAAAGATACAAAGAAGGGCACTATATGATGAAAAAGGGATCAAATCAAAAGTAAGATGTAACTATTATAAACATATATGTACCTAATTACAGGGCACCAGGCTATTTAAAAGATATGTTAAGGGATTTAAAGGGAGACTTATACTCCTATACAATAGGTTTGGGGGACTTCAATACTCCAATTTCAGCAATGGACAGATCAACTAGACAGAAAATCAACAAGGAAACAGCAGACTGAATAGACACTATAGACCAAAGGGACCTAACAGGTATCTACAGAACTTTTCATCCTACAGTTGAAGAATACACATTCTTCTCAGTAGTGCATGGAATTTTCTCTAGAATTGATTGTAGTGGAATGAGAAGGCCATGCCAAGGTGGCCACTGGCAAGCGAGCGTCAGTTAGTCAGGAATGGCTTTGAAATCCACCTGGCTCTGGAAACTGCCTGGCGACAGGCTGTGATTGGATGGCTCTGGAAACTGCCTGGCAACAGGCTGTGATTGAATGGATTTGAAACTGCCTGGCGACAGGCTGTGATTGGATGGCTGTGGAAACTGCCTGGCAACAGGCTGTGATTGGTTAGAGTATAGACCGCCCCTTGACCAGATTGGCTGGTCTTGGCTATATAAGCTGTTGTACCAACTGTAATAAATGAGCGAGTCTGCGGGCTGCTCGCCTCAAGCCTGCTTTCACCCGACTCCTGGGGTCTGTGTGTTGACTCCGCGCCTCTTGCCCCCACCACGCTGCTCCTCTCAGAAACGAACCCACTGCAACATTGTGGAGAAATCAACCGCAACAATTGATCACATACTATGCCATAAAGCAAGTTTCAGTAAATTCAAAAATATCAAAATCATACTATGCATCTTCTTGGACCACAATGGAATGCAGCTGGAAATCAGCAACTCAGGAATCTCTAGAGCATATGCAAACATGGAGACTGAACAACATGCTCCTGAATGAAAAGTGGGTCATAGAATAAATCAAAAGAGAAATCAAAAACTTTCTGGAAACAAATGACAAGACAACGTACCAAAACTTATGGGATGGCCGTTGCTGCGGCTCACTAGGATAATCCTCTGCCTGCAGTGCCGGCACCCCGGGGTTCTAGTCCCAGTTGGGGTGCTGGGTTCTGTCCTGGATGCTCCTCTTCTAGTCCAGCTCTCTGCTGTGGCCTGGGAAGGCAGTGGAGGATGGCCCTGCACCCTCATGGGAGACCAGGAGGAATCACCTGGCTCCTGGCTTCGGATCGGCGCAGTACACCGGCCGTAGCAGCCATTTGGGGGTGAACCAACAGAAGGAAGACCTTTCTCTCTCTCTCTCTCTCTCTCTCTCTCTCTCTCTCTCTGTCTAACCCTGCCTGTGAGGAAAAAAAAACTTATGGGATACAGCAAAAGCAGGGTTAAGAAGAAAGTTTATAGCAACAGGAGATACAACAAGAAATTGGAAACGTACCAAATAAATGAACTATCAATGCATTTCAAAGATCTAGAAAAACAACAGCAAACCAAACACAAAACTAATAGGAGAAAAGAAATAATTAAAATTAGAGAAGAAATCAACAAAATTGAATTAAAAATACAAAAGATCAGCAAAACAAAGAGCTGGTTTTTTGAAAAAATTAAAAAAAAAATTGACACACCATTGGCCCAACTAACAAAAAAGAGGAGAGAGAAGGTCCAAATAAATAAAATTAGAGATGAAAAAGGAAATGTGACAACAGACACCACAGAAATAAAGAGTCGTCAGAAATTACTATAAAGAGTTGTATGCCACAAAATGGGAAATCTACAGAAATGGACAGATTCCTGGACACATACAACCTACCTAAAGTGATCCATGAGGACACAGAATATCTAAACAGACCAATAACCAAGATGGAAATTGAAACAGTAATAAAGGCCCTCCCAACAAAGAAAAGCCCGGGACCAGATGGATTCACTGCTGAATTCTACCAGACATTTAAAGAAGAACTAACTCCAATTCCTCTCAAGCTATTCAAAGCAACTGAAAGGGAGGGAATCCTCCCAAATTCTTTCTATGAAGCCAGCATCACCTTAATTCCTAAACCTGAAAAAGATACAACAGAGAAAAAGAATTACAGACCAATTTCTCTGATGAACATAGACACAAAAATCCTCAACAAAATTCTAGCCAATAGAATCGAACAACACATCAGAAAGACCATCCACCTAGAGCAAGTGGGATTTATCCCTGGTATCAGGGATGGTTCAATGTTCGCAAATCAATCAATGTGATACACCACATTAACAAACTGCTGAACAAAAACCATATGATTATCTCAATAGATACAGGGAAAGCATTTGATAAAATATAACACCCTTTCTTGATGAAAACTCTAAGCAAATTGGGCATAGAAAGAACATTCCTCAACACAATCAAGGCCATTTATGACAAACCCACAGCCAACTTTATATTAAGTGGGGCAAGGTTGGAAGTATTCCCATTGAGATCCAGTACCATACCAGGATACCCACTCCCACCATTGCAATTCAATGTAGTGCTGGAAATTTTAGCCACACCCACTAGGCAAGAAAAGGACATCAAAAGGATACAAAATGGGAAGGAAGAATTCAAACTATCCCTATTTGCAGATGACATGATTGTTTATTTAGGGGATCCAAAGAACTCCACTAAGAGACTATTGGAACTCATAGAAGAATTTGGTAAAGTAGCAGGATATAAGTCGATACATAAATATTGAGAGTGCCGGTTGCCATGGCCAGCCAGTTGCTGGAGATCCAGTGGCTGCTGCAGGCCGAGAAGAGGGTGGCAGAGAAGGTATTAGAGTCCCACAAGTGAAAGAATCAGAGGCTGAAGCAGGCCAAAGCAGCAGCACAGGACGAAATTGAAACAGTACCGCCTACAGACGGAGAAGGAGTTCAAGTCCAAGGAAGCTGTGGTGCTGGGATCCCATGGCAGTTGCAGCAGTGAAGTAGGGAAGGAGACCCAGGAGAAGATGACCATCCTGCAGACCTACTTCCAGCAGAACAGGGATGGAGTCTTGGATAACCTCTTGGCCTTTGTCTGTGGCATCCAGCCAGAAATCCATGAAAATTACCACATAAATGGATAGAAGAAAGCTGCATTTGTTCCATGGCTAGGCGTTTTAGATGCTCTTGTGGAGCATGAAGCTTCAGCAAAGCTCACACTCTACCCTCATGACGAGGCATTAAATTACTTCTGTGTGTTTCATAGGAGGACCTTCACTCATTAGCTTCTTTGTACATACTTAGAACTTATCCAAAGAGTTCATCTTTTCATTTTGTATTTCTTAGAGATATTTAGTAAGTATGTCGTGTGTTTTAGACCAAGCAACACATATGTCAGTGTTGATTTTTTCTATCTTAGATCTAGTAGAAAAAACACAATTCTTTGAAGAAAGAAATGGATTTAACAATTTTTCATCTATGCTTTCTTGAAGGTCAGGAGCTTTAACTATGAAAAAGTAGTAAATAGTTTCTTGTAACTTGTGTGAAGCTGCAGCCAGCCTTAATGTCTATTCTACAGGCAAAAGCAATGAATTACTTGTATAATTGTTTGGGCTGATTTTAGCTTCTTAATCAAAATTACTAGATGATAAAATTTAAGAACTTATTACATACTATTACTTGGTGTACTGATAACCATTTAAAAGTAAAGACTTTGTCATGTGTTCTTTCAAAAAATACACAAAAATCAACAGCATTTGTATACACAGACAATGCCAAGGCTGAGGAAGAACTTCTAAAATTAATCCCATTCACAATAGCTACAAAAAAAATCAAATACCTTGGAATAAATGTAAGCAAGGATTCAAAGAACTCTACAATGAGAATTACAAAACATTAAAGAAAGAAATAGAATATATTAAAAATGGAAATATGTTCATGGATTAGAAGAATCAATATCATCAAAATGTCCATTTTTCCAAAAGCAATTTACTGATTCAATGCAATACTAATGAAAATAGCAAAGACATTCTCTCAGATCTGAAAAATGATGCTGAAATTCATATGGAGGCACAGGAGACCTCAAATAGCTAAAGCAATTTTGTACAACAAAAACAAAGCCGGAGGCATCACAATACCAGATTTCAGGACATACTACAGGGCAGTTGTTATCAAAACAGCATGGTACTGGTACAGAAACAGATGGATAGACCAACAGAAAAGAATAGAAACACGAGAAATGAAACCAAACATTTACAACCAACTTACATTTGATCAAGGAGCTAAAACCAATTCCTGGAGCAAGGACAGTCTATTCAACAAATAGTGCTGGATAAACTGGATTTCCACATGAAGAAGTATGAAGCAAGACCCCTAACTTACACCTTACACAAAAATCAACTCAACATGCATTAAAGATCTAAATCTATGACCTGACACTATCAAATTATTAGAGAACATCAGAGAAACCCTGAAAGATACTGGCACAGGCAAAGACTTCTTGGAAAAGACCCCAGAGGCACAGGAAACCAAAGCCAAAATTAACAAAAGGGATTACATCAAATAGAGAATTTTCTGTACTGCAAAAGAAACAGTCAGAAAAGTGAAGAGGCAACTGACAGAATGGGAGAAATTATTTGCCAACTATGCAACTAATAAAGGATTAATAATCAGAATCTACAAAGAGATCAAGATACTCCACAGCAACGACCACTTAAGAGATGGGCCAAGGACCTAAACAGACCTTTTTCAAAAGAGGAAAACCAAACAGCCAACAGATTCATGAATAAATGTTCAGGATCAGTAGCCGTCAGGGAAATGCAAATCAAAACCACAATGAGGTTTCACCTCACTCTGGTTAGAATGGCTTTCATACAGAAATCAATAAACAACAAAAGCTGACAAGGATGTGGGGATAAAGGCACACTAACTCCCTGTTGGTGGGAATGCAAAATGGTAAAGCCACTATGGAAGACAGTTTGGAGACACCTCAGAAATCTGATTATATTCCTACCACACGACCTAGCCATCCCACTCCTCGGTATTTACCCAAGGTAAATTAAATCAGCAAATAAAAAGGCTATTTGCACCTCCATGTTTATTGTAGCTCAATTCATAATAGCTAAAATGGAATCATCCTAAATGGCCATCAACAGAAGACTGAATAAAGAAATTATGGAATACATATTCTATGGAATACTACACAGTGGTAAAAAATGGAATTAGGTCATTTGCAACAAAATGGAGAAATCTGGAAAACATCACGCTGATTGAAATAAGCCAGTCCCAAAGGGACAAATATCATAGTTCTCCCTGATATGTGACAACTCACTGAGCACCTACAAGGAAACCTGTAGAAGTGAAACTGACACTATGAGAAGCAGTGACTTGATCAGCCCTTGTCCTGTCAAGGAACATCTTACTATTTTATTCTTTTTAATATTTTACTTTTCTACTTAATATCATTGGTTTAACTCTTTACTTAACACATAATTTTTCTTAGGTATTTAAATCAATTGAAAACTGATCCCTGTTAAAAATAAGAGTAGGAATAAGAGAGGGAGGATATGTACAGTTTGGCACACGTTCCCACTGACTTACCCCTAAGGGTAAAGCTAAAAACTTGCCATGGGACTCCAAATCCCATTATGTTGACAGGTACCAAATCCATCTTACTAGTTGAAGTTTTTGTTTTAAGTGCATAATTGATTATAAAGATAGGAATAAGTGTCTGCTAATAATAATATAGAATTAAAAAGGAGAGAATGATCCAACATGGGAAGCAGGCCACACAGCAGCAGACTCATAGAATGACAAATGTCTTAAACAGCACTCTGGCCTCAGAATCAGCTGCTAAGGAATTCGAATCGGGCTAAAAAGCCTATGAGAGCATTTCAGGCATGGAAAGCCAAGACACTGTGGCAAAAAATGACCTACATCAAAGATTTCTGTGAGATCCTAGTGGAAAGAAGGGGCCATCAAAGAAGGGGTTATCTTTCTCTGAAGGGAGAACTTCTACTTTGATTATGGCCCTGTCTAAATAACGTTAATTTGTGGACTCAAAAGGCTTCCATACCCTTGGCAGCTCATGACAAGAGCCTGGGGTGATCACTGACGTCATAGTTAAGGAGTGTCAATTGTTAAATCAACAATAGAAGTCACTGTGTTCTTGCTCCCCAGGTAGGACCTCTGTCTTTAATGAGTTGTACTATGAGAATTAACAGTAAAACATGTCTTCAAACAGTACTTTATACTTTGTGTCTGTGTGGGTGCAAACTGTTGAAATCTTTACTTAGTATAGAGTTGAGCTTCTGTAAATAAAGTTAATTAAAATGAATCTTAATGAAGAATGGGATGAGGGAGGGAGTAGGAGGTGGGATGGAAGTGGGGGTTAGAGGTTTGGGGGGAAAACCACTATAATCCAAAAGCTGTACTTATGAAGTTGATATTTATTAAATAAAAGCTTTCTAAAAAAAAAAAGAAAACGCGTGTGTGGAATGAAATTTTTGACCCCAACTTGTGCCCATGAAACTTTTCATTTTCTGACACTTAGGAGGGCATAACTATTGTACTCATCCCCTGTTTTCATCAGACTGAGTGATCAGAGAAGACACCAAAAACTACATATACCTATTGACTTCCCAGGAATTTGCCTTTATTGGCATGAGGATGTTCAACAGTCACTAATTTATCAGCGGATACTACAGAAGTATTACAATCGGACAAACCCTGCAGTACCCACAGAGCAACTAGCTCCAGGTCCTATACCACACAGAACCATTTCCCTTCTGCCTATGCCTTTGCAACACATTTTAATGAAAAGGTATGACTAGCATGGTTCTCCTGAGCCTCAACAGCACTTATGCATGTCTTTTTTGGCCATCCTCTCCACTTGGGCTCAGAGAGAAAGGGGAAGAGAGGGTAAGGTGTGGTTAATTCTTCTTTGACATGTCCTAGGTGAAGGATCCATTGGACGAGGTAGAATATAGCGTTACAAAGGATTCACTGGAGGCTTCAGCAATGGGAATCTCTATGGGGGGCACTGATTCATCCACCTTCAATGTGGACAATGTGCTTTGGAGGTCAGTATTGCTGGTAGGCTCCCGGATAGATGCTTGGGTGTGTTCAGAGACCCCACTAGGCACCACTGATTGAACATCAAACTTGGCAGGTATTAGTGGAGTGACAGTATTCTTGACAAGCACCGGTTTTTTCCTGGGGGCTAATGAAGAATGGAAAGTTCCTGGGTATTTATTTACATCCTCGTTTAAAGCTGGGTGGAGGGCTGATAGAGTCCAAGGGCTTTCCATAACTCTGGAAGGAGGTTCTACAGATAAGTGTGGAGCTTCTCCAATATCAGTTTTTTCCTTTGGGAGGTTTATGCTATGAACATCTGTGGGATAGAAAAGACAGAAACACAAATCCTCAAATGTTACTGCCTCTGCCAGTCATGTCTTAAATCCAAGTCATCGCTCAAATGACAGATTATCACTCACCTTGCTAAGTTCTTTTCTCCAAGCTCTCCCCTCTATTCTCAGTCTTAGTGCAAACTTTATTAAGGTCTTCCAGTTGAGTTTAGGGCTTGGGCTTAACACTCTGGTGTGAGGCTATAGTTCACCATAGAAGCCCTCAAAAGGCAAAGGCTTACATAACCGCTGGTTGGTTACAAATAAGTTTCAAGAGAAAAAGGAACACAGCCTCAATTAGAATGGGAGTTTCTTGAGGATAGAAACTTTGTCTAGCTTGCCACTGCAAGCAACCCTCAGAAGTGTTTCTCACACTAAGTGCTAAATAGTTTTTGTCTGACTTATAGGGAAAAAAAGACAGTAGAGACTTCTAATAACAGAGCTAGGAAATTGAGACCAATCTCATCAAATGGAAATTTTAAAAACTAGATGATGTACAAAAACAAGAAAACATTGTAAAATTATGTAAGAGTTAATAATATGGTGAGTAACTATGGGGCAAAATCTAGAAGAAAATGAGAACCCAGAGATGTAAGGTCAGAATTCAAAATTATTTTGAATATAATTCAAATAATATAATGAGTATAATTCAATCTGAAAAAAACAGCTGCTACACACAAGCTTTATTTTTTGTCAACAACTAATATCTTTATGACATTATGTTCATGAACATGATATATTACTCCAATTATTTGAGTCTTTCTCAGTAGAGTTTTGTAGCTTCAAAGATCAATCATATGTTTTTCTTTATGAAGAATTTTAAAATTAAAGTCTATTTTGTCTGTGTTAGTATAACAATCATTGCTTTCTTTTGCTTACTATTTCTTTTTTTTTTAAGATTTTTTATTTATTTGACAGGTAGAGTTACAGAGAGTGAGAGAGAGAGAAAGGTCTTCCTTCTGTTGGTTCACCTGCCAAATGGCCACTATGGCCAGCACCACGCCGATCCAAAGCCAGGAGCCAGGCGCTTCCTTCTGGTCTCCCATGTGGGTGCAGGGGCCCAAGCACCTGGGCCATCCTCCACTGCCCTCCCGGGCCACAGCAGAGAGCAGGACTGGAAGAGAAGCAACTGGGACTAGAACCCAGCACCCATATGGGATGCCGGCACCGCAGGCAGAGGATTAGCCAAGTGAGCCACGGTGCCGGGCCCCTGCTTATTATTTCCATAGAATGTATTTTCCCTTCCTTTCACTATTCAATCCATTTGTATCTTAGAATTTAAACCAAATCTCTTGGAGGAAGCATACAGTTGTCATGTTTTCTTAATCCATTCTGCAAAGCTTCACCTTTTGTTTGGAGAGTTTAATCCATTTACATTTATAATAATTAGTAATAAGGAAGGATGTCTATCACTTTGCAATTTGTTTTTTATATGCCTTATAGTTTTTGTCTTTTATCTATTACATCTCTTTTCCTTTCAAAAGTTTTATTTTAACATATAGTGGTGTTGGCTTCTTTGAGCTGATTCTATTTGAAGTTCCTTTAGCTTCTTGAATATTTATAATTGTGTATTTTATCAAAAACCAATAAAACTGAAAAGCCTCTCATGAGACTGATCAATAGTTTAAAAAATTAAAGCAAGAAATTATTCATGGATATTCAATCACCCAAAATAATGAATGTTCTAAAGAAAAAGAGGACACTATATATGGCATTTTGCCAATAAATGTGAAATTTAGGTCAGTTATTTTGAAAGTATCACTTAGGAACCAATAAAGTCTCTGAGACCTTTTGGAGGAGGGTCCTATAAAACCAAATTTATCTTAATACTATTAAAATGTTATTTATTGCTTTCAATTGGATCCTCTCATCAATGTATAGTGGAATTTTGCAGATACCACATGACAGGTGATACTGCAACAGCTTGAATTCAAGAGTAGATTTGAGGATTTTTATCATCTATTAATCCAGAAAGTAAAGAGATTTGTATAAGTAATATATTTCTACACTTTTTACTGTTGTTTTATTTTATGTTTGTTTTAGAGTAAAGTCTATTTGATTGATTTAAAAGGTACACAGACAGAAAGTGGAGAGACAGATAAAAGAAAGGAGACAGAGAGACAGAAATCACTCATCTGCTGTTTCTTTACCCAATTGTCTACAACAGCCACAGCTGAGCCAGGAGTCAGGAACTAAATTTGGTTCTCCCACATGGGTGGCAGCCATTACCAGATGCCTCCATGCAATGGAGAGAAAAGCCAAGACCCAAACCCAGACACTCTGATACAGTATGTGAGCATCCCAAACAGCAGCTTAACCACTGTACCAAATTCCCACCCCCAAAAGTATTTTTAAATTAATCAGTAAATACTTTATGGTACTATGGTTTTAAAAAATGATAGATACTACACATGCTAAGAAACAGGTTTATATCTAGAAAAAGCATCAATTAATAGCAAACCCAGAAATAAAAGAGATGATTGAATTGTCAAACAAGGATATTAAAACAATTATAACTGTTCAGATATTTAAAGAAAACATGAAAGCAGTGAGCAAAGGGGAAGTATTAACAAGGAACCAAATGTAACCTGTAGAGATAAAACATACTTATATAGTATCTGAAATGAAAATCTGACCTGTTAAAATTAACAGATTATATATTATAGAAAAAATACCAGTGAAGTTGAAGACAAAGTATGGAATAGCCTCCATGATTCTTAACCTCTGGTTTATGTCTCATAAATAAGCTCCTTCCCTTGAGTAGGGTGAGGAAGGTGAACATGCTAGACTATGTCTTCCTTGATTAGTCTATGTTGCATGACAAAAGTGGCAGGACAATTGCTTCCATGGTTATATGACATTGTGTAACACTACATCACAGCAGACTGGGGAGATATTCTATTAATTGGTATGGAAAAAGTAAACTGCCATGTTGTAAGACATCCAAGTGATTAGGAGCTTAGAACAACTTCTAGAAGCTCAGAACCAAACCCTGTCACAAACATCAAGAAAACAGAGATGACTTCAGTCCTACAACTACAAGGAACTTCATTTCAGTAACAATTAGTGAGATTGGAAGAGAATCCTAATCCTCAATGAGGTTGCAGCCCAAACAGACACCTTGATTTTAGCCTGATAAGACTAAACAGAGGACCATCTCACCTTTGCCTATGGAATAATAAACTTGTATTGTTTTAAGCCAATAGGTTTGAGGTTAATTTTTTACACAGCAATAAAAAACCAATACACACAATAAGACTACATATCCAAAAATAGGCTAAAAATTAAAATGAACAGAGTCTCATAAACCTATAGGAAAATATTCTCTAACATCTATGTAATTAGAATCTCCAAAATGAAGAGGGAGGTGAAAAAAAAACACTTTAAGAAATAAGGACTGAAAATTTGTCTAATTGGATGAAAATTTTACTCTGAGAAATCTAAGAATTTCGGTGAACTCCAGGCAGGACACAGATATCCACACATACATTCAAATACACACCAACATAAAGCACAATCAAATTACTGAAAATTAATAAGAAAAAAATATTAAGAGCAGAGGAAAAAGACATATAACAAAAAGAAAGAGATGAAAATTGAAGATTTTTTATAAGAAACTACAAAGAAAGAAGACAACGGGTTGGCTCCTTTAAATTGCTGAAAAGAGGGAAAGCATTGTGGTAAAACTGGTTAACCAACACTTGGGACACCCTCATCATATACTGGAGTGTTGGTTTGAGTCCCGGCTCTGCTTCTGATCCAACTTCCTGCTGATGTGTCTAAAAAAGCCGTGGAAGATGGCCCAAGTACTTGGGTCCCTGCCAACAATGTGGTAGACCCACCTGGCATTCCTGGCTCATGGCTTCAGCTTGGCCCAGCAATGACTGTTCCAAGCATTTGACAAGTGAACCAGTTGATAAAAGATCTATCTGCCTCTATCATTTTGCCTTTCCAGTGAATAAGTACATAGATAAATCTTTTAAAATAATTAAATAACTTCTGAAAAATGCATTCTTGAGCTAGAGAAGCAATGAATGTCTTCTGCTGGAAGTCATGGCATTAGCAGGTACAAGAGTACATGGCCATTCTGGAGGTGATGGTGAGACAAGATGTGGCACTGTTTAAATTTAGAGGCTCCATTCTCCTCAAAGTGGATCTGGCTGTGGCTTTTGTTGTGGTACAGGGATCTGCCCAGTCTTTCTTTTCCCTTCCCTGATGCTAAACTTGCTCTTGTACCTTTCTAGGTATCTCTTGGAGGTACCCAAATAGCCTTTCAATGTATTTTCTCTCTGCTTAGGTCAAGCAAAACTGTTTTCAGTAACAAGTAACTAAGAATAATTTTTTTTTTTTTGGACAGGCAGAGTAGATAGTGAGAGAGAGAGAGAGAGAGAGAGAGAGAGAGAGAGAGGGGTCTTCCTTTTTGCCGTTGGTTTACCCTCCAATGGCCGCTGCGGCCGGTGCATAGCGCTGATCTGAAGCTTGGAGCCAGGTGCTTCTCCTGGTCTCCCATGCGGGTGCAGGGCCCAAGCACTTGGGCCATCCTCCACTGCACTCCCAGGCCATAGCAGAGAGCTGGCCTGGAAGAGGGGCAACCGGGATAGAATCCGGCGCCCAAACTGGGACTAGAACCCGGTGTGCCGGCGCCACAAGGCGGAGGATTAGTCTGTTAAGCCATGGCGCCGGCCAAGAATAATTTTTTAAAAGATATATTTATTGATCTATTTGAGAGTTACGGAGAGAGATGGAGAGACGGACAGATCTTCCATCATTGGTTTACTCCCCAAATGGCTGCAATGGCCAAAGCTGTGCCAGGCCAAAGCCAGGAGCTTCATCCTGGTATCCCAAGTAGGTGACAGAGGTCCAAGCAATTAAGTCATCTTCTGCTGCTTTCTGAGGCACATTAGCAGACAGCTGGATTGGACGTGGTGTATTCAGAACACAAACTGAAGCTAATATGGGATGTCAACTTTGCAGGTGACAACTTAACCCCCTACTCCATGGGCATCCCATATGGACACCAGTTTGTGTTTCCACTGCTCTACTTCCAATCTAGCTCACTGATAGTGTGTCAGCAAAAGAAAGAGATGGCCCATGTGCCTGGGCCTCTGCCACCCACCTAGGAGACCTAGAAGAAGCTTGTCTCTTGCTTTGGGCCTGGCCCAGCATTGGCAGGTGCAGCCATTTGGGGAGTGAACCACCAAATGGAAGTTGTCTTTCTCTATGTCTCTCCCTCTCTGTGTAACTCTGTCTTTCAAACAATATTTAAACCTTTAAAAAAATTGGGGAAGTTTTAAAATTTATTTCCAACATACCCCTTACATTCTTGTAACCATTTCAACCTTGTAGGTGGTGGGATCAAATTAATGGAATACTGTTTAAGGTATAGAGCCACCTCCTTCATCCAAATTTATTCAGTTCTTTAAATTTTCCTTCAAAATTCCTTTCCCATCCAAGCTTTCCTTGCTATGTCCATGTTCTAGTCATTTCTTGAATAAATTATTGTTACAAGGTGAGTTACCCCCTAATTCATATGTAGAAACCCTACCCTTAATTTAAATGCCCTAACCCTTAATTTAAGAGACAAGTAAGGCTAAATGAGGTCAACAGGGTGGGGCCCTAATCCAATTGGAAAGGTGTCCTTATAAGAAGAGGAAGAGACAGCAGAGATCTCTCTCCTCAAGAACACACAAGAAAAAGGTCATGTGAGGGCATAGCAAGAACACAACTGTCTACAAGCTACTGAGAAAGCCCTCATAAAGAATCAAATCTGTCAGCACTCTAGAACTGTGAGAACATAAATTTCTATTTTTTAAGGTACCCAATCTGTGGCACTTTGTTATAACAGCCCTAACTTACTGATACAACTACTGATAATAAAAAATAAGGTGGAAGGAATACAGCCTTCAAACTTCTTTATATACAAAGTACAGCATCTTTACTTAACTCAATTAAAATCTGAGATCTCCCTGCCACTTATAGATTGGAGTAAACTGGGCTTAAACCTTGTATTTCATAGCATATGAAAGACCACTGACCCTCATTTGATTTATTCAAATTTCCTAGCATATTTTTCCAAGGTCCCTGTGGATCCATTCCTGCAGCCCTAAGTGGTGTATCATTTCAACTCTTGCCACCAGGTATATAGAATTTTAGGCTCCTCACCATTGTACACAAGAAACTCCATTAACTCATGGTTTTGTGACTGTACCAACTTTACTTAAAGTTCCAGAGCCGTGGAAGGGAATCATAACCCATTCTGTACAGTCTTCTGTCTCCTGATTAGTTTTCTCTCTGACACTGGCCTGAGCTCCCAAACTAGTCACTCACTGTGTGATTCTCCCCAGAACATTCTAAGAAATGAACTCCAGCTTTACTTTCTCTTGCTGGATCTATCACACTTCCTTAACCTTGAGTTATTTAATTGAATAAAAAAATGTCCTTCCCTTTACAGAGAAATCTGTCTATGTCACTCCCTTGTTTTAAACTCACCAGCCACCTCCTGATGGCATATATGCAGAGACTAGTTTCTAGCCCAGCATTCCTGGACTTAAGCAGGTTTCTTCTTCACTCTTCAACATATGTCCCCAATAACTGAAGCCCCATAAAGCACCGTCAGCCCTAATGGCCATGGTACTTATTCTGTCATGCACTGAGGAGCCTGGCCCACTGATGTCAATGCTACTTTTGCCTGCTTCCTCGCTGCTCCTGCAGGTCAGTCCTCCTCTCTCTTGGATAGCTTTCAGTTACCTACAACTCCTACTGTATACCTGGAATACAGTGGGTACTACATAACTGTGATGAATAGTTGTGTGAAGAAGTGAACAAATAAACACCCGTGCTTGTAATCTTCCAAGGGATCTCTCTGCTTGGATGATGAAGTCCCAGGTCTGAAGGCTGATCAAAGGGTCATCCAGAAGCTGTGCCCAACCCATACAGTCAGCCTTCCACATCTGTGGGAGTCTAGGATACCAAAATCTACAAATACTGAAATCTGTGGGTGCTCCAGTCCCATAGCAGCGATCTAGCTCTCTGCTATGACCTGGGAAAGCAGTAAAAGATGGCCCAAGTACTTGGGCCCCTGCACCCACGTAGGAAACCCGGAAGAAGCTCCTGGCTCCTAGCTTCAGATTGGTGCAGCTCCGGCCATTGCAGCTATCTGGGGAGTGAACCAGTGATGGAAGATTCTCTCTCTCTCTCTCTTTCCTTCTCTCTGTAACTTTGTCTTTCAAATAAATAAAATAAATCTTTTAAAAAATAAGTAAAAATTTTAAAAAAGCTATAAAATGGTATGTTGTGTTACACTGGCAGCAGCCTCATACATCTTGTAATTACTATGTCTATGTTTTATTTGAACAGAAGAGAAGTGGATATGGGAAGGGAGAGAGAAAGAAGGGGAAGGAGGGACAGAAGGACAGAGAGAGTAGGGGAGAAGGGAGATGTTTCACCCACTGGTTCACTCCCCAAACGCTTGCAACAGCTAAGGCTGGACAAGATCAAAGCCAGGAGCCAGAAACTCCACCTGCATCTCTCATGCAGGTGGCAATGATGCAAGTACTTGAGCTATAATCTGCTGCCTTCCCAGAATGTAGCAGGAAGCTTGATCAGAAGAGAAGCAGGCAGAACTCAAACCAGACATAAGCATTCCAAGTGGTGACTTAACTACTCCACCAAATGCCTGCCCCTACTGTCTTGATTCCATCATTTTCTCTCATGCTTGATGTAATCTCACATTATTTTATTCATCATGCCCCTAACAGCAATAGACTATGATGTACACACACACACACTCTATACCACCTAGCTTTGGGTAAGTACACTCTATGATGTTCACACAACAAAAACTGCCTAATGATGTATTTCTCAGAATGTATCCCTATTTTTAAGCAATGTATGACTAATGATAAGAAAACAGTCTGTGCATGTTCATATAACCACTGGAAGTCTAACTGCTTAAGATACATCACCAGCAACTTAACCATTTTTTCCCAAATATTTTCAACCTGAGGTTGGTTGAATCCTCCAATGTGGAAACTACATTTACATAAGGGGCTGACAGTATCTTTTAACTTCTCCCTGGTCTTCATTCTCCCAACAACTTCCCAGACATTCTCAGCTCTTGTGAGAGACATGAAATGCAGATACCACCCTGTCTCCTAGAAGTACCCTGGTAGGGATGGACAGAAAGGAACAGACTACACCTTTGACTTTACCTGATGGAGTGCTAGTGCTTTCTTGAACTTTCTCTTTTCTCATTTCTCTCCGCCTGGAAGGAAGCAGACCATCCATTAATTCACATACCTCTTTTATAAAAGATAATAATCCAAGGTAGTGGCCAAAAAAGAAACATTATCCAATCAGACTCTCTCCTGGAAAGAGGGTTTGTGCTTCTCCCCTTTAAGGATAAGTCACACATCGAGTAATGACGGGGCCTAATGACCCAAGCTTTCCACTAACTGACATTATTCTTCCAGGATGTTCCTTTCCTCTTCCACCTTGAAACGTGCAATTCCATAGTACTGTCCTGTCTTCCTGGACAGATAAAAAGACTATGGCCCAGAAACTGGTAATGATTTTCTCAGGGTCATCAGCAAGAAAGGGACAAAACAGGAACCAAACCCCTGGTTTCTGAACTTGTTTTTCGCAAATCATCCTCCTTTACAGTTCATGGCAGGCAAGAAGATGAATGCATTTCTTCGGGACAAACTTCAGGCCCTGCCCTCTTTCAACTAACTGATCACATTAATTCTATACTAATAGATTTAACTAAGCTTTAGTGAGAGTCCTTTCCCTGAGAATAACACCTTGGGAAGGCAAAAGAGGCATGAGACAGGTAGCTTATAATTGGAACCCCATCTTCCCCTGTGGGATTACCAGAAAAGTGTATCTCAGTTTTTTTTTTCTCAACATTCTATAAGAAAACGTTTATTACTCTTATTTTGGAAAAAAGTCACTTAAAATTACCAGTGTATACTTACCAGTGAAAACAAAATATGCCAACAATGAAAGCTGCAGAAATAACATCCAAGAGAAGCCACATGAACATATAGTATCCTGGTGTCTGCAAAACATGAAACCAACCACAGGTAAAGAACTTTAAAGTTGGAAGGGGATTTTACTTCATATGGGCTCAGTCCCTTGCTCTGCTATCAGAGCTGGAGGACAGGAGGGGAGGAGAGACCAGGTGAAGGAGCCTTGACTGAGGTGGCAGTCTCACACATGGAGAGCACCTGCAGCTCTCCTACCAGTTACCTCTCACACACGCAGGGGCTCTAACACCACTCCTTATTCTCAATACACACGTCTGAGGGAGTCCCAGACTCAGCAAGTCCACTGAGGACCCAACACGCAAACCCCAGGTTTCTGGATTTCTAGTACCTCTATGTTTTCCTTGTATGGCTTCCCAAACTTGGCTGCGTAGTCAAATCTACTAGGGCAGCTTTTAGTAACACACATTCCTGGGGCTGAGGACAGACCAAAGGAATCAGAATTTTTAACATGCTCCCCTGGTGATGCTGAAGCAACTAGTCTGTGAACCAGCTCTGGGGAACCACTGTCAAATCGTCATGCTTCAAAGAAGTATGTTAAAGTATAATTCTCCCTTACCTACATCTCTCCTCCCCTAAGCCCCTGGCACAAATCATTCATTTTCCAGGGCTCCACTTTCTGGATCTGCTCATATGAGTTTTCTAATTCCCTGGTTTGACCCTCTCTTCCCACTTCAACTCCTCCCCCTCAATTTCACTTGATGTTACCACTGGGGCAGGCACTTTATGTCCTTTTCATGCTTCCCTATTCCAAGATCTTTCCTTGGGCTAAATAAAAGTAACACGAATGATCATAACAATGATAACAACTGACAATCACTGGGCACTTACCAGGAGCTAGGCAAGTGTTCTAAGTACTTCAGGGGCATTTTCACATTTAATCTTCACAACACTCCTACTAGCCAGGTACAACAGAAGCTCCGAAACAAATTCTAGTAAATCAAGACTCTGGATGCTCTCTGAGAAACACACTGACTGATGCTTTGGCTGTGGATTAATCCAGGGCACCATTCCTAGTGATCTGAATATTCACTAGGAATCAGTTGTACTTGTTCTTTAAATTGGGTTAACTGTATTTGTTATTGTAATTATGCAACATCATTAAATGTTGCTTAAATCTGAGTGAAACTAAAAAACTATGCCATTTTCAAGAAAACTAAGTCAAATGTTTTCAAAGACTCAATGAACACAGATCATTTAAAAAACTGCAGGTGGATTAGGTGTGGGGACAGGAGGAATATAAAATTCAAGGTAGATTCCTCATTCAGATTCTCTCTCCCAAGGATTTTAAATTCTTATTCTGCTTTATAGAAACAAAAATTAGGGGCCAGCGTGTGGCACTGCAGGTGGGGCTGCCCCTGCAATTCCAGCATCCCATAGAGACACCAGTTTGAGGCCCGGCTGCTCCACTTCTGATCCAGATCCATGCTGACAGCCTGGGAAAAACAGCAGAAGATAGCCCAAGTGCTTGCACCCCTGCCACCTATGTGGGAGACCCAGAAGAAGCTCCCAGCTTCAGCCTGACTTAGTCCTGGCCAATGTGGCCATCTGGGGAGTGAATCAGTAAGTAGAAAATCTTTCTCTCTCTTGCTGGGTCTCTCCCTCTAACTCTTTCAAATAAAGTTAAAAAAAGAAACAAAATTTAGAAATCATAGCTGGTTTATTTGGATGGTCAAGTAAGCAAAAGAAGCCAGTGCTGTTGTGCAGTGGGTAAAGCCACAGCCTGCAGTAATGGCATCCTATATGGGCACCAGTTCGAGACCCAGCTGTTCCACTTCTGATCCAGCTCCCTGCTAATGCACCTGGCAGAACAGCAGATGATGGCCCAAATACTTGGACAATTGCACCTATGTGGGAGACTCAGAAGAAGCTCCTGGCTTCTGGCTTCAGCCTGGTCCAGCCCTGGCCACTGTGGCCATTTGGTGAGTGAACCAGTGGATGAAAGATTGATCTCTCTCTCTTTCTCTCCTTCTCCCTCTCTCTAACTCTGCCTTTCAAACTAAATAAAATTTAAAAAATAATAAAAATTAAGTAAATTAAAAAACAGAATCTAGTCAACTGAAGTATCTTCAAAGAAAAGATGTCTGTGTCAAAGGTGAATGAATTTTAAATTAAAATGCATGAAGTAAGTGTGTGGTACACTGTTTTAAAAAACCAACACCACAGGGGCTGGCATTGTAGCATAGCGGGCAAAGCCACCACCTGCTGTGCCTGCATTCCCATATGGCTGCTCCGCTTCCAATCCAGCTCTCTGATATGACCTGGGAAAGCAGAAGATGGCCCAAGTGCTTGAGCACCCTGCTCCCACATGGGAGATCCAGAAGAAGTTCCTGGCTTCAGATCTGCTCAGCTTCAGCAGTTGCGGCCATTTGGGGAATGAACTAGCAGATGGAAGACCTTTCTCTCTGTCTCTCCTCCTGTCTATAATTCTGCCTCTCAAATAAATAAATAAATAAATCTTAAAAAAAAAAAAAAAACCCACACTACTCCTTCCAATCCTATTTGCAGGCCACTATGCAATGCAACTTAGCTGCACCTCTCCAACAAAGAGTAAAATGTGTTTCCCTCTCTCATCTTAAATCTGGACCTGATTACATGATTTTCTTCAGCTAACAGAACAGTAGCAAACATAACCCTGGGGGAACATTGAAAAGTTTTTGTGTTTTGCGGCTCTGCCCTCTGTTGCAGCTAATAACCTATCTGCGTCATGGGAAATACTCCAGCTAGCCTCCTTAAAGGCATGCAGCCACATGAAGAGAAACCTAAGTCGTTCCTGGTGAGACTCTAGAAAAATGAATGAAGCCATCCTGGACCATCTGGTGCAGTCAAGCAGGCTCAGGCCAGAAGAACCAACTAGCCGTCATACACAATAGGAGACAGTAAGTATTTGTTTAAGACACTGAGTTTTAGATGGTTTTAATTAGGCATTAAAAGCTAACTTATAGAGTATACATGTCATTTTTTCTTAGCCCTCATTTTAACTTTCGATATTAGCAGACTAATGATCAGACCAGATACTGTTGAATAGAAGTGCTTCTACTGCACAATTATTGTTCCCAACTTACAGAAAAAAAAAAAAAAAAAACAGAGGCACAGAGAGTTTAACTAATGTTTCCATTTCACACACAGCAAGTGGTAGAGCCAAGGTCTAAGTTGCATGCTCTAACTCCACATTGTGGACTCCATATTCTTGAACAAAATGACATACAACAAGCTAGGAACAATACACTGGGTCCTTTAGAAAAAATGCCCAGGCCAAATGTGGAAATCTTTTTTTTTTTAATCCTTTCACACTTTTTGAACACTGAATCCCATGAAACATTATGAATTCAAATACCAAAATGAAAAAAATGCCTGAAGAAACAGTACCATAATTTAAGAAAATATCTATCTTCCAAAGGGACAACTTTGAAAATGATAAAGGAAGATAATGGTTATGGAAGAGTGTGTTGCTTTCCAAATTATACATTTCTGAAATAATTGAACTATGAAGAAGTTTACCTTTGTAACTAATTTAGAAAAATATTAGAAAACTATAGTATACACGTAAAGGAGAGTTGTTTGCAGACAGGTAGGTGAACCTTAAATGACGGGATCCTATACTAAGAAATGGCAAAGGATCTGAATAGACAGTTCTTAAAAGAAATACAAATGGCCAAGAACTGTATAGAAAAATGCCATCAGATAAATGCAAATCAAAATCATGGGAGGGGCTGGGGTCATAGTGTAGCAGGTAAAGCTGCTGCTTGAAATGCTGACATCCCATATGGGCGCTGGTTCAAGTCCCAGCTCTTCCACTTCCAATCCTGCTTCCTGCTAATGTGCCTCAGAAAGCAGCAGAAGATGCACTGAGTGCTTAGGCCCCTGTACCACGTAGGAGACCCAGAATAAACTCCTGGCTCCTGGCTCCCACCTGGCCCAGTCCTGGCTATTGAGGCCATTTGGAGATTAAACCAACAAACAGAAGACCTCTATCTCCCCCACCCTCATCCCCTCTTCTTTGTTAACTCTACTTTTCAAATAAATCTTAAAACACATACACACACAATGAAGGGGTCATGTTGTGGCACAGTGGGTTAAGCCACCAACTGCAACACAGGCATCCTACATGAGGGCCAGTTCAAGTTCTAGCTGCTCTACTTCCAATTTCACCTCCCTGATAATATACTTGGGAAAACAGCAGAAGATGGCCTCAGAGCTTGGGCCCTGCCAGCAACATGGGAGACCCAGATGGAATTCCTGGCTCCCGGCTTGGGTCTGGCCTGGCCCTGGGCATTGTAGCTATTTGAGGAGTACACTAGCAGAAGAAGACACACATACACATGAAGTTGTATGGGGACAGGTAGGTGAACCTTAAAGGATGGGTTCCTGCACTGAGAGACCAATCATATATGGTTACTCTCAGTCATCTCCAGAATGTTGGTCAAGTCACCAGAGAAGCAATGGGTCAGTGATTCCACATTTCCACCTCAGAGCCTTAATGGAGTCTTGGCCCTATAAGACTATGCCCTTGTCCTTGATCCTCTCTCCCCAGTCCTGATATTGATTAGGTCAGAAACAGAGTCAAGTGGGGGTGGAGATATGGAAAGGGAATCTGAGGCCCTCCCCACTTATGGTTCTGTGCCTAAAGCTTTAACGTACAAGATAGTTTGGAGTTGCAGTGATTCCTCTTGACTGGTCACTTTAAATGTGAAATGGGGCTTTTTTAATGACAAAAAGTGAACTCCTAAAAATCATCCAAGAGTGAGTGGAAAGGTTATGGGAACTGAGTGAGATTTCATTAGGGGCTGAAAGGCCTAGCTCACAGACCAGTTCTAGGGAAACAATGGAGCAAAAGTGAACAGTTTTCGGCCAGCGCCGTGGCTCAACAGGCTAATCCTCCGCCTTGCGGCGCCGGCACACCAGGTTCTAGTCCCGGTCGGGGCACCGATCCTGTCCCGGTTGCCCCTCTTCCAGGCCAGCTCTCTGCTGTGGCCAGGGAGTGCAGTGGAGGATGGCCCAAGTGCTTGGGCCCTGCACCCCATGGGAGACCAGGAGAAGCACCTGGCTCCTGCCATCGGAACAGCGCGGTGCGCCGGCCACAGCGCGCTACCGCGGCGGCCATTGGAGGGTGAACCAACGGCAAAAGGAAGACCTTTCTCTCTGTCTCTCTCTCACTGTCCACTCTGCCTGTCAAAAAAAAAAAAAAAAGTGAACAGTTTTCTGCTGTACGCCATTGTGTCCCATTCAGTCAACCTATTCGCCACATAGATAAGAAAAACAGTCTGTAGCAGTAACTCATTAGCTCCCCCACAGGTAATAAGCACTAGGATTTAGATGGATTATAATCTGGTTTTCAGGTCCCCAAGCCTCTGGCAGTGAGTATCTGGCTGTGATGGGAAACCAGGATAGGCAATTTGACACTGGTGCTCCCTTCCTCAAAGGCATTTTGTGAAGGACACACCATTTTCACTATAAAAACAAGCACTTTTGGTTTCTTCCCACATCCCATGCCCTTGCCCATTGTTGCCACACCTCTAGGAAGCTGGGGCTGCAGTGACCAATCTCTGGAGGCAGACTTCACTCTGAATCCCTACATCATGAGATGACATGGAAAACACTGTAGAGCTTCAGTTTCTACATGAAGTAATAATAGTGGCTAATTTAGAGTGTGAAATTAAAAAAATGTGAGGTCAGCACTGTGGCATAGTGGGTAAAGCCAATGCCTGCAGTGCCGGCGTTCCATATGGACGTCAGTTTGAGACCTGGCTGCTCCTCTTTCAATCCAGCTCTCTCCTATGGCCTGGGAAAGCATGGAAGATGGCCCAAGTCCTTGGGCCCTGCACCCACGTGGGAGACCTGGAGGAGGCTCCTGGCTCCTGGCTACGGATCGGTGCAGCTCCGGCCATTGTGGCCAACTAGTGACTAAACCAGCCGATGGAAGACCCCTCTCCCTCCCTCCCTCCATCCCCCTCTCCCATCCCTCTCTCTCTGCCTCTCCTTCTCTCTCTGTGTAACTCTTTCAAATAAATAAATCTTTAAAAATATTAAATAACACATGTAAAGCACACTTTAAACGTTCAGTCAATACCCATGTCTACCCCAAAAGTAACAGGAGGATCTGGTTGAGGGAATGGAGAATGCCACATCTCAATACTCATAGAAATCCCTGCTATTAAGTAGCTCCCAAGGGTCTGCACAGTCAACAACACAGGGATGGGATGGGGACACAAATTTCTTCTGTACCAGGCTTGGAAGAACACTCTGGGCAAGCAGCTCACCATGAAGAAGTGAGGGGAATCAAGCTGACTCAGGAGCGGAATGTTGTCTGTGGTCACCGAGTCAATCCTGGAGCACCAGGCCAGTGAGAAGAGCCAAGGCTCGTTGACCAGGTATAAGTTGATGTTGATGTTAGCTGCTTTATAATCTCTGGAACAAAAAGAGAACCCACAGAGGGTTTAGACCCAGCCTTGTTCTCATTACCTAGAAGGTGGAACAACCACCATCTTTGTGAAAGGCTACTGCCTATATCACCAGAAGCAGCTGGTCCAGGGGCAACTTAGGATACCATGTGACAGCATGGGCTCATGTTGCAGTGAAATAAAGAACTGGATCTAGTCTTTCTGTTCTTGTAGTAATAGTGATGTTCTGGTAAACTACATGTCCTAAGGAAGGCTAGAAAAAAAATTAAAAATGGGGAAAAAATCAATTTCTCAGAAAACATACCATCTAAGTGCCATGTAAATGCCCTTCAGAGTTTTTATTTTAACATAAATATGGCACAGCATATTGTAAACTGCTGTGTACAAGCCTGGGTTTGAATTCCAACTGTGCTCTATCTTCGCTTGGCAAATATTTATTCTCAATACATAAACTGTAAAATAATAATTCCACCTCCTTTGCAGGAAGTGCTGGCAATTAGTTACCCAGTATGTTAGAATTGTCTCTACAACAATTTTAGAGCTCACCTAAAGATAAATTTAAAAAATAGAAATTAGGAACAATAGTAAAAGCTACTTCTTTTTATCTTTTGAAACCAAAACACAAAAACCAATCACAGGACAGGTGTTCAGCATAGCTGTTAAGACACCAATTGGAATGCCTACATTCCATATAAGAGTACCTGGCTTCAAGTTCCAGCTCTACTTTCAAAAATAGCTTCCTGCTAATTTGTACCTTGGGAGACAACAGGTGATGGCTCAAATAGGTGGGCCCCTTACACCCACTGAGAGACCTGGATTGAGTCCCCAGCTTCCAGCTTTGGCGTGGCCCAGCTCTGGCCTTTGCAGGTATACAGGGAGTGAACCAGTGGATGGGAGCACAGACTTTTCCTTTCAAATAAATAAAACAAATAATTTTTTTTTTGGACAGGCAGAGTTAGACAGTGAGAGAGAGAGACAGAGAGAAAGGTCTTCCTTTTCCATTGGTTCACCCCGCCAAGTGGCTGCTGTGGCCGGCGCATTGCGGCTGGCGCGCTACGCTGGTCTGAAGCCAGGAGCCAGGTGCTTCCTCCTGGTCTCCCATGCGGGTGCAGGGCCCAAGGACTTGGGCCATCCTCCACTGCCCTCCTGGGCTTCAGCAGAGAGCTGGACTGGAACAGGAGCAACCGGGACAGAATCTGGCGCCCCGACCGGGACTAGAACCCGGGGTGCCGGTGCTGCAGGCAGAGAATTAGCCTAGTGAGCTGCAGCACTCGCCAATAAATAATTTTTTAAAACCACCATTCTATGTATTAATAAGAAATAGAAAAACTAAATTTTAAAATATCATTAACAATCACGCCAAAGAAAACTAAATACTCACATATAAGCTGAAGCAAACAAGTACAGTATCTGAATACTACAAATCACAAAATTCTCTCAAAAGTAACCAAGGCTGGTGCTGCGGCTCAATAGGCTAATCCTCCGCCTTGTGGCGCCGGCACACTGGGTTCTAGTCCCAGTTGGGGCACCAGTTCTGTCCCGGTAGCCCCTCTTCTAGGCCAGCTCTCTGCTATGGCCCGGCAGTGCAGTGGAGGATGGCCCAAGCGCTTGGGCCCTGCACCCGCATGGGAGACCAGGATAAGCACCTGGCTCCTGCCTTCGGATCAACGCAGTGCACTGGCTGCAGCGCACTGGCCTCGGCAGCCATTGGAGGGTGAACCAACAGCAAAGGAAGACCTTTCTCTCTGTCTCTCTATCTCACTGTCCACTCTGCCTGTCAAAAAATTTAAAAAAAAGAAAGTAACCAAAGACAATATAAATAAATGGGTAGATATGTGTTCATGGATTGAAAACTCAATATAGTAAAACTGTCAGTTGTCCCCAAAATGCTCTGAAAGTTTAATGTCTTATATAAGTCTCAGCAAGTTTTTTGTAAAATTAGTCCAGCTAATTCTAAAATTTAGATGCAAGCAGGCAACTAGCCTTGTGTTTGAGATGCTAGTTAAGGTGCTGGTGAATATATCCATGTCTCATATTGGATTGCTAGGTTTCAATGCATAGTCCCTGTTCCTGACTTCAGCCTCCTGCTAATGCAGCTTCTGGGAGACACTGCTGATGAACCAGAAAACTGGGTTACTCCCGCCCATGCTGGAAACTTAGAATGGGTTCCTGGCTTCTGGCTTCATCAGGGCACAACTCTGGCTACTGTGGGCATAAATGGAGTGATCCAATAGATTGGAACTCTTATTATATCAATCTCTCTCAAAATAATTTTTAATTATATAATTTATCAAGAAGATACAGCCCCAAAATCACTAAAACTATCGTGCAAAAGAATAAAAGAGGGAATCACTCTAGCTGATATTATTATCTGTAATTCTTTCAATTAATCAAAATCTTTTTTAAAAGATGCTATAAAAAAGCTATATACAGAGAAAATATCAGCAAACCATGTATCCATCAAGCACTCGAATTTAGAATTTATAAATAACCTTCAAAACTCAACAATAGAAGAAAAGATCCAATAACAGAAGATATGAAGAGATATTTCAATGAAGAGGATATACCACTGGCAAATAAATGCATGCTAATATGTTCATTACCATTAGCTATTAGAGAAGGAAAACAAGTTACAGTAACATTATATACTTATCAGAATAACTAAAGTACAAAATAATACACTTGCAAGGCATCCTCATGAGACTAACATCTTTAAACTCTGCATGGTAATCTCTGATGCACCACTGTGATGCCCATGGGAAACAGGGTGATCTGGAATTGTAACTACTGCGTTAACACCATCCATCTTCTGGATGAAGATCCAAATGATGCCTCACTGCAGAAGCAAAAATTTGGGGCTCTGAGCAGATGCATGTCCCTCAGAGGGAAGGCTACAGTACTGAAGACATGTAAGGCTATCTGACAGTATCTGGAGCCAGCTCAGAGAAGCTCCTGCCTCATATCCAGGAGAATGTGGACCTCACTAAGATCAGGGATATGGTACTGGCCAGTAAGTTGCCAGCTGGCACTTGTGCTTTTTCAACTTCCCCCATGAGGTCACTGTGCCAGTTCAGAACACCAGGATCCAGTAAGACCTCCTTTTTCCAGGCTTTGGGCATCACACTAAAATCTCCAGAGTACTACTGAAATCCTGAGTGATGCTGATAAAGACTGGAGACAGAGGCTGGCACTGTGATGTACTGTGGCGCTGTCATTCCATATGGGCACTGGTTGTGCCCTGGCTGCTCCTCTTCAGATTCAGTTCCCTGCTGATGGTCTGGAAAAGCAGTAGAAGATATCTCAAGTGCTTGGGCTCCTGCACCTGAATGTGATACCTGGAAGAAGCCTCTGGCTCCTGGCTTTGTATCGGCCCGTTCTAGCCATTGAGGCCATTTGGGGAGTGAACCAGCAGATGAAAGGCCTTTCCCTCTGTCTCTCCCTTTGTCTATAACTTTACCTCTCAAATAAATAAATCTTTAAAAAGAAAAAGAAAGATTGAAGACAAAGTAGGAGCCAGCAAGGCCACACTGATGAATATGCTAAACATCTCCCCCTTCTCCTCTGGGCTGATCATCCAGCAGGTGTTCAAGAGCGGCAGCACCTATAACCCTGAAGTCCAGGAAATCGCACAGGAAACTCTGTATTCTCACTTTCTGGAGACTGTCTGTAATTTTTCCAGTGTTCGTCTGCAGACTGGTTATCCAATTATTGCATCAGTACCCCAGACTACCATCAATAGGTACAAGTGGGTCCTGGCTTTTTTTTTTTTTTCTTCATTATTTACTTATTTAAAAGGCAGAATTACAGAGAGGCAGAAGCAGAGGCAGTGAGAGGTCTTCCATCTGCTGGTTCGCTCCCCAGATGATTGTAATGGCTGGAGCTGTGCTGCTCCTGCAGCTGCTGTAGTCCCAGCGAAGGCTGAGACCAAGGAAGAGTCACAGGAGTTGGATGAGAATATAAGATTTGGTCTCTTTGACTAATTTCCCAAAAGTAACCAACTCAGACTTACTTCTGGGGCTGACACTGTGACACAAAGGGTTAAAGCCCCAGCCTGCAGTGCCAGCATCCCATACGGGAGCCGGTTTGAGTCCTGGCTGCTCCACTTCTGATCCAACTCCCTGCTAATGTGCCCAGGAAAGCAGCAGAGGATGGCCTAAGTGCTTAAGCCCCTGCACCCACATGGGAGACCCAGAAGAAGCCCCTGGCTTCTGGTTCCACATCAGCTCAGCTACAGCCATTGCGGCCATTTGGGGAACGATTCAGTGGATGAAAGACCTCTGTCTCTACCTCTCTAACTCTCTGTACCTCTCTGTGTAATTACTAATGCTTTAGTAATTGCACTCTTACACATTTATTTATCTATCCCAGAGAAAGAAAATATTTTGTATACATAAAACCCTGTATACCAATGTTTACAACAGCTATGTTTTTCTTTAAAGATTTTATTTTTTACTTCTTTTTATTTATTTATTTGAAAGGCAGAGGTATACAGAGAGGGAGAAACGGAGCTTTTCCATCTACCTACTCACTCCCTAAATGGCCACAAGACCCGGGGCTGGGTGAGGCCATAGCCAGGAGCCTGGAACTCCACCTAGGTGTCCAACACGGATGGCAGGGCCTTCTGCTGCTGCTTTCCCAGGAACATTAGCAGGGAACTGAGTCAGAAGTGGAACAGCTAGGACCTAAATCAGTACTCATATGGGACATATGGGTGTCTCAGGCAGCAGCTTAACCTATCAGCCCCCAGGTTTTTTTATAATAGCTCATAAATGGGAACAATCAGATGTCCATAATGATGAAACAAACTTTGGAATCTTCAAACCATGCAATACCAATCAGCAACCTAAAGGAACAAACTATTGAAAAGTTAAACACAACTTGCATGCATGGCAAAGAAATTATGCTGAATGAAAAAAGCCAATTCCAAAAGGTTGCATAATCTAAGAGTCCATTTGCTTTTGAAATAACAAAATTATAGAAATAGAGAACAAATTAGCAATTGCCAGTGATCAGAGTTTGAGGCAGAGGCAAAGGGATAGAAGAAAAGTGAATGTGCTTATCAAAGGAATACTTGTGGTGGAAATGATCTGCATGTGGTGTTAGATCTACAAACATACACATGTGACAAAATTACAGAGAACTATACACTTGTATTTGAATACACACACAAAAACACACACACAAATGAATGTAAGTAAATTTAAATAAGATCAGTGAATTACATCAATGTTAATGTCTTGGTTGTGATACTGTAATATAGTTTTACAAGATGTAAACATTGGAGGTACACAGAATCTTTACATATGGTTCTTATATGTTAATCTGCACCTATTCAAAATGAAAAGTTAAATTTTTAAAAATACTATTGATTTTCAAATAAATATAATAGAAATATACTGGGATGCTTATGCTATAAATAGAAGTAAAGTATATGACAACAATAGCACAAAGGGTAGTAGTTAGTACAAGGAATTATACTACCTTAAAGTTTGAATATCTTTTATTTTATATGGTTGGATAGGATTAGCTCAAGGCAAATTGTCACCAGTTAAGGATGCTTTTCATAATCCCTACAGAAAACACTAAAAAATAACTTAAGGAAATAAAAAGCCAGTATTGGAAAAGAATTACAAAAAATAACAAATACAGTACAGAGAAAAGAGTATGACAGTGATATAAATCCAAATATATTAAGTAAACAAAATATTAATGGACCAAATATTCCAATTAAAAAGCAGAGATTGTACAACTAGATGTAAAAGCAAGAGCCAATAATCTTCTGGTTACCAGAGACATATTTTTTTAATTAAACTTTTATTTAATGAATATAAATTTCCAAAGTACAGCTTATGGGTTACAATGGCTTCCCCCTCCCAAAACTTCCCTCCCACCCACAACCCTCCCCTTTCCCGCTCCCTCTCCCCATCCAATCACATCAAGATTCATTTTCAATTATCTTTATATACAGAAGATCAGTTTAGTATATATTAGGTAACGATTTCAACAGTTTGCCCCCATATAGCAATACAAAGTGAAAAAAAAAAGAAATACTGTTGGAGTACTAGTTATAGCATTAAATAAGACTGTACAGCACATTAAAGACAGAGATCCTGCATAATATTTTTTTAAAAATTAATTAATTTTCTATGCCATTTCCAATTTAACACCAGGTTTTTTTTTTCATTTCCAATTATCTTTATATACAGAAGATCGATTCAGTATATAATTAGTAAAGATCACATCAGTTTGTACCCACGCAGAAACACAAAGTGTAAAAATACTGTTTCAGTACTAGTTATAGCATCACTACACATTAGACAACACATTAAGGACAGTTCCCACATGGGATGTAAGTACACAGTGACTTCTGTTGCTGACTTAACAATTTGACACTCCTGTTCATGGCGTCAGTAATCTCCCTAGGCTCTAGTCATGAGTTGCCAGGGCTATGGAAGCCTTTAGAGTTCGCTGACTTTGATCTTATTCCCATAGGGTCATAGTCAAAGTGGAAGTTCTCTCCTCCCTTCAGAGAAAGGTACCTCCTTCTTTGATGGCCCCGTTCTTTCCACTGGGATCTCACTCACAGAGATCTTTCATTTAGGTCTTTTTTTTTTTCCCATGGTATCTTGGCTTTCCATGCCTACAATACTCTCATGGGCTCTTCAGCCAGATCTGAATGCCTTAAGGGCTGATTCTGAGGCCAGAGTGTTGTTTAGGACATCTGCCATTCTATGAGTCTGCTGTGTATCCCGCTTCCCATGTTGGATCTTTCTCTCCCTTTTTGATTCTTTCAGTTAGTATTAGCAGACACTTGTCTTGTTTGTGTGATCCCTTTGATTCTTAGACCTATCTGAGCCATCGAATGTGAACTGAAATTGATCACTTGGACTAGTGAGATGGCATTGGTACATGCCACCTTGATGGGATTGTATTGGAATCCCCTGGCACATTTCTAACTCCATCATTTGGGGCAAGTCTGATTGTGCATGTCCCAAATTGTACATCTCCTCCCTCTCTTTTTCCACTCTGAAATTTAACAGGGATCACTTTTCAGTTAAAATTTAAACACCTAAGAATAACCGTGTGCCAATTACAGAGTTCAACCACTAGTACTACAACAACAACAACAACAAATACTAAAAAGGATAAAGTATTACATTGTACATCTAGAGTCAGGACAAAACTGATCAGGTCATTGTTTCTTATAGTGTCCATTTCACTTCAACAGGTTTTCCCTTTGGTGCTCAGTTGTCGCCGATCAGGGAAAACAAATGATATTTGTCTCTTTGGGACTGGCTTAATTCACTCAGCATGATGTTTTCCGGATTGCTCCATCTTGTTGCAAATGACTGGGTTTCATTGTTCCTTACTGCTGTATAGTATTCTATGGAGTACATGTCCCATAATTTCTTTATCCAGTCTACTGTTGATGGGCATTTGGGTTGGTTCCAGGTCTTAGCTATTGTGAATTGAGCTGCAATAAACATTAATGTGCAGATGGCTTTTTTATTAGCCAATTTAATTTCCTTTGGGTAAATTCCAAGGAGTGGGATGGCTGGGTTGTATGGTAGGGTTATGTTCAGGTTTCTGATGAATCTCCAGACAGACTTCCATAGTGGCTTAACCAGTTTGCATTCCCACCAACAGCGGGTTAGTGTCCCTTTTTCCCCACATCCTCTCCAGCATCTATTGTTGGTAGATTTCGGAATGTGAGCCATTCTCACAGGGGTGAGGTGAAGCCTCATTGTGGTTTTGATTTGCATTTCTCTGATTGCTAATGATCTTGAACATCTTTTCATGTGTCTGTTGGCCATTTGGATTTCCTCTTTCGAAAAATGTCTATTGAGGTCCTTGGCCCATCTCTTTAGTGGGTTGTTTGTTCTGTTGTTGTGGATTTTCTTGATTTCTTTGTAGATTCTGGTTATCAACCCTTTATCTGTAGTATAGTTTGCAAATTTTTTTCCCATTCTGTCGGTTGCCTCTTCACTTTCCTGAGTGTTTCTTTTGAAGTACAGAAACTTCTCAATTTGATGCAATCCCAAATGTTAATTTTGGTTTTGACTGCCTGTGCTCCTGGGGTCTTTTCCAAGAAGTCGTTGCCTATACCTATATCTTGCAGGGTTTCTCCAATGCTCTCTAATAATTTGATGGTTTCGGGTCGTAGATTTAAGTCTTTAATCCACGTTGAGTGAATTTTTGTGTAAGGTGAAAGGTAGGGGTCTTGCTTCAAGCTTCTGCACGTGGAAATCCAATTTTCCCAGCACCATTTATTGAATAGGCTGTCCTTATTCCAGGGATTAGTTTTGGATCTTTGGTCAAATATAAGTTGGCTGTAGATGTTTGGATTGATTTCTGGTGATTCTATTCTGTTCCATTGGTCTATCCATCTGTTTCTGTACCAGTACCATGCTGTTTTGATAACAACTGCCCTGTAGTATGTCCTGAAATCAGGTATTGTGATGCCTCCGGCTTTGTTTTTGTTGTACAAGATTGCTTTGGCTATTCGAGGTCTTCTGTGTCTCCATATGAATTTCAGCATCATTTTTTCCAGATCTGAGAAGAAGGTCTTCGGTATCTTGATTGGTATTGCATTGAATGTATAAATTGCTTTTGGGAGAATAGACATTTTGATGATATTGATTCTTCCAGTCCATGAGCATGGAAGATTTCTCCATTTTTTGGTATTATCTTCTATTTCTTTCTGTAAGGTTTTGTAGTTTTCATCGTAGAGATCTTTAATGTCCTTGGTTAAGTTTATTCCAAGGTATTTGATTGTTTTTGTAGCTATTGTGAATGGGATTGATCTTAGAAGTTCTTCCTCAGCTGTGGCATTGCCTGTGTATACAAAGGCTGTTGATTTTTGTGCATTGATTTTATATCCTGCTACTTTGCCAAACTCTTCGATGAGTTCCAGTAGTCTCTTAGTAGAGTTCTTTGGGTCCCCTAAATAAAGAATCATATCTTCTGCAAAGAGGGATAGTTTGAGTTCTTCCTACCCAATTTGTATCCCTTTAATTTCTTTTTCTTGCCTAATAGCTCTGGCTAAAACTTCCAGAACTATATTGAATAGCAATGGTGAGAGTGGGCATCCCTGTCTGGTACCAGATCTCAGCGGAAATGCTTCCAGCTTTTCCCCATTCAATAGGATGTTGGCCGTGGGCTTTTCATATATTGCTTTGATTGTATTGAGGAATGTTCCTTCCATACCCAGTTTGCTTAGAGTTTTCATCATGAAAGGGTGTTGTATTTTATCAAATGCTTTCTCTGCATCTATTGAGAGAATCATATAGTTTTTCTTCTGCAGTCTGTTAATGTAGTGTATTACGTTGATTGTTTTGCGAACGTTGAACCATCCTTGCATACCAGGGATAAATCCCACTTGGTCTGGGTGGATGATCTTTCTGATGTGTTGTTGCATTCTATTGGCCATAATTTTATTGAGTATTTTTGCATCTATGTTCCTCAGGGATATTGGTCTGTAATTCTCTTTCAATGCTGCATCTTTTTCTGGCTTAGGAATTAAGGTGATGCTGGCTTCATAGAAAGAATTTGGGAGGATTCCCTCTTTTTCGATTGTTCTGAATAGTTTGAGAAGAATTGGAGTTAGTTCTTCTCTAAATGTCTGGTAGAACTCAGCAGTGAATCCATCTGGTCCTGGGCTTTTCTTTGTTGGGAGGGCCTTTATTACTGTTTCAATTTCTGTGTATTTCTGTGTTTGTGTATTACGTTTTTATCCTTTATCTTTCTGTTACTTTGCATCTTTATATTTAAAATATGTCTCTGGGCTGGCGCCGCGGCTCACTAGGCTAATCCTCCGCCTTACGGCACCAGCACACCGGGTTCTAGTCCTGGTTGGGGCACCGATCCTGTCCCGGTTGCCCCTCTTCCAGGCCAGCTCTCTGCTGTGGCCCGGGAGTGCAGTGGAGGATGGCCCAAGTGCTTGGGCCCTGCACCCCATGGGAGACCAGGATAAGCACCTGGCTCCTGGCTTCGGATAAGCATGGTGCACCGGCCACAGCGGCCATTGGGGGGGTGGTGTGAACCAACAGAAAAAGGAAGACCTTTCTCTCTGTCTCTCTCTCTCACTGTTCACTCTGCCTGTCAAAAAAAAAATTGTGTATGAATTGATATGTCTGTGTACTGATTCTCAACACCAATAAAATCTTAATTATGGATAAAGAAGGTTAACTTTACATTATGAGAATTCTACCTCAATAAATTATTTCGTTAATTAAAAATGTTGAAAAACACTAAAAGTAGACCAGTCATGAGTGAGGAGACTGAATTAGTAATAAAATGTCTCCCATTCAAGAAAAATCTAGACTGACAGATTCACTGCTGAATCTTACAAAATATCTAAGATGTAATATCAATCCATTTCAAACTCTTCCAACAGACTGAAGTGAAGGGAATACTTCCCAATTTGTTTTATAAAGCCAGCATCGCTCTGATACCAAAGCCAGACAAAGACATAATGAGAAAAGGAAAGGCCAATATCCCTAATGAATATAAATATTATCAACAAATTAGTTTTATTAGGAAACTAAATTCATCAGCACATTAAAAGGAACATTTACTATGATCTACTGGGATTTATTCCTGTGATAAAGAATGGTTCATTTATTGATATACACATCAATAAATATAGCACACACCACCTTAACAGACTGAAGGACAAAAACCATATGACCATCTAAATAGATACAGAAAAATTATTTGACAAAATTCATCTTTTCATGATTAAAAAAATAATCTCAACAGATAATGTGTAGAAAAAATGTACCTCAATACAATAAAGGCTATATATGATGAGCCCACAGTTAACTCAATGATGAAAAGCTGAAGGCATTTCCTTTAAGATTAGGGACACAACAAGTATGTCTATTCTCATCATTTCTTTTTAACATAGTACTGGAAGTCCTAGTAAGAGCAATTAAGCAAGTGAAAGAAGTAAAAGGTATCTGAAGAAGAAAAGAAGTAAGATTATTTCTACTTCAGATGACATGATCTTGTATACATAAAACCCTAAAGACTCCACCAAAAATCTGATAAAGGAAATAAATTCAGTAGAACTGTAGGATACAAAATCCATGTGCAAAAATCCATAATATTTCCATACACTAACAATGAACAATAGCAACAAAATAAAATACTAAGGAACATACTAATCAAGGTGAAATATGTGTACACTCAATACTGTAAAACACTACTGAAAGAACTTAGGATAAGACACAAATAAACAGAAAGAGATCCCATGTTCATGGATGGGAAAATTTAATACTATTAAAATGTCAACACTACCCAACGTGATCCATAAGGAAAATACAATCCCTATCAAATTTCCACCATAATTTTTCGCAGAGATAGAAAACAATCTTCAAATTAATATGGAACCGGGGGGCTGGCACTGTGGTAAAGCTGCTATAGGTAAAGCTGCTGCCTTCAGTGCCAGCATCCCATATGGGCGCCAGTTTGAATCCCAGCTGTTCCACTTCCGATCCAGCTCTCTGCTGTGGACCAAGTCCTTGAGTCTCTGCACTAGTATGGAAACCCAGAAGAAGCTCCTGGCTCCTGGCTTTGGATCAGAGCAACTCTGGTCATTGAGGCCATCTGGGAAGTGAAGCAGCAGATGAAGGATATGTCTGTCTGTCTGTCTTTCTCTCTGCCTCTCCTTCTCTCTCTGCATAACTCTTTCAAATAAATAAATAGATCTTTAAAAAAATTAATATGGAACCACAAAAAACTAGTAAGTAGCCAAGGGAATTCACTAGATGAAAAAGTAGGAGAAAAGCTCTATGACATTTCTCTGGGAAATGATTTTTTGAATATGACCTCAAAGGGACAGACAACAAAAATTAAAATACACAATTAGGTGCAGCAGCCTCTTGTGATGGCCACATCCCACAACAGGGTACTTGTTCAAGTCACAGCTGCTCCACTTCTAATCCAGCTCCCTGAGAATGTGCCTGGGAGGGCAGCCGAAGATGGCTCAAGTACTTGAGTTCCTGCTGCCCACATGGGAGACCTGGAGTTCCAGACTCCTGGCTTCAGCTTGGCCCAGTCCTGGCCACTGTGGGCATTTGGGGAGTGAATTAGGGGGTAGAAGATCTCTTTCTCTCTGTCCCTTGGCTTTTCAAATAAATCAATCTTTAAAAATTAATAAAACAGTACATCTCTGTCTTCATATAATTTTTAGTAAAATGAGGTATTTAAAACATTAGTCAAACTGGCATGTTCACAGCATCTTGTGATTGGTCTGATGTACCAGGAAGTGAATATTGATCAGAGAGAATTTACTGGAAAGGTGATGTAATCACAAAATATACTGGTTGTTACAGAACTATTTACAGTATTACCACTTACTCTTCCAACTTAGAGATCTCTGAGTGAAATGATTTGGAAGTCCTACCTGTTGAACTTACCACAACTAGCTCTGCAGTACAGCTATACAGAAAAAGTCTTCCTCTCACTACTGGAGAATATGCCTTCCTTCCGGAGGAGGAGGATGTCTGGCTTATATTGCCCTTTCACATAAAAATGTCATGGTATACTGTAGATAGTATTACTCAGTAACTATTTGCTGAGCTAACTGACTTTATAATAGGATCTCTGTTAAATCTGATACCAGTTGCAACTATGGCCAATGAGTAACTTTAAAGTTGCTTTAACTTCTTCCCTCTGGAGAAGAATTTGGATTCTGTAAGATCTGTATTTAAATCCCAGGTCGGGGCCAGGACTGTGGTATAACAGGTAAAGCTGCTGCCTGGCAGTGCCGGCATCCCATATGGGCACCAGTTCAAGTCCCGGATGCTCCACTTCCAATCCAGCTATCTGCTGTGGCCTGGGAAAGCAGTAGAGGATGGCCCGGACCCTTGGGCCCTTGCACCCACATGGGAGACCTGGAGGAAGCTCCTGGCTCCTCACTTTGGATCGGCGCAGCTCCAATTGTTGAGGCCATTTGGAGAGTGGGCCAGCAGATAGAAGCTCTCGCTCTCTCTTTCTCTCTCTCTCTCTCTCTCTCTCTCTCTCTGCCTCTCCTTCTCTCTGTGTAATTCTGACTTTCAAGTAAAATAAATAAATCTTTAAAAAAAAAAAATCCTAGGTCTACCGCTGGTTAACTGTATCAACTTGGGTGAACTAGCATACTTCTGTCCATGGGAAATGATTAACACATAGCACAACATAGAGGGATGGTGACAGTAAAAGCAGCAGCTAACATTTATTGTCATTTTACGTTTGCCCAGCATTTTGCTGCATGCATAGTAAGAATTTTCTTGTTTAGTCTTTTAATATTCCACTTCTAGCTGGTACCATTGTTAAACTAATTTACAAAGGAGAAAATGAACACAAACTTGTCCAAGGTCACACATATAGCTGACGTGTAGATCAGGATTTGAAATAAGAGCCTGTGGTCTAACAAGCACAGAATGTTTTCTATTTGAAAAAATAAATAAATAAAAGGAAGTAAAAGTATACTCAAATTAAAGTACCTGAGTAATGAGAAAAATTCCTAAATGGGAAAAGGTAAAACATACCTAATTTTCCAATGCTAGAAGAAAAAAGACATCATTATATGATCAACCACGCCATACCATAGCCAGAATCACAGGGAAGGCAGGAACAGGAACAGAGGTGCATACAACAGCCTGGTTTCATGCCTTGGGATGAAGAAAGATATGCAGGGGAATTTTTATGACACCTTGGCAGACCATATATTTAGATTTACATACATATATATATGAGGGAAATATATATATATATGAGTATGTGTGTGTTTGTGTGTCTCCAAGGATTTTATCTCTGAAGCATTTAGAATTATCTGGGGAAAAAATACCCTTAAATCAAAGAGTAAGGGGATATGGATCAAATTAAGCAATGATTAATAACAGGTTTGCAAATGTACTAGGTTATTCTCAAGTGCTTTCAATTCTGAAACTCTGTCTCAGTTGTTTATTATAAACATGGTATTAATAGTTTTAGTTTCTTCTCATGCTTGGATATTTTGTTTTGATTTTCAATCGAGTAGATTTAAAATTTTTTAAATTAATTTGACAGCCCAAGGAATGGGGGCAAGGGAAACAAAAGGAGACAGAGACACAGAGAAAGTGAGCACCCACAAGATGGTTTACTCTCCAAATGCCCACAATTGGCTAGTCTCTGACTTACGTGGCAGGAACCAAATCATTTGCACTAACACTACTGCCTCCCAGGGTCTGCATTAACAATAAACTGCAGTGAGGAGCTGGAGCCAGGCATTGAAGCCACACATTCTGATACGGAACACTGATATCTTAACTATTAAGCTAAAAGCTCAGCCCTTAAGTTTTTAAATAATGGTTTAGAAATATTCTTAATTATACTAACAAGAACCATCTTGATAACAAAGCTATTTATGAGTTACTATATTTCATCTGTTATTGGCAGGAGAAGATAAGCTTTTGTTTTTCAGTTCTGACTTTTTAGTGTTTACCTTATAGAAAAACACAAATGCTAAGCATATAAAAAAGTGTGTTAAATGAAGTCATCATAGCACAAAGGAGAAGGGACTGAAATCTATATTCCAAGGGCATATTCCATACTTGATGAATGTTTATTGGCAGAGGATACCAACAAGATAACCACAGAAAGAAATCCTAAGATGGGAAGTTTAGCTTAGTTGGAACACATATTTTCTGCAAGTAAGACAACACATGCCAAGAGACCTACAATCAAACACTTACCTAAACCCTCTGTAGAACAAATTCTTGTAGTCAACATTTATTGTACTGATATTTTCTTTCTTAAGTTCTTTAATGGTGTATAAACGGCCCACCAGCTGAAAACCAGGTGCTGTCTCCCTGACGTACTTTCTATCATGAGTTGACAACCAATAAATCTGTAAGGAGAAACAGGAAGTCCTGCAGCGAATAATCACCTGCCTTGGTACAATGGGCCCCATACAGAATTCATGGAGTGCCATTCCAGCACTGGTAGTAGTCTATTGTGAGCAGAAAGAGATTCTAGTCCTTGATCAAAAAATCAACCTGACCTAATGTTAGCTAATGAACTCTCATAATGGGGTTGTCACCAAGGCTGTTCTAGAGCTGAGTTTTTTTAGGACTGCTCCATCCACGTTAATATTAAGTGTCAAGGACCCACTGTATACAGAAAACCTCATACTACCAAAGAGTTGGTAAATATGGGATGAAAGGTGGTAATCAAAATATCCGTGGTTGATGTTCCTAAAAATCACCTGAAGTCATTTCTCGCCAACAGGGACAGTATTATGATTCATCTGTGGAAACAGCTCCACTTGCAAGAAGACAAATATTTGTTTCACTCACAGTATTCCCATTTTCTGAGAATTTAAGTGATTTGGAATAATTAACTGCTCAAACACAATTACTTCTGAAAAACATGAGGAGTAAATCTCAGCTCAACTAAGAACCAGTTGTCTTTCTATAACACTCAGGAAAGTCAAGCCTTCAAAGCTTAGACTCTTTCTAACAGATCTACATTGGTGATGGTGCAGGTCACATCACGTAGTTATTACACACACTACCTTTTAGCTATGTTGCTAGTATTTCACTTGGTTTGGTATAGCAAATAGCTTCAATGTGCTTCCTCACTGACATAAATTTCTCTGATTCACTCTTAGATTATCTCATGTAGCTGTATAAGTAACAATCACCACTTCCATAGGAAGTAAGTTACTTAAAGCTCTCAGGCAAGAATTACAAGGTAGGTCAAACACAACTACTATGCTCCTGGGACAAGGTACCCACCTCCCAACCTCTACTATAAATACCAAGATAGACATACCAGATGTGGCTCAATTTTAGAGTCAAGGATCACCTTTGTTACATGCTTAACAAATGAGTGTTTGAGAGGATGTTTCGCTGGAGGGCCATAAAGATCAAATATCACAAATTTATTTGCCTTCTTTGCAAGTTCCAATAAATCATCTAGTTTTGGAATCGACTGGTTTCTTGCTCTGTTTTTATCAGCCTCTGATAGAGGTTTCATATTGAAAAATGGTTTGCGCTAAAAATAAACACATCAAAGAATACATTGGTTCCTATCAAAATCATTTTCTAGTTCTCTTACTGTATATTCCCACACTCAGTTACATACTGTGCCATTAACACTCAATTCACCAGGCCCTCTGAAATACTAGTTCTAAGATAAAAGATGACATGGAGAGAAATAAAATGTGATCTCCATCAGTAATTATGGCATTTGGAATCATTTATCTGTAATCTAGAACCTGTTGTATCTGCACTGAAAGTCCTTCATTCTGTTTTTGACCTTCCTTTCCAGCCTCTTTCCCCATAACTTGAAGTAATACATAACTTTTCAGTCATGCTGGCTTCTTGCATGAGCTCTCACTGTTCTAGAATTGTGTAACAAAAAAAGAACACATGTGTTGGCTTTAAATTGCTAGATTCAACCCCTGCTCAACCCTTCACTGCCTTTCTTGCCACATCCACTCTCTAAAATCCTACTCTCAACCTATTCAAATGATACCTCCTTTATGAAACTTTTCTTTAAATATTCCTGAACCAAAGACACTTTGATGGCTTTAAATCCCAACTGCCTATTTTCATGTTTTTATAATTGTGTTTCATTCTGCCTTTTCTAGTTATTTGTAAGTGTCTTAGATAGACCAAAGTTCAAATTCTGGCTCCATACACTTCTTATGGTGCACCCTTGGTAAGAACATTATTATTTTGCTATTAGAGAAAGAAACAATGAAAGAATGAAAGAAAGAAACAGAGCTCCCATCTACTGGTTCACTCCCCCAGATGCCCTTAATGACTATAGCTAGGCTGCGAGAAGTTGGGAATACAATCCAGGTCTTCCACAAGGATGGCAGAGATCCAACTTCTCGAGCCATCACCTGCTGCTTTCAAGGTGTGCATTAGGAAAAAGCTGCTAACTAAGGGCAGAGCCGGGTCTCAAACCCAAGCACTACAATATGGGTAACAGGTACACCAACTGGCATCTTAACTGCTATGCCAAATATCGACCCTAGGTAAAACAATTTAAATTCTCAAAATCTAATTTTCCAAACCACAAAATAGTGAAGGGGTATCTATGTATTATGTCAATGGTTACTTTGAAGATTACATATGATATTTACAGATTCTGGGAATATGCCTGGTACACAGAAAAGTACACAATTCACATCAGTTCCCTCACTGTCTACTGATCCTACTGGAGTGTAACTCTCTCATGGCAGAAGTGCCACATATTCTTTGAAATGAGCATTTCACCTTACACAGAGCCTGTCATACATACTCTTAGTATATTAAATATAATGGACAACTGCTTTTATTATCACTTGTCAATTTCAGACCATTTGTGGTTAAAGACAGTGATTGAGGATACCTCTAGGAGAAGGAAGCAATTACTCCTATCTTCTTAAAACTCAAATAATCTTTTTCTTTACACAACTTCATTTTCATTCTCATTCACACTTATATTATTTCCTCACCTCTTTCCATTAGCCTCCAAAAAAAACCTATTCTTTCTCATTTTTCTCAAGAAAGGGAATAATCACTTGTACAATAGCCCATAAAATTGGTAGATAAGAGGGCAGATCATAGAAACTAAATTAAACCATGGTCTATATGATTTGTATTTGAGTGGAGGGCTACAATTAAAGGTTTTGTTAATTGCCAAGAAAACAAAAATTCATTTTAGAAATCAAGACATTTTTAGATGCTACCAGATCCAGACCAACTAGTTCACTTACTTGTTAGACTTTCAAGTGAAGAAAATGTTATGAAAAACCCGAGGGACCCTTACTCTGGTGTTTGGTGTGCTTTGTGACAAGTGTGGCTAAGAGCTAATTGCAGATTTCTTGCTTCTGTACTCATTAGCTTTGCTTGCTAGTGCCTAAGGATGAATCTTGTAAAACTTTAGAAACTAGGGTTTAAAAAAAAAAACAAAAACCCATGTGCAGGAACAAGGAACCAGCGCCAGATGTCCCTCCCCGAAGATTAGCTAACACTCTGTAAATTGCGATTTCCCAAGAGTTTCGGAGAAGGTTCTCTGAAAGTTTCGGTTTCTCCAGAAAAGAAACTAATTGTAACTCCCACCCAGGGCAGCCACTCCCCATCTAAAGGACCCAATGAGTACTCATGGTAACCTTTAAACTAGCCAATCAAGCCAAAGCCCATAAAATATGTTAATCTTGTAGTTTTTGCCTTTAAAAGTTGCTTGTAACTGCTGCTCGGGGCTTCTCTTCGCCTCTGGTGATAGGGAGCCCATTTGCGCAAACACCTAATAAAAATCCTCTTGCTCTTGCATCTACCGGTCTGGAGTTTGGGTCTTTGGGCGACCACCCGAGCGAACTGGATTCCCAAACTTGGGGTCCTTCAGTTAAAAGAACAGGATGGGAAAGTCCAAAACAGAACCAAATATTCAAAAATGATAGCAATTAACCAATAGAGTTTAAAACTAGACTCCAAGGAGCTTTAAATAGTATTATGGGGGTTAGATATAACAGCTGAAGTAAATTAAGTCTTTTTCACATATTTTTCTGATTTAATCAGAAAAATAATCCAGAAAGCGACAATGCTTGTTTAGATTGTATACAACACTTGGTTGAACATTTTCAAAAAGCCCTAGGAAATAACAAAGTTAGAAATGAAACAAACATCTGGTTCTACAAATAAAATACAGGAAAATGCCACATGCATGTGGATGCACTGTATAACTTTATGAAATACCTGGATAAAAGAGTTCACAAGTTTGTCTTCAGACATTTTGGCAAATGTACAAAGAAGAAATCAGATCTATTGCATTACCAGAAAAGACCTCCTGCCAATTCCATAGTCCTACTTCAAACTGGGATGAAACTGTGTACACTTGCCTGTCTTCATTTATGACCTTTATTTCCAGGAGCAGCACATGACCCTGAACATATGAGGGGTTCAATGCAGGTTTGTGGAACTGGGGAATGTTTCTTACCCAGGGGTCTATAAACCATCTGCCTGCATTCAGAGTTGACAGGAATGTCCAATTGAAGAGAGCAGGATGCTGAAATGCAGCTTCTGGCAGGACCTCCTTGATATTGGTCGTTCTTCTCAAGTCAAAGTCATGCATATGGAAAGGCACATGATCAATACTGCAAGCAGAGGAAGAAGAGAGGCAGGGGTAGACAGGCTGAACTTAGCCACCCTGACAGACAGGATCCCCAGAAAGTCCTTCAAGGTTACAAGTCCTATAAGGGTCCCTTACTGCCTCTCAAATCACAGCAAAGCACTAAGAACAAGTCATTTGCAATTTGTCAGTATTTTTAAGTCCTAGGAATCAAAATTTCATGATAATCACATTAGTAATGGTAAACATTTATTTAGGGGTTTTCTGGCATAAAAGAAGCAATGGTTACAGTAATGGCTTGAGAATAAGAAAGTAGGGTTGAGGATAAGGCAGGATCCCGAATCCCAGGAAGTATATTACGTACACATTTACACAATTCATCTGTTTTTCTGACACTTTTCCCAACTAGGCATCTGCCCTGAGTATTTCTGGTCCTAGACCATCCACATTAGAAAGGTTCCTGGTCCTACTAATGGCTTTAGAGAATCTCTTTTATAAAACTCGAATAATATTCCCTTTTCATTAAAATATCTATGAAGGGAGTATCTATAATGGCCATGAAGAAGGGTGATGACTTAGTCTCCTGCCATAAACAACTAGAAAACTCGGCAAAATAAAGGAACTACATATAATTATTTTCAGTCAGTTGGCAGAGAGCATAATATTATGCTGAGATAAAGGACATAAATGAAATAAAATCTTTCATTACATAGGCATCCTTCCCATAGGGGAGTATCAGATTGTTTTATAGGTACAGGGAGGAGGAGTCTAAAAGGGACCCACCTATCTTTCTGAAATGAGGAGAAACAAATGAGAATAAGTAGATGTCAAGACAGAATTTGTAGGTCCCTTGAATATATAACTAAATACCAATTCATTTCTAATTTGCCTTTTGTTTCATGTATTTATTCTAGATATTTCATTTAACTATGGTCATACATTATTTATCCTTTTGTGTCTGGCTTATTTCCTTTAGTGTAACATATTGAAGGTTCCCATATTCTAACATCCATGTTGTAGCAGACTTCATTCATATTCATGCTTGAATAATAACCCATTGCATGGATATATAGCACATGTTTTTAATCCATTCAACTAGTGATGGATACTTGGGTTGTTTCTATCTTTTAGTTACTGTGAATACTGCTGCAACTAACATGGACTTACAAGTATCTGTTTCAGTTCCTGTTTTCAATTCTTTAGGTGTAGACCTAGACTTGGAATTGCAATTCAATTCTGTGTTAAGCTCTTTAAAGTACCCAGTTGTTTTTTCATAGTAGTTGTACCACTTTACATTACCACCAGCAATGTACAAGATTTCCAATTTCTTAACATTCTCACCAACATTTTATATTCCACTTTTTAATTACAGCCATACTAGTAGATGTGAAGTGCTAATTGCGGTTTTGAGCTGCATTTTTCTGATGCTTAGTGATGCTGCATATTCGTTCATGTACTTGTTGTCAATCTGTATGTCTTCTTTTCAGAACATCTAGACATTCAGTAACTTAGAACATTTTTAAATTGGGTTGTCTTTCTGTTGTGGAGCTGAAGTTTACATATTTATATTTTAGATAGATATAAATCCTGATCAGACACGTGATTTGCAATTTTTCCTCCCATTATGTAAGTTATCTTTGTGCTATCTTGACAATATCATTTGATATGCAAAAGTTTCTGGGGCCGGTGCCATGGCTCACTTGGTTAATCCTTCGCCTGTAGCGCTGGCATCTCATATGGGTGCCAGGTTCTAGTCCCGGTTGCTCCTCTTCCAGTCCAGCTCTCTGCTGTAGCCAGGGAGGGAGTGGAGGATGGCCCAAGTGCTTGGGCCCCTGCACCCGCTTGGGAGACCAGGAAGAAGCACCTGGCTCCTGGCTTCGGATTGGCACAGCACCAGCCGTAGCAGCCATTTGGGGAGTGAACCAATGGAAGAAAGACCTTTCTTCTCTCACTGTCTATAACTCTACCTATCAAAAAAAAAAAAAGGTTAAAAAAAAAGTTTCTAATTTTTTCTTTTTAAGATTTATTTACTTATTTAAAAGACAGTTACAGAGAGAGGTAGAGACAGAGAAAGAGATCTTCTATCTGCTGGGTCACTCCCCAAATGGCTTTAATGGCTGGAACTGAGTCAAGAGCCAGGAACTTCTTCCAAGCTTCCCATGTGGGTACAGAGGCTCAAGGACTTGGGCCATCTTCCAGGCCATCGCAGAGAGCTGGGTCAGAAATGGAACAGCAAAGACTAGAACCAGCGCCCATATGGGATGCTGGCACTTCAGGCCAGGGCTTTAACCCTCTGCGCCACAGCGCCGGTCCCAAAAGTATCTAATTTTGAAAAGTTCAATTTTTTTTTCTTCTGTTGCTTGTGATTTGATGTCCTACCTGAGAATTCATTATCAAATATGAGACTATGTTTTCTCCTAAGAGTTTTAGTTTTAGCAATTATACTAAGATAACTGATCGATTTTGAGTTACATTTTGTGTATGATGTGAGATAAAGTTCATTTAACTGCTTTGCATTTTTTCAAAAATCAGCTGGCATCAAAAAATGAGAAGATAAACTACTAAATGGGAAAATATTTCCAAATTATATATTGAATAAAACAAAATTCCTCTTTAACTCATGGATTATTTAGAAGTACATCTGTCCAAATGTCTAGATATCTTCTTGTTAACTTTAACACTAATTTCTAATTTGATTCCATTGTGAGCACAGAACTCCTCTGTATGACCTAAATTCTTTTAAATTTGCTAAGGTTTGTTTTATGGCCCAGCATATAGTCTATGTTGGTATATGTTCTGTGAACACTTGAAAAGAATGTGTCCTCTGCTGTTCATGGGTTGGGTATTGTAGAAATGTCACTTAGAGCCTGTTGGTTGATGTTGTTCAGCTCTTCTCTATTTTGATGGTTTTCTGTTTAATAGCTGATGCTATTCAGCTCTATCTTTGATGATTTCTATTAATGGTTACATCAATCACTAAGATAGGGATGTTACAGCACTCAACTATAGTTGTGGATTTGTCTATTTCTTCTTTCAGATCTATTTTTTCTTCATTTATTTTGAAACTCTATTATTGGGCTCATAAATTGAAACTGTTGTGTCTCCTTAACAAATTAACTTTCTAAAAATCATTATGTATAGGGCCAGCACTATGGCATAGTGGATAAAGACACCACCTGCAGTGCCTGCATCCCATATGGATGCTGGTTCAGCTACCTGGGAGACCCAGAAGAAGCCCCCAGCTCCTGGTCTCCAATCAGCCCAGCTCCAGCCATTGTCGCCATTTGGAGAATGAACTAGTAGATGGAAACTCTCTCTCTCTCTGCCTCTCTGCCTCTCAGCCTCTCAGTCTCTCTCTGTGTAACTCTGACTTTCAAGTAAATAAATAAATCTTTTAAAAAAATCTTTATCCATTTAAAAACTAAAAATCATTATGTAATGCCCCTCTTCTTCACTGGTAATTTCCTTTGTTCTCAAGTCTATCTTGCCTGATGTGAACATAGACATTCCAAGCTTTCTTTGATTAGTATTTGCAAAATATACTTTGTATTCTTTTAATTTACCTATATCATTTAAAATGTATTTCTTATAGACAGTATACAGATTGCTCATAGTTTTAAAATTAATTCTACCAGTCTGTTTTTTAATTTGCTTAATTACATCTTCTATATTGAATATGTTTGTTGGTAAATTAGGATCTAAATCTGCCATTTTAATACTAGCTTTATTTTTGCTCCTTTTGATGTTATTCCTGTTTCTCCTTTCTAACCTTCTTGTTAGTCTTCATAAACTTTTTTTAACCTGTGTGTTTCTTTTTAATGTATCTCTTTGAATAATTGTTGGCTTTACTTGCTCTAGAAATTATAAAACACACCCAAGAGGATTCAAAATTTCATGGAAAATGTGTACTATCTTTTAATTCCATTTATCCATGAACTTTTTGAAGTCCACATATACCCACATCTGCACACAAACTTATCAGTCTACCAATCTGCCACTTCAAGTTGAATGTAGAAACATAAACACTCTTTAGGTTCCTTTACCACACCTATCTCAAAACATATTGAGATACACATCAGATAATGTCACAATTTTTAAGTGCTGAGAACTATTTTGTTTACTTATGTTATCCTCTGTGTTGCTTATTCTTTTTTCATGATGTACAAAGTTTATTTTTGCAATCATTATTTATTTTGTCTGAAGAACTTCCCTTTCCATTTAGTTCTTCTTTATTCCTTTGCTAAGATTATCTACTTTTTATTTATTTCATAAGCTTTCTTAATTGCTTTTTGGAGCTACTTTATGGCAGCTATTTTTAAATCTTTCCCACATGATTACAACACCTATTTCTCTTGGTGTTGACATTTATCAATTATCTTTTCTCATTCAAATTAAGATTTCCATAGGTTTGGCCAGCGCCGTGGCTTAACAGGCTAATCCTCCCCCTTGCGGCGCCGGCACACCAGGTTCTAGTCCCGGTTGGGGCGCTGGATTCTATCCCGGTTGCCCCTCTTCCAGGCTAGCTCTCTGCTATGGCCCGGGAAGGCAGTGGAGGATGGCCCAAGTCCTTGGGCCCTGTACCCGCATGGGAGACCAGGAGAAGCACCTGGCTCCTGGCTTCAGATCAGCAAGATGCGCCGGCCGCAGCAGCCATTGGAGGGTGAACCAGCGGCAAAGAGGAAGACTTTTCTCTCTCTCTCTATCCACTCTGCCTATCCAAAAAAAAAAAAAAAGATTTCCATGATTTCCATAGGTTTTGGATTGTGTACTGAGGATTTTTGGCAATATAGATGTATCATTCTTTTTTTAGATTTATTTATTCATTTGAAACACAGAGTTACAGAGAGACAGACAGACACAGAGAGAGAGAGAGAGAGAGAGAGAGGAAAAGACAGAGAAAGAGATTTTCCATTGGCTTGGTTCACTTCCCAAATGGTAACAATGGCCAGAGGTGGACTGGTCCAAAGCTAGGAGACAGGAACTTCTTCTGGGTATAGGGGTCCAAATATTTAGGCCACCCTCCACTGCTTTCCCAGGTACATTAGCTGGGAGCCAGATCAGAAGTGGAGCAGCCGGGACTCAAAATGGTGCCCATATAAGATGCTGACATTGAAGGCAGAGGCTTTACTTGCTACACCACAACACCAGCCACAATGGTTCTTATTTAACTCTATTTATGGCAGACAGTCAAAAACTTTAGGTTCAGAACATGTCTTAGTAAACGTTTTGGGCTGGGGTTCAAATGCCAATTTAGTTTTCTATTTTTCTACAATGCTCTTCTGGTCTTTTCCACATGTGTGCTACCCAGAAACCAGTCTATAAACTGGGTTGGAGCTGTGGCATGGTGGGTAGAAATGCTGCCCGTGGTGCCAGCATCCCATCTGGACGCTGGTTCTAGTCCTGGCTGCTCCACTTCCCATCCAGCTCTCTGCTGTGGCCTGGCAAAGCACTGGAAGATGGCCCAAGTCCTTGGGCCCCTGCACCTGCATGGGAGACCTGGAGGAAGTTCCTGGCTCCTGGCTTCTGATGGGTGCAGCTCCCAGCGTTGTGGCCACCTGGGGAGTGAAGCATTCTCTCTCTCTGCCTCTGCCTCTCTGTAGCTCTGCCTTTCAAATAAATAAATCTTTAAAAAAAAAAATACAACCTGGATGATGTTCCAAAGCAATGTTCAAGTAATCCACTATGGTATTTCTCATTGGTTTCATGTATAAGTTATTCAAAAGTGTGCCAAGGACTGTACATAAAGGTTTTAAAACTCCATTAGTCGATCATGACCATCCCTCAAATAATTAAACAATAAATCACTTTATTACTCAGCAATTCCTCTTCTGGGTATATGGCCAAAACAATTGAAAGCAGGGACTCAAAAAGATATTTGTACACCTATGTTCATAGCAGCATTATCAGGCTGGATAATGGTAGATGCAACCCAAATGTCCATCAATAGATGACTGGATAAACAAAATCTGAGAGTATTATTCGATCTAGAAAAGGAAGGTTTGAAACCCCCCAGCTAACATCACACTCAGTGGTGAAATCCTCAAAGTCTTTCCTCTAAGGTAAAGAACAAGGCAAGAATTTCTGCTCTTGTCATTTCTGTTCAACACAGTACTGAAGATCTAGTCAGTGGAATTAAGAAACAGAAATAAAAGAAATCCAAATCTGCAAATAGTAAGTAAAATCATCTCTGTTTGCAAATGAAGTGATCTTATATGTAGAACACTTCAAAATTCCCCCCAGAGAAACTGTCAAACAAATTCAATAAAGTTGCAGAATACAAAATCAACATGTGAAGTAAGTTTCACTTCTGTATCCTAATAAGGAGCAATCTGAAAGAAAATTAAGAAAACACTCCCATTTATAATAGCATAAAAGAGAGTAATGCTTAGGATTATACCTAACCAAGAAAATGAAAAAACCTCTACACTGAGGAAACACTATGAAAATAAATAGAATGACATCTATACTGGGTGGGGGGGGGATAATATATATTTTTAAAAGGATTCAATAATCCTTTCTTAAGTGAAAACAAAATATGACGAGAGGAGGAGGAGAAGAAATATCCAGTTATCATCAATGTAGATTGTTTACTTAAGGCCTTGTATTTGTACGTGTACATATAACAGACCATAGCACAAAAAAAAAAAAAAATGTTGTCTGGCTCTCTTAACATACAATATGCATCAGAACATTAGTCTACATTCATTGAGTGCTGTCATCTCTGGATGTCTTTACGATGGGTAAATTCATTGATATCTAACTCTAAAAACTCATGTCAGTTCCTTGAAATGTTACTGCCCATGAATCATGACAAGTACTTTTCATAACAGAAGCAGAAGCCAAAATATTTAGATAACACAAGTTAATGGTTATTTTAAAAAGAGAAAATAAAAATTCAGTTACCAACTTAGAGGATTTTGTACATTACTAAGTATTCTATTTTATTTTCATGGCTTGAATTTTATTTATTACTTGAGAAATCAAACTTAATTTCTAAACACTTATTTTATCTTTCTTCAGTAGAAACAGTTTTCTCTTTGGCAAAACTGACCTGGGAAACAAAATTAATGCCTTTCTGAATTAAGAGCACAAAGTCTTCCTTAAATGTAAATAATAATGAGAATGGAATAGCAGTTTTTTTAAAATTTCATAAGAGCTACTGTTAAGATGATGATTTGACAATTTTGCAGATGGTCCACCTGAACTAGCTCTGCTATCAATGTAATTTTCATCTTTTATATTGTCTTCATCATCACTGTCCGAAGCCTCGTCTCAAGCTACCACCACCCAGTCCTGCACATTCTATTATACCAGCAGGCCAGAGCTCAGTTACCAGCTCCCACATCTGGGCCACACCTGACAGCACGCCTTGGAGAGGGTCAGAGTCAACCAAAGTCAGCTTGGGTGGCTTCCCTTCCTGCTGACACACTCTCCCAGTAACTCCATGGCAGTCACTGAGCTTCAATACCACAACACAGGGTCTGCAAAGACGTCTTGTGTTCATGGATTGTTAGCATATCCATGCTTGCCAGAGAAATCTATAGATTTAATAGTGTTTATCAAAATGCTTACAGTATTTTTGATAGAAAAACTGATACCCTATTCATATGAAATCAAAGAATCTTAAACAACCAAAACAATTTTTTAAAAAGAAAACCAACTTGGAAGGTTCACATTTATTAATTTCAAAGATACATTAATCAAAACAATGTAGTACTGTTAGGACAAAAACAGATCAATGGAATACAGGTCTGAGAAATAAACCCTTGTGTTTACGGTCAGATGATCCTTGAGAAGGGTGCCAAGACCACTCAATGAAGATAAGAAATTCTCTTCAGCCAACAGTATTGGGAAAACTGGATATCCAGAGACAAAAAAAAAGCTGGAACCTTACATTACACAATACAAAAAAATCAATTCAAAATATACCAAAAGCCTAAATATAAGAGCTGAGACTACAACATTTCCAAAGGAAAATATAGGGGAAAAGCTTCATGACATCAGATTTGATAATAATTTCAGATATATCACCAAAAGCACAGCCAACAAAGGCAAAAAATAGGCAAGTGAAACTACATCAAACTTAAAAGAGAAATTAAGGAGTTGGAAGGATTATCTACATCAAGGTTGAAGTCACAAAAATAACAGAAAAGGACAAGGAGTGCAGGATCATATGCTGGGAGTGCAGTATCTAAATACTTTTATCACAGTATACCCAGGATCCCTAGGCACTTCCATGAAGAGATTCTATGAGCTCTATTAGAACAACCAGTTTCAATCCCAATTCAAAATATTCTATTTGGCACCACTGTCACTGCTGAGTAACATTCAGAATCCCAGGCTGGGGTCAGGAAATATAGTTCTAATCTTGACTTTATCATCTACATTTTAGCCTTCTGACCTGATCAATACATTTCCCTGCTTTGAATTCAGATTCAAACTAGGCAACTCTATGAAACAGAATGTTCTCTTTCTTTTCTGTTTTCCTCCCAGAAAAACTGCAAAAGGAACTTGTACACATCACATCACATACACTTAAACACCCATCAGAGAGGAAGCCTTTCTATTTCCTCAGCCACACACTGACACAGATGCTATAGCAAAAGTGTGTCTTTTTGTCCCTGATTTTGCTCTGATCCAAGTCTTATTTTCTGTCTGCTACCCATCTCCCTGATAATTTTTTTAAAGATTTATTTATTTATTTTAAAGACAGAGTTACAGCGAGAGGTAGAGACAGAGAAAGAGGTCTTCCATCTGCTGGTTCACTCCCCAGATGGCCACAATGGCCAGAGCTGTGCCGATCTGAAGCCTAGAGCCAGGAGCCTCTTCCAGGTCTCCCACATGGGTGCAGAAGCCCAAGGATTTGGGCCATCTTCTACTGCTTTCCCAGGCCACAGCACAGGGCTGGATGGAAAGAGGAGCAGCCGGGACTAGAACCGACACCCATATGGGACACTGGCGTTTCAGGCCAGGACTTTAACTCACAGCGCCAGCCCCTATCCCTGATAATTTTTTCATCATAGACTGATAGATGAGTCTAAAACACATCTTTCTATAAAAATGAGGCAATCTGCCCTCTAAAACTTATCATAGCTGCTCCTTACACATTTAGGCATCTCCATGATCCAACCTCAATCAGCCTTACAATCTATACCTCTTCCTCAAATAGCCCTCCCCTGTCACCAAATCATTACACTTTTGGCATCTAAACAGGTTACTCTCTAATATATAAATTTGTTATTTCCCATTTAGGTATAAATGAACAAGCTATTGAATATGCTCTAGTCTCTGCTTGGAATGCTCTTTCTCTCATCTGTGCTTGGTAAAATAGTATTTTCTTTCAAGGTTCAATACAAACACAACTTTAACCATACTTTTTTTTTCTTCTTTTCACATATCAGGAGATGGCCTTTTCCTCCCCTGAGGTTACACTGCATCTGACAATTTTATTTTGTGGTTATTAGTAAACATGCTATGTCTCCTTCACTAGCTGGAAATATCTCTTAAGCAGGACTATTTCTTACTTGTTTGCATCTCTCCAGCACTCAGAAGGAGGCCTGGAATATATGAGGTTCCACCAATAGTACTAGAACAACAACAATAACAACAAATACTAAAATGGATAAAGTATTACATTGTACATCTAAAGTCAGGACAGGAGCTGATCAGTTCATTGTTGCTTATAGTGTCCGTTTCACTTAACAGGTTTCCCCTTTGGTGCTCAGTTGTCACCGATCAGGGAAAACAAATGATATTTTTCTCTTTGGGTCTGGCTTAATTCACTCAGCATGATGTTTTCCAGATTGCTCCATCTTGTTGCAAATGACTGGGTTTCGTTGTTTCTTACTGCTGTATAGTATTCTATGGAGTACATGTCCCATAATTTCTTTATCCAGTCTACTGTTGATGGGCATTTGGGTTGGTTCCAGGTCTTAGCTATTGTGAATTGAGCTGCAATAAACATTAACGTGCAGATGGCTTTTTTATTAGCCAAATTAATTTCCTTTGGGTAAATTCCAAGGAGTGGGATGGCTGGGTTGTATGGTAGGGTTATGTTCAGGTTTCTGAGGAATCTCCAGACAGACTTCCATAGTGGCTTAACCAGTTTGCATTCCCACCAACAGTGGGTTAGTGTCCCTTTTTCCCCACATCCTCTCCAGCATCTGTTGTTGGTAGATTTCTGAATGTGAGCCATTCTCACCGGGGTGAGATGGAACCTCATTGTGGTTTTGATTTGCATTTCTCTGATTGCTAGTGATCTTGAACATTTTTTCATGTGTCTGTTGGCCATTTGTATTTCCTCTTTCGAAAAATGTCTATTGAGGTCTTTGGCCCATCTCTTTAGTGGGTTGTTTGTTTTGTTGTTGTGGATTTTCTTGATTTCTTTGTAGATTCTGGTTATCAATCCTTTATCTGTAGTATAGTTTGCAAATATTTTTTCCCATTCTGTTGGTTGCCTCTTCACTTTCCTGACTGTTTCTTTTGAAGTACAGAAACTTCTCAATTTGATGCAATCCCAAATGTTAATTTTGGTTTTGACTGCCTGTGCTGTTGGAGTATTTTCCAGGAAGTCTTTGCCTGTGCCTATATCTTGCAGGGTTTCTCCAATGCTCTCTAATAATTTGATGGTTTCGGGTCGTAGATTTAAGTCTTTAATCCCAAGGAAATGTTAGCTAAATAAACTACTAAGGCAGAACATAGGGTTTAATTGTAAACATGGTTTTCAATAGGAACAAATTTGAATTACATGTGGAGACTGTTTTTCAGAGTCTATAATTAAGAATGTAGAGGTTTGTAAGGGAGATGTGGCTCACATGTGTGGCATGTACACACAAAGAAATTCCTTTGGACCAGACTGGTTCTCTTCCATGGACCTTCTTTTCTGCCTCCTTCTCCAGTCTCTGCTTTCTTACCTTAAGTGCACATCAGTCTCCAGCCCATAGGCCCCAAATTCAACAGCTTTCTCAAAGGCCATCATGGTATTCTCTGGCCCATGCTATGGAAGAAAAATATATCAGCCCCATGTCTCAGAATCTTTCCTCCCAACCATACCTTTTATAATAGCAACAGAGTTACACAATAAAAGAGCTCTGTTAGCTCTCTTTCCATAGAGTCTGTGTTCCCCTCTGTTCAATAGAATTCTGGGACTCTGCTCACTTGAGGCAATGTCACTGGGCTTGATAAAGAGAAATGCACTGGGAGTTAGGTGACTTGGGTTCATGCCCATCCTCTATATTACCTTTTTATTCCTATAAAAACAATTCTTTTTCCTTTCCAGGGACTCCTATGGTTCCAAGGCCCTCTTTTCTCATCCATACATACTTGTACTCACCCTATTTCATCATGCTCAGACCTACCATGGGTGCACCTCTATGTGCAAAGAAGACTGGTTTGGGTCCCAAATCCTCCTTTTTCTGAATGCAGGGAGAATAAATCCCCAGAGGCATCAAATAAAGACATACAAGGATAAGAAGAAAAGGCAATCCGGCAGCCATCTGTAGAGCTGACAAAGTTAGGAGAAGGAAGTAGGTGTAAATAAAGAGAACCATTCCAAACAACTAATTATTCCAAACAAGCGGTCGAAGTAAATCCCAGTCCATGAGTTTCACCAACTCTAGGGGCTTAGCTAATTTATTTTCTATTGGTGTCACATTCCCACTATGTTCAGGAATTTGAATATAAAAGCACAGGACTATCCAAATATAAGGCTTTATTATGACAAGATAATTGGAGCTGTAACTTACAAAGCAGCACCAAGGAATGGGAAGGGAAGGGAAAGAAAGAAGGGAATGCTTTCAGGAGGAAGAACCTGGCTGCTTCTGAGAAAGCCTGTAAAATCATCCTAAAATACTCCTATATTTAGGCTAGTACAGTATAGTGGGAAGGGCACTAACTGACAGAAATCTGGGTTCACAGTTAGGTTCTCCTACTTCCTAATTATACCCCTAAGGATATGACTTAACCTCTCTGGGTCTTCATTTTCTTCTGAGGCTCTCTTGTTGCTAACATTAACTTTACAGAATTGTTACGACAGTGTTGATTTATCATAGTCACTCAATAAATAACAGTTACTTCGCTCCCTCCCTCTTTCCCCCTTCCCTGTCCCCTGCCCCACTTCCCACACTTTTACATACAGAGCCTTTCCATAATCCTGTTATAACTGGACAGTCCACACATTAACTATTTTAAACCTCTGAGGATTTTACACATTTGTACATTTTAAAGTTACCACTTATGCTTCAGTGACTTCAAATCTAGGTCTCCAGCTCTAACCTCTTAACCTTGTGAATATATTACATCTCTTGAGTCTTTCTTTCTCATAGTATGTCATCCTGTATCTTCTTACTCTAACTGAAATTAAGAAAGTGAAAAAGAAGTTATTATTGTCCTATGCAAGTTCTTAACCTAGATATATTTTCTAAAAATTACCCTCCACACAAACACACACACGTGCAAAAACACAAGGGCATCACCATCTTCTCAGCTTTAATTGAACCTACATTACTTCATTAGTTAAGATGCAAATACCTGCTATATAACCAATTGTAAAAGACTGAGACCAAAGAGAAGTAGCCCTTGGCCGGCGCCGTGGCTTAACAGGCTAATCCTCCGCCTTGCGGCGCCGGCACATCAGGTTCTAGTCCCAGTTGCCCCTCTTCCAGGCCAGCTCTCTGCTGTGGCCTGGGAAGGCAGTGGAGGATGGCCCAAGTCCTTGGGCCCTGTACCCGCGTGGGAGACCAGGAGAAGCACCTGGCTCCTGGCTTCAGATCAGCACGATGTGCCGGCCACAGCGGCCATTGGAGAGTAAACCAACGGCAAAAAGGAAGACCTTTCTCTCTGTCTCTCTCTCTCACTATCCACTCTGCCTGTCAAAAAAAAAAAAAAAAAGAGAGAGAGAGAGAGAGAAGTAGCCCCTGCTGGTTCATCAGTAAGACAATAAGAGAGAACTCCATTCTCAGAGCAGTTTAATGTATAGATCTGAATCTCTTTGGTTTCCATTATATTAGGACAAAGAATAGAAAGGAAACCAATGGCAGAGACAGATATTTCTGCTTCTGCTGTAAGTCCCTAGGAACCCACAGGAGCCTGCTTTGAGTTGATTACATATAATCAAACATATCTGGATCTAGATTGAACTGAAAATAATATTTGAACACAAACTGAAAGAACTATATCAGCACTCTAGTAAAATAAAAATTAAAGTGGCCTCTACTGGGGCTGGTGTTGTGGCCTAGCTGGTAAAGCCACGGCCTGCAATTTTGGTTCATGTCCAGTTGCTCCATTTCCCATCCAGTTCCCTGCTAATGGCCTGGGAAAGCAGTGAAGGATGACTCAAGTGCTTGGCCTCGCCACACACATGGGAGACTCAGAAGAAGCTCCTGGCTTCAGTCTGGTGATCCCCAGCCATTGGAGCCATCTAGAAAGTGAACCAGCAGATAGAAGACCGACCAACCGACCTCCCTCTTGCTCTCTCTCTCTCTCTCTCTATCTCTCTCTTTCTCTGTCTCTTCCTTTCTTTATATAGCTCTTTCCAATAAATATTCTTTTAAAAAAAGCCTATACTGCCCCCTATTGACTCTTAGTTAGAAAACGTGTAATAATATAGAGAAACATCTTATTTTTCCAGAAGAATCTCTCTTAGGAGAAGGCCTGTTTAGTCATGGAAATACTATGACAAGCCACACTGGGTGGTGAATGAGAGCTTAAGGAGCATGCCTGAGTAACAAGCTAAATGAATTTCGAAGAAAGATGGGAAGGTAGCTACTAAACTTCTACTTTTTTGAGTGGAGTATGAAAGCTAAAGTCAAAGCTGAATGGAAAAGGCAAGTTTCCATCCCACATGACATACCTTCTCTTTCCAAACGGGCAACATAGTAGGTCAAAGGCCAGGAAAGGAAAACCATCACAGTTATGCTGCACAGGTGTATGTAGGGAGCAAAGATCTAAGAGAAAGCCAAAAGTCAGGCTGGACAAATCTGGACAGATAAGGCTAAGAGCTACAGGAGAATGTTTACCTTCAGTGACAGCCCAAAGGTGAGCCACATGTCATTCCAGAATTGAAACAGAACAAACATAAAACAGATGTACAGCAGAATCACCAGCACAATCAGGACCTGAGAAACAGAAAAGATCTTCTGACTTCCAGGCATGCATTTTGGATCAGAACTGCCCTTTGGAATTGCATGTGTGTCTTTACAATATCAAGGACCTTATCTAATTCTTTTAATCTACTCATCTTTGCAAATTCCCATTATAGGATGGAACCAATTATTTCCCTTCTTTGTTCCTAAGTCTTTTTTGTACATTACAGCTGAAGAAAATTATCTAGCTATGTGTCTTAATGCCATTACCAATTTATCATCTGTAGGTACATCTGAGCCCTCATGTGGCTTGATTTGTAAGCAAATAATATGTTACAATTGCATTTTTATATTTATTTATTTAAGAGGCAGCGTCACAGAGAGAGAGGGGAAGAGACAGAGAGAAAGTTCTTCCATATGCTGGTTCACTCCCTAGACAGCTGCAACAGCCATAGCTGAGGTGATCTAAGGCCAGGAGCCAGGAGCCTCCCTCCCTAGGCCCTCCAAGCAGGCACAGGGGCCCAAGAACCAGACCACCTTCCACTGCTCTCCCAGGTCCACCAGCAGGGAGCCAGAATGGAAGTAGAGCAGCTGGGACACAAACCGGTGCCCACATGGAATGCCCGTGCTACAGGCAGAGGCTCAGCCTACTATGCCACAGTGCTGGCTCCACAACTGCATTTTTCATGTAGCTTTTCTGTAACAGCTTGTAAATCTCACAAGGTAAATATAATAATTATATTGTTTAAGATTGTATCATCACTGCCTTAAAGAATATCTGATACGAAGTGTTGGATAAATATCTGTTGAATAAAAGAATAAAATCTGCTTGTCACAATACTGTATAAAAAATACTGAGGGGCTGTGGCTGTGGTGCAGCAGGTTAAAGCCCCAGCCTGGAGCACCGGCATCCCATATGGGCACAGGTTCAAGTCCTGGCTGCTCCACTTCCAGTCTGGTTCTCTGCTGGTGCACCTGGGAAGGCAGCGGAGGATGGCCAAAGTCCTTGGGACCCTGCACCCACGTGGGAGACTTGGAGGAAGCTCCTGGCTCCTGGCTTCAGATCGGCTCAGCTCTGGCCACTGTGGCCATTTGCAGAGGGAATCAGCAGATGTAAGACCTATCTGTCTCCACCTTTCTAACTCTTTCAAATAAATAAAATAAAACTTAAAAAAAAAAAAAAACAACCCATTGAGACCATAAGGCATAACCTTCTTAACTTCTTCCCTTTCAAATGTAGTTTTTCTACATCCATACTGCTCTGTAGAAAGTTCACTCCTTTGCTGAGTCTCTATATCTAAAATAACTGACGGGGCTGGCGCCGCAGCTCACTAGGCTAATCCTCCACCTGAGGCGCCGGCACCCCGGGTTCTAGTCCCAGTCGGGGTGCCGGATTCTGTCCCAGTTGCTCCTCTTCCAGTCTAGCTCTCTGCTGTGGCCCGGGAGTGCAGTGGAGGATGGCCCAGGTCCTTGGGCCCTGCACCCACATGGGAGACCAGGAGGAAGCACCTGGCTCCTGGCTTTGGATCCGCGCAGCGCGCCAGTGTAGCAGCCACTTGGGTGGATGAACCAACGGAAAAAGGAAGACCTTTCTCTCTGTCTCTCTCTCTCTCACTGTCTAACTCTGCCTGCTTAGGCCACTGCCTACAGTGCCGGCATCCCATATGGGTACCAGTTTGATACCCAGCTGCTCCACTTCCAATCCAGCTCTCTGCTATGGCTTGGGAAAGCAGTAGAAGATGGCCCAAGACCTTGGGCCCCTGCACCCATGTGGGAGACCTGGAGGAAGCTCCTGGCTCCTGGCTTCAGACTGGCACAGCTCTGGCCATTGTGGCCCATTGGGGAGTGAACCAGAGGATGGAAGACCTCTCTCTCTGCCTCTGCCTCTGCCTCTCCTCTCTCTGTGTAACTCTGACTTTCAAGTAAATAAATTAAAAATAAATAAATAAATAAAGCAACTGAATACACAACTAACTCTCTCACAACTTAACTCCTTGCTAGCTTCAACAGTGAATTCTACCAAATATTTAAGGAAGAGATATTGTGAATCTTTCACAAACTCTTCCAGAGAACAGAGAGAATGAATACTTTCTAACTCACCGTATGAACACAGCTACCCAAATTCAACAAGGACAATAAGAACAGTAAACCACAGGCCACTCTCTCTTATGTCGACAGATGCAAACATCTTAAATAAACTATTAGTAAATTAAATGCATCACAACCACAAAGGTTGACTTGTTAAATCTAATCATATGAATCATAAATCTTACTCAACATCAGACTGTGAATGACTTAAAGGATACTAGCAGAAAAAATGTTCCACTGGAGAAATCTGACCCTTCCAATGTAGCAATTCATGAAAAAGTCTTTCCTTTCCTGTATTAGCACCAATCTGTTTTGGTACTTGAAATGTGAGGAATGTCAGCAAAGTGTAGTAGGTACTCTGGTTACAGATCACCCATGCTATATTACATTAATATAACTGTAGCCTGCGATGTCTCCTACCACAACATATATATTTACAATAAAGCAATCTAGCTAAATCAGACACATTCTGCTAGAAATTTTCACAAATTATGACTCTATTATCCTTTGGCTAATAATTATCTTTATTATATTTATTATTATATGTGTTTATAAGAAGGTCAAGCTATTAACATGTTTATGAGGAATTTTGAGTGATATCATTCTGGACGTCCCTAGGTAAAAGGGGAAGAGATTATAGGTACAGTGCTAACCTTTTCCTTTCTCGATTTATTCTGAGTCAAATAAAACAAATTCCAAGCCCCACAGAATCTCCCTAACCCATGAAAGCAGTCTTTCCTCAGGAGTCTGATTATCCTGGGCCTTACTGGTCTAAAGGCCCACTTCCAGGAAATGTCAACTTTTCTCGTATTCTCTCTCCATCACTTTTCATTGCCAATACAGACTCCTCACTATAACTAGATCCCAGAATTCCTCAAAAGATGAAGACTTATAAAATAATTTATATTGGCAAAAATTTCACAGAGTATGTGTGGGAATGATCTCTTAAGAATTCTAGATAAGGAGGTGAAAGGATAACATTAGGTCGGGCTAAATTTCTTGATACAGGTATATATATCAGAGACTCTGGTTTCAATATACTAGAATCCAAATAGTAAGTATAATCCATGGTAGCCTATGCTTAATGAAGTTGAGATGACAGCACAAATAATCTAGAGATTTATTGAAAAAAGTTGGTGGAATGGTAAGCTAACCTTCTCCCTATCATGTTGTTTGGGGGTACTCAAAGGACATTGAAAAACACACTGGTGAGGAAAGTGTTGGCATCCTTAAAAAGCACTGTAGTGACTATCCTCTACACATGCATAAAGTTGAGAGACGCTGCCACCGAAATAGGCTTGCTGATTTCAAAAGGGATGATGAAATCCTGCTGTGGCACAGGCCAGGCAGTACATAACTGGAACAGGCAACATATACATGATTTCAGTAACAGGCACAATCCTGTATGGCAATCAGAATAGTTTCACTAATAGAGATTCTCACAGTGATTAATTGATCATGGTATCACCAATTTCAAAACAAATGGTGTTATCTATAAAGACTATTTGTTTCTTTGAATTCTATAACTAGATCTCATTGATTCAATTTTCAAATCTAAGAATTCATAAATTAATATTTCTAGTCTGTACTTCCAATTTGAGTAAACAGAGTTCCAAGGGGGCTACACTTGTTTAACATGTTCCTGGATCTGGAAAAACACAAAGGATGTTATCAAAACCATGCCTGAAAAGTCTATTCAAAAGCAAGAGGCTGTCACTCAACTGCTCAAGTCTACAGCAGAATAAAATTAAGGGAGGCTACACTGGAAATACACTCAGATAGTATGGCAAAACTGCCTTTCTCTGGGGATCAGATATAGACCCTTTGAAAGAAACCATGATAGTGTCATTCTAAATAGATCCAAAATAAAGGAGGGTCAGGGGGCTTCAAAGGAGAAATTTCAGGCGAGTATAGGAATTCAGGCACTGATTCCACTTAACATAGCTGAAATTAAAGTTTTAGCAGAAGGGTCTCAGAAAACTTGCACAGAAAAACTCAGTGGGGGATAGGAACTACTGTGCATTTACCTAGTCCAGAGGGAATCAAACCCAGATGCCACTCATCCCATCTCGTGGGACTTGCTCTCTTTGTTTACCTCTCAGGAGGAGGAGAGGTAAAAGATACATCATGTTTTCACCACCACTGCAGGATTCTAGGCTTGGATCAGGTCCAATATAGGAGGGGGAAGTTTAAAGATCAATAAAGTGAAGTTTAGTTTATTATACTGAACTGAAATAGAATGTTTTTGTAACTGAAAAGTACTGGCAAAGTAAGGAATTTGCCCAAGATTTAATTGGGATGGAAAGAATAGGCTAACAGAAGGAGTAGTGAGAAAGAATAAACTTTGGGTTTAGCTTGGGTTTATCTCCTTCAGCGTGTCAATTACAACTGTTAGAAATGTAACTGATTCAGCTAAAACTGTGTCAGTAGGTATCTTCTCTCTGGAAGAACACTAGAAGAAAAGGCGACTCTGTATGCAAAACTGAGTGCCAAGGAACAGTCAGTCCTGGTCTAAGGTCTCCTATGGGGATTCAGATGTCCTACCTTATGACACTTGTGCAAGTACAGTTCGATTCTTTCCCGAAGCAACAAAACTCCTACCACCTGCAAAAGGAAAAAAAAAAAAGAAAGAAAAAGAAAAAATGGAGATTGTTTTGAAATCGCCAAGTTGCTGCCCAAAGCACTGTTCTGTAGCTCAAAATTTCCTTCATGGTTGGGCACTACATTTATTTTTCAGCCTCTGGGAGTTTACCATGCTGTTTCTTGGTCTGAAAAGTTATCCCTCTCCTTGTCACTACCCATGCAAAGCCAGTTTAAATATTACCTTCTATTTGTAACTCTCACCAGCACCCACAAGAATTATTATTTCCTCTGAGATTTTATATCAATTTATCACACTGATTCCCTTCTTTAGTTTCTGTCCATTTCTTTTTCCTGCAATGAACTTTATACCTGGTATTACTTGGATTTTTGAGAGAACAGAAGTTAAGAATCAGCCCTTCCAAGATTCATTTAAAAGCTTTTTCTTGAGAAACCAACATTGATGTTACAACTGTTAACACTGGTATATACTCAATTAATCTTAGAGTTGAATATTAATCTAATCAGTCACCAAGTCAACATGGACACAGAAACTGAAAACAGGAGTACTCAGATGACTACAATATTAATGATATGGTCCAAATGTGTGTAAGGCACTTATCTATCAAAATTATTTCATTTGGTCTTTTGCAGCCTGATAAAGTAAATTTACCAGCATTCTCATTTGAAAAAAAAAGAAACTGAAGATCAGTCACCTAATGACAGAGCTGCAAAAAAAGAAATCCTGTTTCCTTCCTTTTTCACTGTTGTATCCAAAAGAGTAGAATAGAAAATTTGTTCAAATGTACTGCTCTCTTGGACACTTGTCCCCACTCAATCAGCTAACAATATCATTTCAAGTTGACTGTAGGTGAAAGTGTTACAATGCAGTGACCAGATTTTGGCTGAGAGCACATACTTCATTTGCATTTGCATTTTTCCAACTAAAAATAAAAGTTTCAAACTGTCCTCACTATCCGTAGTACCCTTTACATCCAACTTCTAAAATTATTTTCTAAAACAGACACTTAATTTATGTCAAATGTCTTATTCTTATTTTCTGGCCTTTCAAAATATGTCACAAACCTTCCTTTTCAGCTGTGCCTCCCATTATTCATTATGCCCTACATGTTAACAGAATTGACCTTTCCCTCTTCAAAGTAAACTCCATGTTTTTCTGTTTGGGGGACTTTTTCATGATGTTCCCTCTCTGTCATTTCCCTATCTGAATCTAGTGTTCCTTCCAGATACCACTCCAATAAGAAGGTTTCTTTAATGCTTTTGGTTGGCAGCCACCTCTTCTCTCAGACTCTTTAAAAGAACTTTGTTAGGTCTCTCTGGTGACAGTTAAAATGTCCTATCTGTGACATAGACTTACTTGTATTACTAAATTCCAAACATCAAAGCAGTAATTTTAACTTTCTGTCTCATCCAATCTCTATAAAATATCCTGCATGAAAACAGAAACTGAATGCTTTATTGATTTTTATATAATGAGTACTTTATCACTATGTTATACTCACATTAATAAATTCTGTTGAAAATGCAAATGCCAATAGATTTGGGGGACAAGCTCTTCTGCATCATACTGGGTATCAGAGGGGACAGGGAATTGTAAAATCACAGAAAGACGTCTTTCCTTTGTATGAGCAAAGGTGAAAAATGAAAAACTTGGCCCAACATTACCCATCTATTGAGATTTTTTTCTCACAGACTTTCTCTTACATGGCATAAATGTCAGGTAAGAGAGGAAGAGTCATACTATTGCCTAAAGGCTTTTGCCAAAACATACTCTGCCTCTGAGCTAGGTGACTAGCATTTGTACATTAGAATGGATTTATAAACTAATTTATAAGGCCCATAAAGACTGCTTATTTGAAGCTGTGGGTGTCTAAAATGACAATTCTGAGGAATCAGAGTAGACTAGGAAACAGGGGAATGGAGAAGGGATGTGCTGCCACCCTTTCAATGGGCCCAACTATAAGTTACATCCTCTAATAGCTCTAGCCTCCCACCCCCAGTCCTTTATGCCTAAAATTCAAGTAGCTGACATAAACCCCAACACTGCTTAGACATGAGTGATATTTAGGACATGAGGTTTCCTAACACCAACTAGATACCATTCCCAAGTAGGAGGACCTCCTGAGGCTACTCAAGAAAGACACATGGGAAGTGTTACTCACCACCAGCAATGAAGTATAGGCAGTCAGGGTCCCAAGTATACTCAGAAAAATTATGGAACTGAAGACCCAGATTCCTGTTCCTAGAAAAATGGCCCTGGAAAAACATGTTTCAATCCTTAAAACAGGGCAGAAATCAGCAGCATCTCCATCTAGGATGGGGACAAGCAGGACAGGTGAGGCATAAGAAAATGGAGGGGGGCCAGTGTTGTGGCTAGTACGTAAAGCCGCCACTTGCAATGCCAGCATCCCACATGGACACATGTCTGCATCCAGGCTGCTCCACTTCTGATCCAGCCCCTTGCTAATGTGCCAGGGAAAGCAGCAGAGGATGGCCCAAATGCTTGGGCCCCTGTACGCATGTCTAAGATATGGAAGACATTCCTGGATCCTGGCTTCAGCCTGGCTCAGCCCTGGTCGATGCGGTTATTTGGAGAGTGAACAAGCAAAAGAACGACCTCTCTGTCTCTCTTTCCCTTTTTTTAACTCTGCCTTTCAAATAATTAAAATAAATCTTTAAAAAAGAAAAGAAAAGAAAATGGAGGGAGATAAGAAGAGAGCCATCTGGGGAATGAACCAGCAAATGGAAAATCTCTCTCTCTCTCTAATTCTGACATTCAAAATAAATAACTCTTTATAAAAAATAAAAAGGCAAATATGTACATCTATCTAAAGAAATACTATCTATACAAAAAAGTCATCTGTGATTGAAAATCTATGTAGGATTAAAATATATGATGATAAAGGCATACAGCTTCAGAGACAAGGTGCTTCAAGATTCCTTGTATCATCCAGAAAAAGGATAAAATACTAATGTTAAACTTTGAAGAATAAAGATTAAATACTATCATTTCCAGAGCAAACCAAAACAAGACAGCAAGAATGGTCAGGATAGAAAATATAGGTATACAGCCGGTGCCACAGCTCACTAGGCCAATCCTCTGTCTGCGGCACCAGCACTAGGGTTCTAGTCCCGGTCAGGGTGCCGGTTCTGTCCCGGTTGCTCTTCTTCTAGCCCAGCTCTCTGCTGTGGCCTGGGAGTGCAGTGGAGGATGGCCCAGGTGCTTGGGCCCTGCACCCACATGGGAGACCAGGAGGAAGCACCTGGCTCCTGGCTTCGGATCAGTGCAGCGCACTGGCCACAGCGGCCATTTAGGGGGTGAACCAACACAAGGAAGACCTTTCTCTCTGTCTCTCTCTCTCATTGTCTAACTCTGCCTGTGAAAGAAAAGAAAGAAAAGAGAAGAGAAGAAAAGAAAAGAAAAGGAAGAAAAGAAAGAAAGAAAGAAAGAGAGAGAAAGAGAGAAAGAGAGAGAAAGAAAGAAAGAGAGAGAAAGAAAGAGAAAGAGAGAAAGAGAGAGAAAGAAAGAGAAAGAAAGAAAAAGAAAGAAAGAGAGAGAAAGAGAGAGAAAGAAAGAGAAAGAAAGAAAAAGAAAGAAAGAGAGAGAAAGAGAGAGAGAAAGAAAGAGAGAAAGAGAGAAAGAAAGAGAAAAAGAAAGAGAGAAAGAGAGAAAGAAAGAAAGAGAGAGAAAGAGAAAGAAAGAGAAAGAGAGAGAAAGAGAGAGAGAGAGAAAGAGAAAGAGAGAAAGAAAGAAAGAAAGAAAGAAAGAAAGAAAGAAAGAAAGAAAGAAAGAAAGAGAGAGAGAGAGAAAAGAAAGAGAGAGAGAAAGAAAATGTGGGTATACTGCAGCCAGCATTGTAGTGTAGTGGGTTAAGCTGTTGCCTGTAGTGCCAGCATCCCACATGGGCACAGCTGGAGTCCTGGCTGCTCCACTTCCAATCCAGCTCACTTAATAATGTGGCTTGGAATGCAGTAGAGGATGGCCCAAGTGCTTGGGCCCCTATACCCACTTGAGAGTCCAGGGAGAAGTTCCTGGCTCCTGGCTTCAGACTGGCCCAGTTCAGGCCATTGCTGCCATTTGGGGAGTGAATCAGCAAATGGAAGACCTCTCTATCAGTCTCTCCCTTTCTTTCTGTACCTCTGTATTTCAAATAAATAAAATAAATTCTTAATAAAGAAAATATGGGTATACTTTCCAAATTAAAACCAAAAAATGAAATAATAAAAAGTACTTAAGAGGCCAACATTGCTGCACAGCAGGTTAAGCCACCACTTGTGATGCCAGCATTCCATATCTGAAGTGCCAAGTGAGTCCTGGCTACTCTGCTAGTCTTCTTCCCATCTAGCTTCCTGCTAATGCACCTGGGAAGATGGCAGAACATGGTCCAAGTACTTGGGCCCCTTTCACTCATATGGGAGATCAGGAGAGTTCCTAGCTCCTGGTTTTGGCCTGGCCCAGACCGGTCTTTTGGGGCCATTTAGGGAGTGAATCAGTAGACCGAAGATCTCTTACTGTCTCTCCCCTCTGTCACTCTGCCTTTTTAATAAATAAATCTTTCAAAAAGTCTTAAGAGGGGAAAAAAGGAATATAAAACTAACAGAACTATTAAAAGCATTAGGAAAATTACGTGTGTAAATTCAAATATATCAACAGTTACATTAGTAGAGTGATATTTTTAATTAGGACTTAATGACAAATTTACCAAACTTCATTCAAAAAACCCAACCATATGCTGTTTAGAAGAGAAACCTCTAAAACATAAGATGCAGAAAGATTAGAAAAAAAATACTAAAGACAGAAAAAAACACACCATACAAAATTAATATGAAAATATTAATATAAAACTACTATTTTCAAGGTAAAAGTACATGAATAAAGTAAGTTATTTGAAAAGATAGAGCAATTCTGCACTAGGACTGAAGACTTCACTGTCACTCACCCAGGTGGTCAACTTGTTCACTGCCCAGAAGTGGAGGATCACAAGTAGGGTGCTGCAAGGAAAACTACAGAAGTTGGCCAGTATTTCAGTTCTTGGAAGTACTGGTGAGCATTTCCTGAGCCATGCTTGTGATCAATGCAAAAACCTACTATAAGAGACACTTCTGTGGTATGCTTGAATAATAATTTCAAAATAGGATTTGTGGCCAGTGCTTAACTGGGCCATTTGTAACAGAAGTTAAGAATGAACAAAGTGACCAGTGTAGAATGATTACCAGAGGTTTTCCTCAGCACTACCACAATATTTGTGCTATGGGAATTACCAGGGTTTACAAATGAGGAGAGTCAGAAAAATTTGGATATTAGATATCTAAACAAACCTTGTCAAGTACAGATTAGAGAGCCAAGTATTTTTTAATTTATAAAGAAATATATTATCTTGTATTTCAACTTGAAATACAGGCTGTATGGATTGAAATACAAGTGCTATAATAACCCAGGTCTGGACCATAGATAAAGATGGCATAAGCACTGATGAGAGAAAAGACTTTGGCAATATGCATCATGACTTTTTACAGTGTTCACTGTTCTTGATTCAACAGTGCTACTTGTGGGAATCTACCCTAAGAACATTAGTTTGAATACGAAAATTTCTCTGAATATTTTATAAAAGCAAGAAAACTGGAAGCACTCGTAATGTCTAACAATAAAAAATAGCTAAGTGAGGGGCTGGCACTGTGGCGTAGTCGGTAAAGCTGCCGCCTGTAGTGCTGGCATCTCATATGGACACAAGTTCGACTCCTAGCTGCTCCACTTCTGATCCAGCTCTCTGCTGTGGTCTGGAAAAGCAGTAAAAGATGGCCCAAGTACTTGGGTCCCTATACCTGCATTGGAGACTAGGAAGAAGCTCCTGGCTCCTGGCTCCTGGCTTCAGATTGGCGCAGCTCCAGCCATTGCAGCTAACTGGGGAGTGAACTAGTGGATGGAAGACCTCTCTCTTTCTCTGCCTCTCCTTCTCTCTCTGTATAACTCTGACTTTCAAATAAATAAATCAATCTTTAAAAAAAAATAGCGAAGTGAGAGTATTATAGTATTTTCATGTTATATTTTGAAACCATTTTAATGATGTTCTTTAGGAATTTTAATAATTTAAAATGTTTATAATTAAGTACAAATGGAAGGCAAAACAACAGGTGTAGTAGGAGCATAATATAAAATAAGCATAGAGGCTGGTGCCGCGGCTCACTAGGCTAATCCTCCACCTGCGGCGCTGGTACTCCGGGTTCTAGTCCCGGTCGGGGCACCGGTTCTGTCCCGGTTGCTCCTCTTCCAGTCTAGCTCTCTGCTGTGGCCCGGGAAGGCAGTGGAGGATGGCCCAAGTGCTTGGGCCCTGCACCCACATGGGAGACCAGGAGGAAGCACCTGGCTCCTGGCTTCAGATTGGCACAGCATGTTGGCCGTGACGGCCATTTGGGGGGTGAACCAATGCAAGGAAGACCTTTCTCTCTGTCACTCTCTCACTAACTCTGCCTGTCAGGAAAAAAAAAAAAAAAAAAACATAGAAAAGAGGCTGAAAATTATATATCAATTGATTATTACTTGAAAATGTGGCTTAGTAGGTATTAACATTTGTAATAACAATAATTTTACTAATTGGGTAAAATCAATTGTATTTTACTAAAAAAAAAAAAAAAGAAAAAGAAACGTAAGATTCCAGTACCTGCTGCTCTGCTTCTGATTCTGTTTCCTGCTAATGTACCTGGAAAGAATCAGAGGATGGCTCAAGTACTTGGGATCCTGTCACCTATCTGAGAAACCTGAATGGAGTTCTTGGCTCCTGGCTTCACCCTGGCCTAGCTTTGGCTGTTGCAACCATTTGGCAAGTGAACAGTGGATGTAAATTGATCAGTCTGTCTCCACTCCTCTGTTACTCTGCCTTTCAAATAAATTTTAAAAAAAAAAAATGTTTTTTAAATAATACGTCTCAGGGCCAGCGTTGTGATGTAGCAGGTTAAGCTGCCACCAGCAGCACCAGCATCCCGTATGGGTGCTGGTTTGATTCCTGGCTGCTCAACTTCCAATCCAGCTGCCTGCTAATGCACCTAGGAAGGCAGTGGAGGAGATGGTTCAAGTTGCTGGGCCACTGTACCATGTGGAAGACCTGGAGGAAGCTCCCAGCTCCTGGCTTCAGTCTGTCCCTGCTCTGGCAGATGCAGTCATTTGGAAAGTGAACCAGAGATCAGAAGATCTCTCTCTCTCCCTCTCTCCCCCCTCCTTCCTTCCCTCTATAACTCTGCCTTTCAAATGAAATAAATAAATCTTTAAAAATAATAAGTCTCATACTGAAATATAACCTTCTCCCCCAAATTCCAAATAATGAATAAAATTTGCTGCAAAATTAGAAGGCATGAGGTCAGAAAAACAGTAAGGTCCAGCAGCACGAGTTCAGCTATGAGACGGTTCTGAGACACAACATCTGTCCTTGTGTTCAGAGTGCCAGGAAGTCAGCTAAGAACAGAAGGAAGCAGCAGAGGCTGTCAGATAAGCAAAAAACTCAGAGTTCAAGGACAAAGATCATGAAGTCCAACTGGTGTAGGTATTAGAGAAACAGGACAGGGAACAGACATCAGAGAATCATTTTCTGAGAAGGAATGGTCATTATATGTGATACAGATCAAGTGTGAGATGAAGCACAGGTAGAGAGAAAGTTTAAACAGGCTAAGGTGCTAAGCATTCTGCTTCTGCCCGAGTCAAGCCTCTCACCCACAAGCTGTGTAAAAGTCCAATGTTGTCCACCTTCCCTACTTGCCACCAGTTTGCAATCTGAGGTAAAATTCACATGGCTATCAGACCAAAGAGTCCTTACTTACATAAATGAAAACACAAAAAGAAACTTACCAGTCAAGGCCAAAATATTCATTTGAGAGTTCTATCCACATGAACAGCAAAATCACAGATAAGACAAATGAAAGGACCAGCAACACAAAAAAGACTTGCTCTGTCTGGAAAGAGAAAGAACTCTATGTTAGCTCCATTTATCCATGTTACCTCAGCAATGTCTGTATACCCTGTCAAAGGTCAGGATAGAAACACTCCATGCTTTACCCTCCACAGACTGTAGGATCACTCTTTTTCTATTTATTTACCCCTACTGAAGTTGTATATGCCCATTTATTAAAATATACTGAACTATAATTAGCTGTTCATGTTTGTATCTGACACTACATTGTTTTTACTTGGAGGAAAAAGAACTTATACAGCCAATCTCTATACTGACAATATCTAGCAGAGTGTTTTGAATGTAGCTTGCTCTCAACAACCATCAGCTACATCCACCCAATTGCCATCCACCAAATGTTTGGTGTTCCATTCATGAATTCACTCACTCATCATTCATCAGTTCATTTAGTCATTTATCTACACAATTATTAGTGGAAAGAGGAACCAGAGTTAGGGAATAAACTTTTTTTTTAGTATCTATTTTATTCCAGTACAATGCTAGGAACTTCACAAGCCACTTTGGTTGATTTATTTCTCGTAAGAGCCATGTAAGTTAGGTATTGCTAATTCTTTCTGCAGAAGAAAACTCGGAGAGGTAAAGTAATTGGCTCAGATCACACAGCCAGAAAGTGGCAGGGGCAGAAGTAGAACCCAGATCCCTAAGGGCTCAGAGCCAGGATGGAAGGTCTTTATGGAGGAAGTATTTAAACTGAATCTTGACAGCAATCCTCATCATTGAAAAATCACAAAACAGCCACGCCACAGAATTAGATTTGGGTTGCCATCTGAGGGACCTTAAAAGCCTTCCAGGACAGTGTTGTGGTATACTGGGTTAAGTTGTCACCTGCAAACGCAGGCATCTCATATGAGAGCCAGTTTGAGTACCAGCTGCTCCACTTCTGATCCAACTCCCTGTTAATGCACTGTGAAAGCAGATGAAGATGGTCTAAGTACTTGGGCTCCTGCATCCACATGGGAGACCCCCAGATGAAGCTCCTGGCTTCTGGCTTCAGCCTGGACCAGCCTGGACCTTGTGGCCATTTGGGGAAGGAACTAGCAGATGGAAGATCTCTCTTTCTCTTTCTCTCTCTCTCTCTCTCTCTCTCTCTCTCTCTCTCTCTTTCTCTCCCTCACTCTCCTTCCCTCTCTCCCTCCCTTCCTCTTTAACTCTTTCAAATAAATAAGTAAATCTTTAAAAAAAAAAATAGACATCCTACCTCTTTGGGACAGTTTTTAATCTGTTAAATCTGTCTAAATTCTTTTATTTATTTATTTTTTATTTGACAGGTAGAGTTATAGACAGTGAGAGAGAGAGAGACAAAGAGAAAGCTCTTCCATTGGTTCACTCCCCAAATGCCTGCCACGGCCGGCACTGCGCTGATCCAAAGCCAGGAGCCAGGTGCTTCTTCTTTGTCTCCCATGCGAGTGCAGGGGCCCAAGGACTTGGGCCATCCTCCACTGCCCTCCTGGGCCACAGCAGAGAGCCAGACTGGAAGAGGAGCAACCAGGACTAGAACCCGGCACTGATATGGGATGCCGGTGCTGCAAGCAGAGGATTAACCAAGTGAGCCACGGCGCCGGCACCAAATCTGTCTAAATTCTAAAGTTACTGTGAGAAGTAAGAATAAAAAAAAGTAAAACACAGAAAGGTCATTTCAACAAGGTAAAGAAAGATGGTACAGGTATTAGAAACTAAACTACAACTCTTGGAGTATAAGGAGGATGAAGAGCTTCAGATTTGACTCAGGCCTCATACATATTCTCTGCACAAAATCTGTGTGGACTTTTTTGGAATTATTTTTTGAAATGTACAGAATGAAGAGAAACAGACAGAGACAGAGAAGGAAGTAATCTTCCAGCTGCTGGTTCACTCCCAAAATGCCCTCAAAATCCAACACTGGAACCAGACTCAAGCCAGAGCATGGAACTCAACCCAGGTCCTACCTGAGTGGCAGGGACCTAACCTCCATGGATGCACATTAGCAGGAAGGTGGATGGAAGCAGAGCTGGGACTTGAACTCACGTACTCCATTATGTGACGTGTCTTACCTGCTAGGCCAAATGCCCACCCATCTGTGGACTTTTAGAAAGATGCACCAGATAATGTCATTCCCTTGCTCAAAACCCTCCTGGAGCTTACTACTGTAGTAGATTATTATCCAAATTGAAATTTATGGCAAACAAGGTCCAACCTGATTGGCCCATACTCTGACTACACGTCTAGCTGTCAGTCACACTGCCTTTCTCTGTTTCTAGAACACAAATTTGTTCCCATCTCAGGAACTTTGTACTTGCTGGCTCTACTACTTGGAAAACTTCTGACCCCAGATGTATCCACAACTGTTTCTATCTCTTCCTTAAGGAAACACATCAAATAATGCTTTTTCAAAAATGTCTCTAACCACCCTCCCAATCCAGTTTCTAGTATTATCTTCAAAGATCTTATTACTATCTGAAAACATCTCTCTTCAATTATTATTTATTACCTAATTCATCACACTAAAATGTAAGCTGCAGGAGGACCAGGGGCCTTAGCTGTCTCAGTTACCATGGCATATACAAAGTGTTCATTAAAATGTTTGTGAAATAAATTCATTTTTACTTTCTGATTCTCATTGTTGCTACCTTAAATCAAAATTTTTCTCAAGTCTCCTCATTTATAGAACAAAGTTAAAATATTTTAGCTTGACATAAAGATACTTTATCATTTGATGAAAGTATTTCTTCCCAAATCATACTTCTACTATTTATTCACTTGTGCCAAAATTCAACATTGGAAATTTATTTTTCATATAACAAATCACTGTGCTTCCCTGTGTCTGGACTCCTGATCATCTTAATCCCTATACCATTTTTTTTTCTTATTTGAGAAGTAGAGTTACAAAGAGAGGGACAGACATAAAGGTCTTCCATCCACTGGTTAACTCTCCATATGCTGCAACTTCTGAGCTGGGCTGATAAAGCCAGGAGCCAGGAACTTCTTCCATGCTTTCTCACGTGGCTAAAGGGGCCCAAGCATTTGTACCATCTTCTACTGCTTTCCCAGTCCATAGCAGAGAGCTGGATCGGAAGAGAAGCAGCCAGGACACAAACTAGTGCCCATATGGGATGCCAGCAATGCAGGCAGAGGCTTAGCCCACTATGCCACAATGCCAGTCCTCTATACAATCATTTCTACATGTTATTTCCACAAGACACTGACTTCAAAAAACTAACAGCAGCAGCTAACCTGAGTGCTAATCTTGTACCAAGCCCAATTTGAAGTGTTCCCCATATATTACCTCCTCTATGCACCAATAATGATTATATCTCTATTATTTTAATGCAAAATCTGATGCACTGGGATGTTAAGTAACCTACTCAAGTTCCCACAATGGTAGAATTCTAAATTTAGAGACAGTAATGAAGCTACAATTTGAATCCAGGCTGTCTTTCCTCAGGATGTAAGATCTTATTAGAACTTACACTATATGTTATATTCCTTCCTCTCAGCAGACAGGGGCCCTAGAGATTTTAAGTATTATCTGGTTCAATCCCTTACCTTAGAGAGGTTTAGAGTTATCACATAGCCAGAACAAGGACAGAAGGGCAGACCTAGAATTAGGACCTATCCATATTCCCAGGATCTGGTCCAGCAATTGTTCTATTTTAACACATTGCTCAAATGCCACTTTTTTCCATGAAGTCTCTCTATTCCCCCCATACCCTGTCCTAATACCTCTCCTGTGACTTACTATCTCTTCCCTACATAATAAATATCCATTGAGCCTATCTGCTTGTCTCCATCTTTGTCTACTCTAATTCAGGCCACCAATATCTCTTACATGAATACTGTTATTGCTTTTTCTTTGAAGGCAGAGATCTCCCTGAATTAGTTTTGTTCCTTCCACTATATCCTCCACACAATATCATTCCAAAATAGAGCTCATATTATATCATCTTAAAATCTTCAGGGACTCCAGCTCTCTGCTGTGGCCCAGGAGGGCAGAGGAGGATGGCCCAAGTGCTTGGGTCCCTGTACCCGCATGGGAGACTGGGAGGAAGTACCTGACTCCTGGTTTCGGATCAGCACAGCGCCAGCCATGGTGGCCATTAGGGGAGTGAACCAACAGAAGGAAGACTTTCTCTCTGTCTCTCTCTCACTGTCTATAACTCTCTCTCTATCTCTCTCTCTCTCACTAACTCTCAGCCTGGCCAAAAAAAAAAAAAAAAATCTTCAGGGACTCTTTATTTCCTTTATTGCAGAGATCAAATTCTTAAAACCACACAGTATCTGACCATCTTCCTCTCTAACTTCATTTCCCAACACTTCTGTACTCACATCTGCTCCATCGAAAATAAACTTATGACGTCTTTTAACTCTTTCTTCATAACATTTCTTCCACACTATTTTTACCTATACTATTCTTAATCACTCTTTACCTAAATAAAATTATCTTTGGCCCCTTTCTTATGTCTGAGCAAGTGCCCATACACACAATTCTGTAGCTTCTTGCTATATTGAGACTATCTGTACTTGCCTTTTCCCTCTGTAGACTATGAATTTCTTGAGAGTAAAAACTGTGCTTGAAACACTTTTGTTTTCCCCAGCAAATAGGACAGAAGCATCTGGGCAGGAAAAATATGAGGTCAGACTATCACGTCTAACATGTCTGTGTACTCTAGGGCAGTCTCCCATTACCCAAGCTTTTCCTTGGGTTTCTCACTTCAGACATAAGAAATATGAAATCCAGGACTGTCACTGTAGCGTAAAAGGTTAACAGCCACTGCAACACCCACATCCCATACTGGCCCCAGTTTAAGTCCCAGCTGCTCTGCTTCCTATCCAGTTCCCTGCTAATGTGCCTGGGAAAGCAGTGGAAAATGGTCCAAAGGCTTGGGCCCCTGCATCCATGTGGGAGACCAGGAAGAAACTCCTGGCTCCTGGCCTTGGCCTGGCCCAGCTCCAGCTGTTACAGCCCTCTGTAGAGTAAAACAGTGGATGGAAGATTGATCACTCTTTCTCTTTCTCTCTCTTCCCCTTTCTTTGTGACTCTTTCAAAATTAATAAATCTTTAAAAAAAAAAAAAAAAAAGATTGGGGCCAGCACTGTGCAGCGGGTTAAAGCCTGGGCCTGAAGTGCCAGCATCCCATATGGGTGCAGTTCTAGTCCCAGCTGCTCCTCTTCCGATCCAGCTCTCTGCTATGGCCTGGGACAGCAGTAGAAGATGGCCCAAGCCCTCGGGCCTCTGCACCCACGTGCGAGACCTGAAGGAAGTTCCTGGCTCCTGGCTTCGGGTCAGCGAAGCTCTGGCCGTTGCGATCATATGGGGAGTGAACCAGTGGATGGAAGACCTCTCTCTGTGTCTCTACTTCTCTCTGTAACTCTTTCAAATAAATAAAATAAATCTTTAAAAAAAAAAAAAAGATTCAGGCATTCCTGTAATCCCTACAGAGAAACAAATAATTGCACCCAAACTTACCCCTTTCAAAAGGTTTTCTGAATGCATATATGTAAAAGTAAGAAAAAAGGAAAGAATAAAAGAAAATGAATACATCAATTACATGTCAGGAAGTTTAACTTTGGCTCTAGAATTGATGCAGTATTTTTATGGAAGAACTGGAGCCCCAGAACCTACAGTCCTGGAGACTCTAAGGAACCTTCATAGAGCCAAAGACCCGTCTCTGCTCCCAATATTGGAAAAAGCACGGCACAGATCCTCCCCATCTCTCTGTACCCGAGAATAGCAACACGATCCAAGTTTGGTTTTTTCCCACTGTCTGAATTTCCAGTGGCAACTGTAGCAGCCAGTAAGGAAGGTGACATAGGATTTGTGGTTGAAGATTTTTTCAGTCCGTGAACTATCCTTTTCCAATTTTCTTCTTTTTGTGGACTCAATCCTGCTAGCCTTCTTAGGCATGATTCACCCTTTTGCTGAAAGAACAAATGAAATAATCAGGATCTAGAATGGTTCCTGTTAATGTACTCTATTGTATCATTCTACTTTATTGTATTCTATAGAAATTTTTTAAAAATTTCTATTTCGGCCGGCACCGCAGCTCAATAGGCTAATCCTCCACCTAGTGGCACCGGCAAACCAGTTTCTAGTCCCGGTTGGGGCGCCAGATTCTGTCCCGGTTGCTCCTCTTCCAGGCCAGCTCTCTGCTGTGGCCCAGGAGTGCAGTGGAGGATGGCCCAAGTGCTTGGGCCCTGCACCCCATGGGAGACCAGGAGAAGTACCTGGCTCCTGCCTTCGGATCAGCGCGGTGCGCCGGCCACAGCACGCCGGCCTCGGCAGCCATTGGAGGGTAAACCAACGGCAAAGGAAGACCTTTCTCTCTGTCTCTCTCTCTCACTGTCCATTCTGCCTGTCAAAAAAAATTAGGTTGATTAGGTTGAAGTCAGGAGCCAGGAATTCCATCTAGGTCTGTCATGTGGGAGGAAGAGTCCAAGCAGTTGGTCATTATCAACTGCCTTCCCAGGCTCACGAGCGGGAAGCTGGATTGGCAGCGGAATAGCCAGGACTCGAGCCAGCACTCTCATATGGGATAATAGCAGCACAAGTGGCAGCCCAACTAGCTGTGACACCATGCTGGTGTCTCTATAGAAAATCTGATCAAAGATAGATGAATTAAAAAAATTTTTAAACATCATTTACAATCATCAATAATATATTGGATTGGGGGAACAAGAATGGTGTTTCTTCCTACCTTCCTGCTAATTTGCTGACTGCTGCAGCCATTGGTCTATTCTAAGTTCACTTTTCTCATCTCTAAATTGGAACATTCACAATAAACCAAAAGGAACAACAAGGATTGTACTTACCTTCCCACCTTAAGTGACTAAAAAAATGGAGAAATAAAAAAATAGTTTTCAGATATGATTTATAGAGTGCAGTGGAGGATGGCCCAAGTGCTTGGGCCCTGCACCCGCATGGGAGACCAGGAGGAAGCACCTGGCTCCTGGCTTCGAGTCAGCGTGGTGCGCCAGCCGCAGCGGCCATTGGGGGTGAACCAACGGAAAAAGGAAGACCTTTCTCTCTGTCTCTCTGTCTCTCTCACTGTCCACTCTGCCTGTCAAAAAAAAAAAAATACAAGAGTCTAAAAAAGTAAACTTCATGATGCCTACTATTGAGTTTTTAAAAGTACCAGGTACACAAAAAAGAAAACACAAACCATAAAGCCAACTTTTAAGACAACAGAATTAGCAGGCAAGAACATTAAAACACTGTAACTATCTATACTCCACAGGTTTAAGAACGTAGAGAAAAATAACCATATTAAGGAGAGATCTGAAATATAGATTTTAAAAACCTAAATTGAACTTCTAGAGATGAAAATCACAGTATCTGAAATAAACAATATACCACTAGGGTTGAAAATAGAATATGCAGTATAAAAAAGAAAGAGAACTTAAGAATTTTAAAATTTAAAGGAGTGACTGCAACCTGTAGAGCAACTATAAATCATCTAATATAAATATGGAGGCAATGAATGAGAGAGAGTAAAAAGGAGATGGAAACAATATTTGAAGAACAGCTGAAAAAAATTTTCAAACCTGATGAAAACTATAAACCTACAGACCTAATAAGAAGCATAACAACCTCCAAGGAAAAGGAACACATAGAATCTATAAGACACATCATAATCAAGCACAAGAAATAGACTATCTCAAAACCACATGTAGAGAAAGAATGATAACTTCACATTCTTTCAAGAGTAATATCTTGCTGAAACCAATACAAGCCAGAAGACAACAGAGCAACTTTAAAAGCAAAAAACACAAATTCATCTGGAATTCAACATTTGGTAAAAAACAGCTTTAAAAAAATCAAACTAGGACCCAGCACTGTGACACAGCAAGTTAAAGCCCTAGCCTGTAGCACTGGCATCCCATATGGGCACCAGTTCAAGTCCTGGCTGCTCCACTTCTGATCCAGCTCCTTGCTGATGTACCTGGGAAAATGGCCCAGTACTTGGGCCCCTGCACACCCGAGGGAGACTGGAAGAAGCTCCTGGCTCCTGGCTTCGGCCTGAGCCAGCCCCAGTCATTGTGACCACTTGAGGAGTGAACCAGTAGATGGAAGACCTCCCTCCTTCTCTCTCTCTCTTTCTCTCTCTCTCTCTCTCTCTCTCTCCAGCCCCAGTCACTGCGACCACTTGAGGAGTGAACCAGTAGATGGAAGACCTCTCTCTCTCTCTCTCTCTTTCTCTGTAACTCTGCCTTAAAAATTAATAAATTAAAAAAAAAACCTAACTAAAATAAAGACCTTTTTAGATAGTCAAAACTGGAAGAACTAATCACTAGGTGATTTATACCATAAGAAATGTTCAAGAAAGTCATTCAATATGAAGGGAAAAATGTACCAATGGAAATATATATTCACATAAGGAAATTATATGAGAACAAAAGGCCAGGAGTACAGAAATAAAAATTCCAAGAAGATTCCTATACTTTATGTGATTGATATTCTATTTGAAGGCAGACTCTATTCAGCTAAATATGTATACAATACTTTATAAAGTAACCTCCAGAAAAGGGGGTATACAACAAGCCAGCAATGAACATAAAACACAATTATAAATGCTACTTAATTAATCCAAAAGAAGGCAGCAAAAGAGACTAATAAGAAACAAAGAACAGGGGTCAGTGTTGTGGCATAGCAGGTAAAGCTACCACCTGCAATGCTGGCACCCCCATATGGGTGCCAGTTAGAGTGCTGGCTGCTCCACTTCTAATCCAACTCCCTGCTAATGTGCCTGGGAAAGCAGCAGAGGATGACTCAAGTCCTTGAGCCCCTGCACCCACATGGGAGAACCAGAAGAAGCTCCAGGCTCCTGGCTTTGGATTGGCCCAGTTCCAGCCACTGCAGCCATTTGGGGAGTGAACCAGATGATGAAAGACCTCTCTCTCTGCTTCTGCCTCTCTGAAACTCTGCCTTTCAAATAAATAAGATAAATCTTAAGAGAGAGAGAGAGAGAAACAAAGAACAAATAAAACACAAATTGCAAGATGGTAGATATAAACCCAAACATAGGAATAAACAAATTAGATGTAAGTGATCTAAATACCTGAATTTTTAAAGGTAGATATTTTCAGTTGGATCTAGAAAAAACAAGATCTATTCACTGTACGTAAGTGCAGGCTTGACCCATGTGGCTTGCACACTGCTGGGATAGTAGGGTGATGGTGCTCTTCCACAAGAAGCACCAGAGAAAAGTTTCAGTTAACATGTCTGCTTTATTAATGACCACACACACTTTTTAAAGGGCAGGCAGAAGGGGCCTAATTAATTCAGAGCAACACTAATACTATAGGATAGAACTGATATCGGCACCCCTATGCTTCTCCAATTAGCTTGAAGGTCGCATAGCTAGGATAGCTTTCCAGGTGGTTCTAATGGGCCTGGGACATACCTGGGAGTAAAGTGCCTGGGGCTCCTGCCACCTGCCAGAAGTCAGGTTGTGGGCTCCTTCCAGGGAGGCCTGGTGTGCCATGCCCTCTCAGCCTCCTCCATGGGCAGGGCAGGGCTGGCAGACTCCCCGCCAGGTAGAGGATCACCCACACATAGGGAGAGGATCCAAGATGAGTGAACAGTGACAAGCTGCAGCCACAGAAAAATACTAGAAAAACAAAGGAAGAATTGTGTTCTCAGGGAACTGATTGAGAGAGTAAGGTAACAGAACAGCGGAGAGACTCTGTATCTCAGAAAAGACAGAAGACAGACACACTGCCGTCACCAGTTGTTGCCATAGCACCTAAACTAGGGGCACACATCCAAGGAACGCCATCTTTCTGGGAAAAGGTAAGAAGTGTCAGCTCTCATCACTGGCAACCATAACTGCAGGGAAATTTTTTTTGAAAGATTTATTTATTTGCAAATCAGAGTTACACAGAGAGAGGAGAGTGAGAGAGAGAGAGAGAGAGGTCCTCCATCCAATAGTTCACCTCTCAAATGGCTGCTACAGCCAGAGCTGAGCTGATCCGAAGCCAGGAGCCAGGAGCTTCCTCCAGGCCTCCCATGCGAGTGCAGGGACCCGAGGACCTGGGCCATCCTCCACTGCTTCCCCAGGCCAAAGTAGAGAGCTGGATCGGAAGTGGAGCAGCTGGGTCTCGAACCGGCGCCCATATGGGATGCCAGTACTGCAGGCCAGGGCGCCAACCCACTGTGCCACAGCACCAGCCCCACAACTGCAGGGGAATTTGACAGTCCCCACTTACATGAAGACTAGCTTGAGGAACTGACTGGGGTCTGAACAACTACTTTGCTCTGAAAAGGGAAGCAAGCCACAGAGCTCTCTCCCTGAAAAGTGCCAGACTTAATTTTCAGTAGAGCCACTGCTGACCACTATTCTGACATAAGGAATAGCAAGCATTCCTGCTGCTCCCAGAAGCCACCAGAGCCAGAGACATGACACCTTCCCAGGCAGAGAGCAGACCCCCTGAAACCTACAACTGTGGGGAGTTCTGGGCATACACCTATGAGCTGTGCTCACTCTGTGTGATTTGGGGCAGGGGGATTGTTTCATTGGCTCTTGAGACTAGTACCAGCAACAACCCATAACAAACTCGACATGGTGGCTGGTATTGTAACACAGTGGATAAAGTCACTGCCTGCAGCGCCAGCATCCTATATGGGTGTTGGTTCAAGTTCTAGCTGTTCCACTTCTGATCCAGCTCCCTGCTAATGTGCCTGGGAAAGCAGTGGAAGATGGCCCATGCTTGGGTATGTACCCACATGGGAGACCTGGATGAAGCTCCTGGTTCTTGGCTTTGGCCTGGCCCACCCCTGACCACTGCAGTCATCTGGGGAATGAATCAGCAGGTGGGAGATTGTAGGGGACCAAACCCGAGGAACCGCAGCGCTAAGATGGCGCTCATTTCCTGCTTCCGGGTTCTTCTTCCCCGGCAAAGTTTCCCGCGCTACCCCTGAGCTGTCCTATCCTGACACAGCCTTGTAATCATATGATTCGTGACGTGTACTGCGTATATATGCCCCGACCACCGGATGTGCGAGTAGTTCCTGCCCGCCAGAGATCGAGGTCTGATCTCCCGCGCCCTGAGTAATAAAGAGCTCTTCTACGAGACGCCCGGTGTCGGTTTCTTGCTGGACGAGAGCGGCGCCGAGCAGCTGGTGGCCCGTACGGGGGAACGAAAGAGCTTGACTCTCGGCGTGGAAGGTAAGCGAGGTAAGTCTTACCGGCGTGGCCCCGTGAGCGAGGTAGGTCTCACGGGTAAGGGGTGGACGCACCCTATTTTCGAGGAAGTGTTTTCCCTCTTTGTTGAGGAAGTGTTTTCCCTCTTTTATTCATGATGGGCAATGCCCCGAGCCAGTCAAATTTGATTGCCCCGTTAAAGGCGCTACTGCGCAACAAGGGAATTAAAGTCTCTCGATCCACGATTGCTGAATTCCTCGGGAGCATTGACTTCTTTGCTCCGTGGTTCGCTCATACAGGCCAGATCACTCTTAGCTGTTGGGAGAAACTTGGACAGGACCTCCGGCGCACGGCCGAGGACCCTAAAGAACCTGATCTCAATCCCATGGTAATTCCCCTGTGGGACTTGGTTCGAGCATGCCTTCGGGAGGAGGGGTCGACTCGGACGAGCGACCCGGCGCTCGCAGCCGCTCGTGATACCTTTGAGGAAGTCCGTTCTCAGAAGTCCGAGAGCGCTCAGGACCTGATAGAGTTTAAGGAAATTGGGTGTCAGACTTCCCTGGCGGCCCCGGACTCTGAGTCCGGCGCCTCCCCCCCTTTATATTCGCGGTTGCGTCGAAGGTTGAGAGCCGCTGATGCCGCCCCCGCGGCTCCCCCTGGTGGCTACCCACTTGATTATCAGTCTGAAATCATAGCGCCCCCAGGCGGCAGCACTTTTGATGTTAGGCAGCCAACCCAAGCTCCACCCGCACCGCCGTGGCCGCCTGCCGCCCCGCTTGTCGCTACTGCCCCACCCGTAACAGGGAGGCAATTTCATCGGCAAGCCTGGAAACAACTAAAAGCTGACGCCCCCGGCTCAGCCCATGCTTACCCGGTCTTGGGCCTGGGCACCCGAGAGGTCAGATACGCACCGTTGGACATGGCGGTCCTAAAAAGCCTCAAGCAGGCAGTTTCTGACTACGGTGCCACCGCCCCATTTACTATCTCCCTGCTTGAGTCAGTCGGTCAAGAGGTCTTAACACCCAGTGACTGGACTCAGTTGGCTCGCGCCTGCTTAAGTCCCGGCACATTTCTTCTATGGCAGTCTATGAATGCCGAGTGTTGCCACGATCAGGCGGACGAAAACGCTGAGGACGGCAACCCCGCGTGGAACGCCGACATGCTATTAGGGCGAGGACCCCATCAGGCCGATCAAACACAATACCCAAGACAAGTGTACAGACAAATCTCCGAGTGCGCCCGACGGGCGTGGAGACAGGCGGCCACTTCGGGTGGATCCTCTAGCCACCTTACCAAGATTGTCCAAGGCCTGACCGAACCGTTTGCTGACTTTGTAGCTCGGATACTCGAGGCCGCGTCACGGATATTTCCGTCGGACGCAGACGTAAAACCATTGATCAAACAAATCATATATGAGCAGGCTAATAGTGAGTGTAAAGGCATCCTCCGGCAACATAGAAACAAATCTGTGGATTCTTGGCTGAAGTATTGTAGGGACGCCGGCGGCCCGCTTACTAACGCAGGCCTTGCCGCCATGTTGGCCACCTATAACTCCACACAAAAACAGGGAGGAGGTCAGAGCCAGGGGCGCCCGCGGCCCACGATCTCTTCTGGCCTTTGCTTCCAGTGCCACCAACCTGGTCACAGAAAGCGTGACTGCCCTGCGTTTGCATCTGGGCATTCCCCAGCGCACTCCACAAGTGTAGAGCTCTGCCGCAGGTGCCGCAAGGGCCCTCACAAAGCGGAAGACTGCCGTTCCGCCTTTGATGCCGATGGCAATCCCCTCACCGGTAACAGACAGGGGACAAAAAACGGCCAGAGGGGGCTCCCCGCTCCGGCGAGGGGCCCCCAGGTGAACGCCTACACCTCAGTGCCCCCCCCCTCCGCTGTTGCCATACCCTCAACCCCCTCCGGCCGCGCCACCAGTGGCTCCGCAGGCCTGGACCTCTGTGCCGCCTCCCCACTCCTCCTAACACCGGAGATGGGAGTTCAGCTGGTAGAAAGTGATTACTCAGGCCCCTTGCCACCGAATTCGGTTGGGCTTTTGCTAGGCCGATCTTCTGTTGCCCTTCGGGGCCTGACGGTAATTCCCGGTGTGATAGACTCTGATTTTACCGGTAAGATAAAAATCATGGTACAAACATTTCAAGGAACCGTTTTAATTAATACTGGAGATTGCATAGCTCAACTTTTGTTGTTACCCAGTCTTCACTCCCTATTCCCTGCAAGAGGCCCCGCCCGCGGCACGAGTGGTTTCGGGTTCTCCGGAACCAATTTCACTGGCCTGCACATGCTTTTGAACGAACGCCCCATGCTTACCCTGTGGATTAATGGTAAAAGTGTTAAAGGTCTCTTAGATACGGGGGCCGATAAGTCAATTATAGCTGAAAAGGACTGGCCCAAAACATGGCCCACTGACGTCGCTGAACAGACCCTACAGGGGCTTGGCTTCGCCAGCTTTCCAAAGAAAAGCGCGGCCCTTCTACCCTGGCAGGACGACGAGGGTCACTCAGGACATTTTGCCCCTTTCGTTTTGCCCCTTCCGGTTTCACTTTGGGGACGGGACGTGTTAACGGAAATGGACGTTGCCCTAACCACCACTTCCCCCGCGGTGCGTTCCATGCTTCAAAAGATGGGGTATGTCCCGGGAAGAGGCCTCGGCATTCAGTTACAGGGCACGCCCTCTCCTGTCCAGCCCGAACATAAACACAATAGAAATGGTTTGGGTTTTTCTTAGGGGCCACTGCGCTGCCTCCTGCATCTATAAAGCCCCTATCAATATCCTGGTTGGTAGACACACCAGTTTGGATTCCGCAGTGGCCCCTGTCACAGGAAAAATTGGAGGCAGTCAAAAAGCTCGTTCACGAGCAGGCTCAGGCGGGACATCTGATCCCATCTACCTCCCCATGGAACACGCCTATTTTCGCAATTCGAAAAAGAACAGGAAAATGGAGACTTTTGCACGATCTTAGAGCAGTCAATGCGCAAATGCAGCCCATGGGCCCGGTGCAGAGAGGCCTTCCGCTACTTTCTGCACTCCCAAAAAATTGGCCCGTGATTGTCATCGACCTCAAGGACTACTTTTTTTCCATTCCTTTATGTAAAGAGGACACTCCCCGTTTTGCCTTTACTGTCCCTACTACTAACCAACAGGAACCAGATAAACGCTGGGAATGGGTGGTCCTACCTCAAGGAATGACAAACAGTCCTACCATGTGCCAAATCTATGTTGCTCGTGTGCTTGACCCAATTAGAGACCTGTTTCCTGACTGCAAGTGTCTCCATTACATGGACGACCTGTTATGCGCTGCTCCTACAAAGGACAGGCTTCGGGCCCTGTACGGCGGGTTGCAACGAGCGCTGCAAGACTCAGGATTGTCTATCTCCCCTGAAAAGGTGCAGGTGTCCTCCGTGGTCACATACCTTGGAACCACGGTCACACCCACCCACACCAAACCTGTAAAGTTGCATATTAAATATCCGAATGTTTCCACGCTCAACGATTTACAAAAACTTCTGGGGGATATCAATTGGATTAGGCCTTTCCTTCGCATCCCCAACGCCACCCTGCAGCCTCTTTTTGACGTCCTAAAGGGGGATCCTAGTCTCACCTCTCCACGAGAACTTACTTCTGAAGCAAAACAAGCATTGCTGGCCGTTAACGAAGCGCTCAGCGAGGCCGCACTTAAGCGGTGGGACCCGTCTGGAGACCTCACCCTGTGGGTCCTCTCCACGCCCAAACAGCCCACGGGCGTTCTCTGGCAAGACGGCCCCCTTCTTTGGATCCACCCCTCGGTGTCACCCACTAGATCCCTCGCCCATTATCCCTCCATGGTGGCGGACGTTGCGCTTATGGCAAACCAGAAGGCTATCCAGCATTTTGGTCGCGAGCCATCTACTATTGTTGTGCCATATTCTGCAGAGCAGGTGCGTGTTCTCACTGCTTGCACTGATTCTTGGTCAATCCTGGCCTGCTCAGTTTCCGCTACAATTACCAACAGAACCCCTCGCGACCCTCTGTTAACCTTCATACAGTCTCACCCCGTAATTTTCCCCAAAATTACATCCTCCAAACCGCTCCCCGAAGCCGTAGTGGTGTACACCGACGGTTCCAATACCGGAGTCGGTGCTTATGTTGCTACCGGAAGCAAGCCGAAAGCCTTTCAGTTTGCGACTGACTCTCCCCAAATAACTGAGCTCCTCATAGTTAATCAGGTACTTTTAGATTTCCCGGAGCCTGTAAACATTGTTTCCGATTCCCACTATGTGGTGAATGCGGTTTCCATATTAGAAACCGTGGGCAGTGTTAGTACATCATCCCCTGTGAGTAATGTTTTCCTCACCCTCCAGCAAGCCATTTGGAATCGGCCCGCTGCCTTTCACATTACCCACATAAGGGCCCATTCTTCCCTGCCGGGGCCTATGGCATTGGGCAATTCCATGGCAGATCTGGCCACACGCCCGGTGTGGATATTCCACTTAGCCTCCCCTGAACAACAAGCCACCTACTTTCATTCGGAATTTCATGTCAATGCCAAAACACTTGCCGCCAAATTTAACCTCCCCCGTGCAATCGCTCGTGATATTGTTCGTCGTTGCGCAGCTTGTCCTACCTTAACCGCTGTCCCATCTTTAGGAGTTAACCCCCGAGGACTCCTGCCAGGACATGTGTGGCAAATGGACGTCACTCATATTCCAGAGTTTGGAAAGATAAAATATGTCCACGTGTCTGTCGACACGTGCTCCCAAATTATTTATGCCTCTCTGGAGACCGGCGAGCGTGTCTCCCATGTCATCGGCCATTGTCTTGCGGCTTGGGCGGCATGGGGCAAACCCAAAATTATAAAGACCGACAACGGACCTGCCTATACTTCCACTTCATTCCAACAATTTTGCTCACGCATGCAAGTCCAACATAAGACCGGAATCCCCTACAACCCCCAAGGTCAGGGTATTATCAAAAGAGCGCACAGAACGCTCAAGGCTTTCCTTTCTAAGCAGAAGGAGGGAATTGCAGCGGGCAAGACACCCCGCATGCGCCTCTCCCTCGCATTATTTACCTTAAATTTTTTAAATTTGACGGATCAGTCTATGCCCCCCGCTAAAAGACACATGATAAAGGAACCCCCTACACGAGGATTTGTCCGCTGAAAAGATATCCTTACGGGATTATGGCACGGCCCGGACCCAGTACTATGCTGGAACCGAGGCGCAGTTTGTGTTTTCCCACAGGAGACGGGAAGAGAACCCCTTTGGGTCCCGGAGCGATTGGTGAGGAAAGCGGATCCACCGACAGAAGAACCAACACCCTCGCCACAAGACCGACCGCCGGAGGAGCCACCCTCGTCATCAACGGGTGATACCTCCCCCGAGGCTAATAAACCTCAACCCACCTCCTGAGGATGTTGGGCCGTAAACCGGCCGTCGCCCTTCTCTTTCTGGGTCTTATCCTCCTCCCTAGCTCTCATGCAGGCTTAGATGCCCCTGCCCACCGACAACAGGCCTACTTGCAGTACCGCAATAATCCCTGTAGCTGCCCAGTCTCTGCAGACAGCCTACGAGGCATACACCCCTTGAGCTCGACTGACTGTGGGGACAAAACCGTTTATAAGGTATCCTGGGGTTGCGTGGCCATTCCCAAGCCTCGCCCCCATCCCTCGAGTGGTCCCCCACCGCCATGCCCATGCTCCTCCTCCTTTCTCGCGTCCGTACGTAGTTCTTGTTACAAGTCATTCTCTACATGCACCTATCAAAACCGCACTTATTTTACTGCGTCGCTGTTGCCTTCACCGGCATTGCGGCCTGTCTTTCTCGATTCGGGACCTTTTGTTCAGGCCCCTTGCCCCGCCCACTCCAGCCCTTCTGTCGTCTGTTGGGGAGTGGGGGCACCCATATATGTCTCTGATGGTGGAGGTCCTCAGGACCAAGCTCGCCAGAATGACCTATGACCGTGCCCCCACCGAAGACTAGCCCGCCCCTCCTGACGCATTGTACTCCCGCCTTCCTCGTATTGTTTGGTCCCTAGTCTTCTCCCCAATTGGGCATAACCCCGTCCTCCGACCGGGAGTAAAAGACCGAGGCATGCGAGATCAAGGATACCGCAGCGAGCGCTCACCCGGAGGTTCCGGGGGCCTCGGGAGAGTATATGCATGTGCATACGGGGGTGGTCCCAACCCGTCCCAGAAAAAGGGAAACTAAGGGCAAAAGTGAGGCCAAGGGTTGCAGCCGAACCTTTGGTGTATCACAATATGCCCACCGGCACACTGGGCATGCACCTCTGCTCTCTGTCCGGTCGCTGATATCCCGGCCGCCACGGCCGTCGGAGGCTGATTTGCGGAAAATAAAAAGGAGGGAGATGTAGGGGACCAAACCCGAGGAACCGCAGCGCTAAGATGGCGCTCATTTCCTGCTTCCGGGTTCTTCTTCCCCGGCAAAGTTTCCCGCGCTACCCCTGAGCTGTCCTATCCTGACACAGCCTTGTAATCATATGATTCGTGACGTGTACTGCGTATATATGCCCCGACCACCGGATGTGCGAGTAGTTCCTGCCCGCCAGAGATCGAGGTCTGATCTCCCGCGCCCTGAGTAATAAAGAGCTCTTCTACGAGACGCCCGGTGTCGGTTTCTTGCTGGACGAGAGCGGCGCCGAGCAGGAGATCTCTCTCTCTCTCTCTCTCTTTCCTTCTCTCTCTCTCTTTCTTTCTTCTTTCTTTCTCTTTCTTTTGTTCTTCCTCTCTCTCTCTCTCTCTCTCTCTCTCTCTCTCTCTCTCTCTCCTTCCCTCCCTCCCTCCCTCCCTCCCTCCCTCCCTTCTTCTCTCCATAACTCTGCCTTTAAAATAAAATAATCTTTTAAAAAAATTTTGACAGGACCAGACCTGAGGATGTTTCCTCTGTAATTCTTATCTCATGGTGTTAGGAACCCATGGCACAAGCCCCAGTATCACCCTTGCATGTTGCATGGAAACTGGGGGAAGTTCTGTCTGTGTTTTGTGGTGCTGGGACTGCTGATGTTGATATTACAATCTCTGGAGTAACTTGCACTCACTCTCAGTACCTGGAGAGCTCTATCTGTATTGCTCTGCTTCAGGCAGGTGACTATGACCATCTCCAACACAACTAGTTCTCACCCTATGTGACCTAGAGGTAATTACCCCATTGCATCCTGTAGTACCAAGTTGGTGACAATTATGGTTTCCTTAAACTCATTAGAATCTACCTGTTGAAACCCAGGAAGAGCCTGCTTGCATGCCACTTCTCTGGACCCATACCTGCCAGTGTGAAATCTCAAGGATATCTTGTAGTCATCCTATAGAACTGGAGCAGGGTCCCCTTCACATCCCCCAGTTCTGGGAAGAGGGCTTTTGGTGTTACAATCCCCATCACCAGTCACCTTTTCCTAGAAAGATGCGGGGAAGGTCCCATCTACATCACACAGTCATAGAGCCACAGTTATCGGTTTCAAAAACCCCAGCACCACTCAGGCTTGTCCGACAGGATAAGAAGACAGCCCCCTCAGTATCTCTCAACACTAAGGGCAAGTCTCTGGCTATTACAAACCCTAGTGTGACTGGTAACACTGGTAACACTCTAGGGACTGAAGATACACACACTACAATGCCCACATCTGCCTCAAAGTTGCATTCCTACCTCCATAAACTGCTGCAGACTAGACAATTGTTGCGCTCATAAGCACTTCTGACATTGATTAAAGAAGAAATCACTCATGGTTACAATTCTGAGCTCATCTAGAACTAAATCCAAAGCAACAGGCCAAGTAGTACCTTGCATTCCATCTAAACAAAAAAATCTTTTCCAACAAAACCTATTCCATAAAGAAGGGATTATTACACCAGATATGCAGACTTCAATGTAGGGACACAGAAAACACTAAGAATCAAGGAAGTATGACACCTCCAAAAGAAAACAGTTCTCCAGAAGTAGAGCCTGAAGGAAATCTATGAAATGCCTTAGGAATTCAAATAATTATCCTAAAGAAACTCAATGTGATACAAGAGTATACAAAGAGACTTTAAAGAAATGAGGAAAACAGATGATGTAAATGAAAAATTCACTAGAGACAGAAATCAGTAAAAAGATCCAAACAGGAACCAGCATTGTGGTATAGTGGGTTAAGTCACCACCATCCCAGATCAGAATGATGGTTTGAGTCCTAGCTGCTCTGCTTGCAATTTACTTCCCACAAATGCACCTGAGAAGATAGTTGATGAGAGCCCAAGTACTTGCCCCTGCCATCCATGTGGGAGATTTGGACAGAGTTCCAGATCTAATGGTGCATCTCAAGGACTTAGAAAAACAAGAACAATCCAAATCCAAAATTAGCAGGAAGTGATAAATATTAAGGGTCAGAGCAGAAATAATGAAACTAAAAATTTAAAACAAAAGAACAAAACAAAAAGATTGGTTTTGTGAAGATAAACAAAACAAACCTTTTGACAGACTAACAAAGAAAAAAGAGAAAAAATTCAAATATTAGAAATGAAAAAGGAAATATTACAACTGATACCAATGAAATAGAAAAGATCATAAGAAACTATTACGAACAACTATAAGCTAACAAATCGTAAGACCTCAAAGGAATGGATACATTCCTGGATACATATAACCTATTAAAATTAAATCAGGAAGATACAGAAAATCTAAATAGACCAGTAATGAGGAATGAGATTAAGGCAGCAATTAAAAGTCTCTCATCAAAGAAAAGTCTAGCACCCTGTGGACTTACTATTAAATTCTATAAAACATTTATAGAGGAACTAACTCCAATATTTTTCAAACTATTCCAAAATATTGAATAAGATAGAGCTCTACCAAACTCTTTTTGAGGCCAAATCACTCTAATACCAAAACCAAAGTCACAACACCAAAAGAAAACTACAGACCAATTTCCTTGATGAACAGATATAAAAATCTCAACAAAATACTACCAAATGAATCTAACACTACAACAACAACAAAAAATCATGCATCACAATCAAGCAGGATTTATCCCTGAGATACAAAGGTGGTTCAATATTCACAAATCCGTAAACATCATAAATCACATAAACAGACTGAAGAACAAAAATCATATGATCATCTCAACAGATGTGGAGAAAGCATTTGATAAGATTCAATATCACAAGAATTTGCAGATGCCAGTGGGTCTGCAACACAAGTTTGGTTCAGGAGTTTCCTGGTTTTAGGAAGCAGTTATTATCATGACAGCCCAAAGGAGCCTGGTCATGAACTGAGGGTAGAACTTCAAATGGGCCACTGAGCTAAGTAGGCCTGGAGGAAACAACAGGGACTGAAGTAACCAGGGCAGTGGCCAGGGAGACTCTGCAAACAGTCGGTTACTTGGACAAGCAAGTGCCTGAGTACCATGCAAGAGACAGATGAGACCTTGGTGTAGAAGCACTGCTGGGTCATTGCCTCAGGTTCCCTGAAACAGATTCCTATGAACCTCGTCATCATTTATACATGGCAGGCAATACTATCTCCATCTTTCCCTTATGATGGTGTGTATGATTGCCTGGTGACCCATTCAGCCACTTATGGCCATTTCAGCCACTTTAAAGATTCTAGGAATTTAAGCCCAGAAAACTTTTCAAGGTTTTGTGTATCTTATTGGGAACTTGATGGGTTTGGAATTAGCTGGTTACATGTGCCAGTCTATGGGATTACTGCCTACACATGTATCAGAGTTGTTAGCCTTCATTGACCCCCACCCCCACCCCCAAGAGGGAATTCAGTGGTGGAGGGCTGCTTTTGTGAACCTGAATAAGAAGTACCTAGCCTATGTATTTCTCATCGACATCCTTCTTTAAGCTCCTAAGCACACCATTAAAATAATCACTCATGTTGGAAAGAACCAAAAGCTCTCTTATCCCAGGTGAGATCTCAGAAGGACAATATGTATATTACTATCATCACAAATAAACTATACCACAACTCCTGACTGAAAATAATGCAGAAAACTGTGCATTTCCAGTATAGAGCAAAACAACAAAAGTGACCAGAACTCTAAGTGAACAAAAGAATAGCTGCTGCTACATCAATAAGCATTAACAGTATCTCCATTAAATAAGTTAAATGGTTGAAAACAATACTTTTAAAAGGTTGTACAGGTTTGCTTTAAATCTATTCTCCTTAATATTTCACTTCTTTTTAACACAAGCTGCAACACAAAAATACTGGAGACACTTGTGGAATAAACTAATGCCCAATTCAAATTATACATGATGAAAAGAGCTAGAAACAAAAAAAGACTCAACATCTCTTCATTATTAAAAAAAAAAAAAAACTCCACTAATTAGCTATAGAAGAAACATATCACGAACTTTTAAAGGCTATACATGACAAACCAACAGCCACTATCATCTAAATGGGGAAAAGCTGAAAGCATTTCCCCTCAAATCTGGAAAATGATATGATATCCACTTCCAACACTCTTATTTCAATATAGTACTGGAAGTATTAACAAAAGCAAACATCGGGGCTGGTACTGTGGTGCAGTGGGTTAAAGCCCTAGCCTGAAGCGCCAGCATCCCATATGGGCGCCGGGTCTAGTCCCAGTTGTTCCTCTTCCAGTCCAGCTCTCTGCTATGGCCCGGGAAAGCAGTAAAAGATGGCCCAAGTCCTTGGACCCCTGTACCCACGTGGGAGACCCAGAGGAAGCTCCTGGCGCCTAGCTTCGGATGGGCACAGCTCTGGCCATTGCGGCCATCTGGGGAGTGAACCAGCGGATAGACGACCTCTCTCTCTGAATCTATCTCTCTCTATAACTGTCTTTCAAATAAATAAAATAAATCTTTTTAAAAAAAAAAAAGCAAACTTCAAAATCATAAAGGGGAAAGTCAAAATATTCATGTTTGCAGATGACATGATGTTATACATGGAAAAACCTAAACACTCCACCAAAAACCTTAGAACTGATAAACCAATGGTTATAAAATTAACACACAACAAAATACTATTTTATATAACAATAATGAAGAAATTCCTTTCACAGTAACTACAAAAATCAAATTTTTAAAATTTCTAAAATGAAAATTATAAAACACGGATAAAAGAAATCATAAATGACACACAAAAAAGAAGATATTCCTTGCTCATGGGTTAGAAAAATACGATTTAATGTCTATACTATCTAAAGCAATCTACAGTTTCAATGCAATCCCAATCAAAATAACAATGACATTCTTTATAGAATTAGAAAAACAATCCTAAAATTCACATGGCACCACAAAAGACTGAAAGAAGCCAAAGTAAATCTGAGCAAAAGAAAATCAACCTGGAGGCATCACAATACCTGATTTCGAAGCATACTACAACGCTATTATAATTAAAACAGCATGGTAGTGGCATAAAAACTGGCAAACAGGTCAACAAAACAAAACAGAGAGCCCAAAAATTAATCCACATACATACAGCCAATTGATTTTCAACTTTTATTTAATATATATAAATTTTCAAAGTACAACTTCTGAATTATAGTGGCTTTCCCCACATAACATCCCTCCCACCCACAACCATCCCATCTTCCACTCCCTCTCCCATCCCATTCTTCATCAAGATTCATTTTCAATTAACTTTACATACAGAAGATCAACTTAGTATATACAAAGTAAAGATTTCAACAGACTGCACCCACACAGACACACAAAGTATAGAGTACTGTTTTAGTAGTAGTTTTAGTGTTAATTCGCATAGTACAACATATTAAGGACAGAGATCCTACATGGGGAGCAGGTGCACAGTGACTCTCTTTGTTGATTTAACAATTGACACTCTTATTTATGATATCAGTGATCACCCAAGGCTCTTGTCGTGAGCTGCCAAAGCCTCTTGAGTTCACCAACTCCGACCTTATTTAGACAAGGCCATAGTCAAAGTGGAAGTTCTCTCCTCCCTTCAGAGAAAGGTACGTCTTTCTTTGATGGCCCACACTGGGATCTCACTCACAGAGATCTTTCATTTAGGTCTGTTTGTTTGTTTTTGTTTTGTTTTGTTTTTTTGCCACAGTGTCTTGGCTTTCCATGCTTGGGAAACTCTCATGGGCTTTTTAGCCAGATCCGAATGCCTTAGGGTTGATTCTGAGAACAGAGTGCTGTTTAGGGCATTTGCCATTCTATGAGTCTGCTGTGTATCCCACTTCCCATATAGGATCATTCTCTCCTTTTTAATTATATTAATTATTCAGCCAATTGATTTTTGACAAAAGTGCCCAGAATATACACTGGAGAAAGGATACTCTTCAAAAAATGGTGCTGCCAAACTGGATTTATCTATACATAAGAACAAAATTAGATCTCTACCTCTCACCATATACAAAACTCAAAATAGATCAAAGACCTGAGATGATGAAATTGCTAGAAGAAAATGTAAGAGAAACACTTTAAGACACTGGTATAGGTGATGACTTGTTGGATAAGATACTCAAAGTACAGGAAACAAAGCAAAACTAAACAAATGGGATTACATCAAACTCAGAAGCCTCCCGATGGTAAAGGAAATAATCACTGGAATGAAGAGGCCTGACAGAATGGGAGAAAATATTTGCAAGCTACTTATCCAACAAGGGATTAATATCTACAACATATCAGCAACTCAAAAACTCAATTAAAAAAACACAACTAATCCAGTTAGGAAATGGGCAAAGGACCTCACTACACAGTTCTTAAAGGAAGAAATACAAATGCTCAACGAATATATCAAAAATGCTCAATATCACCAGCAATCAGGGAAATGCAAATCAAAACCACAATGAAATATCCCCTTACCTCTGCCAGAACAGCTTTATCCGAAACACAGAGGACAACAAATGCTCGTGAGAATGTGAACAAATGGGAATTCTTACACACTGCTGGTGGGAATGTAAATTAAAGCAAATATTGTAGAAAACAGTACAGATATTTCTTTAAAAACTAGAAACAGACTTGCCTTATGATCGAACAATCCTACTACAGGGTATATACACAAAAGACATGAACTCACAGTAACAAAGAGATACCTGCCCCATCATGTTTATAGCAGCACTGCTCACAGTCACAAAAATATGCAATCAATCAAGGTGTCCAACATTAGATGGATAAAGAAAATGTGGTGTATTTAGATACACACACACACACACACAAAATGGAGTATCATTCAGCTGTAAAAAAAAGAATGAAATCATATCGTCTGTAGCAAAATGGTTGGAGCTGGAGGATAGCATGTTGAAAGAACTAAGCGGCCGGCGCTGCAGCTCACTAGGCTAATCCTCCGCCTTGCGGCACCGGCACACCAGGTTCTAGTCCCGGTCAGGGCACCGATCCTGTCCCGGCTGCCCCTCTTCCAGGCCAGCTCTCTGCTGTGGCCAGGGAGTGCAGTGGAGGATGGCCCAAGTCCTTGGGCCCTGCACCCCATGGGAGACCAGGAGAAACACCTGGCTCCTGCCATCGGATCAGCGCGGTGCGCCGGCCGCAGTGCGCCTACCACAGTGGCCATTGGAGGGTGAACCAACGGCAAAAAGGAAGACCTTTCTCTCTGTCTCTCTCTCTCTCACTGTCCACTCTGCCTGTCAAAAATAAAAATAAAAAAAAAAAAAAAGAAAGAAAGAACTAAGCCGGCCAGCGCCATGGCTCAACAGGCTAATCCTCCGCCTAGCGGCGCCGGCACACCAGGTTCTAGTCCCAGTCGGGGCGCCAGATTCTGTCCCCGAGAGTGCAGTGGAGGATGGCCCAAGTGCTTGGGCCCTGCACCCGCAAGGGAGACCAGGAGAGGCACCTGGCTCCTGGCTTCGGATCAGCGTGGTGCGCCAGCCGCAGTGCGCCGGCGGCCGCAGCGGCCATTGGGGGGTGAACCAACGGCAAAAAGGAAGACCTTTCTCTCTGTCTCTCTCTCTCACTGTCCACTCTGCCTGTCAAAAAATTAAAAAAAAAAAAAAGAAATGCTTGAGTGAATCAGGTATGCTGCAAATACAGTGTTTTGTCAAACTCTACATACTATCATAGTTTTAAAAGATTTTATAATTATTTTAAAATTTACTTCGAGTGAAATTGAACATCTTTTAACTATTGTGTTTAACTCTCTGCTATTTTCCTACTGACTATGGTCTTTTTTATTTTTTATTTGTTGAAGTCTATTTAGTGGAGCCAATAAGCCTTTGGCTATAATGTAAGTTGAAAATAAACAATTAAAAATATAATTAAAAAATACACAGGTTAATATTAAAAACATGGAATGGGCATATGGTTTAGCAATTAAGATGTCTGCAAGTATTTGGAGAGTGGATCAGCAAATGGGAGCATAAATACGTTCTCTCTAATTTTCTTTAAAGATTCATTTATTTATTTGAAACGCAAAGGATAGAGAGACACACAAAGCAGACTTTCATCTGCTGATTCACTCTCCAAGTGGTCCCAACAGCCAGGGCTGGGCCAGGTGGAAACCAGGAGCTTCTTCTGAGTCTCCCACTTGGGTGCAGGGGCCCAAGCACTTTGGCCATCCTCTGCTGCTTTCCCAGGCACAACAGCAAAAAGCTGGATTGGAAGTGGAGCAGCCAGGATGCAAACTGGCACCCATATGGGATGCTGACATTACAGGCAGTGTCTTTATCTGCCCCACCACAACACCGGCCCTTCTATTTTTTTTTTTTTTTTTTTAATGAGAAATATCAGGGCTGGCTCTATGGCACAGCGGCTTAACACCCTAGCCTGAGGTGCCAGCATCCCATATGGGTGCTGGTTCAAGACCCACTGCTCCATTTCTGATCCAGCTCTCTGCTGTGGCCTGGGGAAGCAGTAGAGGATGGCCCAAGCCCCTGCACCCACGTTGGGGGCCGGAAAGAGGCTCCTGGCTTCGAATTGGTGCAGCTCCGGCCATTGCAGCCATCTGGGGAGTGAACCACTGGATGGAAGAACTCACTCTCTCTCTCTGCCTCTCCTCTCTCTGTGTAACTCTGACTTTCAAATAAATAAATAAATCTTTTTTTAAAAAAATGAGAAGCATGGAAAACATATGCCGTGACAACATTAATCAAAAGATAGCTGGAACTGAAACATTAATTAGTCTATTTCAGAGAAAAGAAAACCGTCAATGATAAGGAGGACTATGAAAGTCAACAAAGACCTAATGATTCTAAACATTTATGTACCTAATAAAAGAATTTGAAAATAGCATTAATCGGGCTATTAACTGTTATTAACAGAGCAGTTAATATGCTACTTGGGACACCGACATTATATATCAAGTGCCTGGCTTCAAATCTTGGCTAGGTTTCCAGTTCCAGCTTCCTGCTGATGCACACACATCCTAGGAGACATTAGATGATGGTTCAAGTATTTGGGTCCTTGCCATTCATGTGGGAGACCCAGACTGAGTTCCCAGCTCCTGGCTTCAGCCTGGATCAGCCCTGGCTATTGTGGGCATTTAGGGAGTAAGCAGATAGAAGCTCTTTCTAATAAAATGAAAATAAATAAGGATTTGTAAAAATAATCTTCCATAAAGTTTAAAGTATGTAAATCACACAAGTCCTCTGACAACAGAAATAAATAAGAAATCAAGCAAGATAGTGACTAAGATGTGTCAGCAATTATATTCCCAGAGATTAATTTGAACAGTTATTCACACACCAAGTCACCTTTACAAGAGTTAAGGAAGCCAAGTGAGAAGCTATAGTGACTGTTTTATTCATTTATTTTAAAGATTTATTTATGTATTTGAAAGTCAGAGTTACAGAGAGAGAGGGAAAGAGAGAGCTTCCATCCATTGGTTCACTCCCCAAATGGCACAATGGTCAAGGTTATGTCACGCCGAGCTGAATATGGGTCTCCCACATGGATGGCAGGGGCCCAAGTACTTGGGCCATTTTCCAGTGCTTTTCACTGGACATCAGCAGGGAGCTGGATCAGAAGTGGAGCAGCCGGAACACGAACCAGCTGTCCACTTGGGATGTGGGTATTGCAGGCGGTATTACTTGCTCTGCCAAAATGCCAGCCACAGTGTCTGGTTTTAATATATAATAAGATATACACTAGGGTAAGCATTGTGGCACAGCAGGTGGGATCCTATACTGTAGTATTGGTTTGAGTACTGCCTGCTCTGCTTCAGATCCAGCTCCCCACTAATGTGCCTGAGAAAGCAGTGGGAGATGGCCAAATTGCTTGGGCCCCTGCCAACCACCTGGGAGACTCAATTGTTATTCCTGGCTCCTGGCTTCAACTTGGCCCAGCCTCAGAAAAATTACAGAAATGACAATCAACTTTTTTTTTTTTTTTTGACAGGCAGAGTTAGACAGTGAGAGAGAGACAGAGAGAAAGCTCTTCCTTCCGTTGGTTCACCCCCCAAAATGGCCGCCACGGCCGGCGCGCTGCACTGATCCGAAGCCAGGAGCCAGGTGCAGGGGCCCAAGCACTTGTGCCATCCTCCACTGCCTTCCCAGGCCACAGCAGAGAGCTGGACTGGAAGAGGAACAACCGGGACAGAACCGGCGCCCCAACCGGGACTAGATCCCAGGGTGCTGGCTCCACAGGCGGAGGACTAGCCTAGTGAGCCGTGGCGCCGGCCAATCAAATTATTTTTGACCAAGGTACATAAGTAATCCATTGGAGAAAGTGTACTTTTCTTTTTACAAATGGTTCTGGAACAATTGGATATTCATCTGCAAACAAAGGAACCTCAATTCATAACTTTGCACTCTTACAAAAATTAACTTAAATGTATCTTAAACCTAAATGTAAAATGTAAAGCAATAAAACTTACAGAAGAAAACAACAGAGAAAAGTCTGTGTCCCTACTTCAGATAAAAGTGTGCTAGATACACCACCAAAAGTATGAACCCTGTTAAAAATTATTAAATTATACTTCAATACTAATAGTGTCTGCTATTTGTTGGGAGAAAAGATTTTTAAATCACATATCTGAAAAAGGACTTAAATCCAAAATATATAAAGAACTCTCAAATCTCAATGATAATAAAAAAAGGATATGATAAATAGGCAAAAATATTTTAAAGGGTATTTCTGAAAGAACATTTATGGATGCCAAATAAATACATTAAAAGCTGCCCAATATGATTAATCGTTAAGAAATTGCCAAGTAACACCAAATTGAGTTACTACCTTCCACATATTAAAGTAAGCTACATTAGAGATTAGTTTGGCAGTTTTCTATAATGTTAAGTACACACAATATGATTCAGTAGCCCATGCTTTGGTACTAAGTGAAATGAAAACTCAGGTTCAAACAAAAATGTTCAACGTTCTTCAATGTTCAGGGAAGCTTTTTTGTCATCATCATAATCTGGAAGAAGTTCCTGGCTCCTGGCTTCAGATGGGCTCAACTCTGGCCACTGCAGCCATTCGGGGACTGAGCCAACAGATGTAAGACCTCTCTGTTTCTGTTTCTGTTTCTGTTTCTGTTTGTTTCTGTCTCTGTCTCTCTCTCTTCCTACCTTGCTCTGTAACTCTTTCAAATAAATAAAATAAATCTTTAAAAAAAAAAGGCTTTGGAGCAATATTTTGGAATAATGCAACTGTCCTATATCTTGATTATGGTATGGTTAAACAACTGAAAGCATTTGTCAAATTTTGTAGAAGCACAAATTCTGAGTCAATTGTAGTACATACATATTCTTTTTAAATTTTTTTATTTATTAATTGGACAAAGAGACAGAGAATGATTTTCCAGGGTGCATGTGCACTTCCCAGATGTCTGCAACAGCCTGGGCCTAGAGCTAAAGCTCAAAACTCAATCTAGGTCTCCCACACAGGTGGCAGGAAACCAATCAACTGAGCCATCACTTCTACCTCTCAGCAAGAAACTGGGGTCAGGAACTGGAGCTGGATATCAAACCCAGACACAATAATATGGGACACTGGTACCTTAACCAGTAACTTAACCACTATGCCAAATGCCCATCCCAGTGCATGTAAATTCTACCCTAAGAGAGATTTCATAAAATATGATCTGATATGGGTCTGGCATTGTGGCACTTGCAACTCTGCCATCCCACATGGGCAACAGTTCGTGTCCCAGAAGCTCCACTTCTGATTCAGCTCCCTATGTATGCCTAGGAAAGCATCAGAAGTGCTTGGGCCCCTGACACTCATATGCAAGACCTATATGAAGCTCCTGGTTCCTGGGTTTGGCCTAGGCCAGCCCTGGAAGTTGTGGTTAGCTGGGGAGTGAACAAGCGTATCTCTCCCCCCCCCCCCCCCCGCCACTCTCTCTCTCTCTCCCTCTCTCTCTCTCTCTCTCTGTCCTTCTCTGTTTATCTATCTGTCTCTCTCCCTCTCTCCCTGTAGTTCTTTCAACTAAATAAAATTTTCTTTAAAAAAATAAGGTTTGGGGGCAGTATAGCAAGGAAAGCCACTGCCTGCCGTGCCGGCATCCTATATGGCGCCTGTTTGAGATCTGGCTGCTCCACTTCCAAACCAGCTCTCTGCTATGGCCTGGGAAAGCAGTAGAAGATGGCCCAAGTCCTTGGGCCCCTGCACCCACGTGGGAGACCTGGAAGAAGCTTTTGGTTCCTGGCTTCGGACGGGTGCAGCTCCGGCCATTGTGGCCATCTGAAGAGTCAACCAGTGGATGGAAGACCTCTCTCTCTCTCTGTCTCTTCTCTCTCTGTGTAACTCTGACTTTCAAATAAAATAAAATAAATCTTAAAAAAAATAAGATTTGATATATGGAACTGACTGAACTGTGAAAAAGCTTTTTGGAGAAAATTAGTGTAAATTTTAAACAGGGTATTGATTGACTTAATAAACTGGTACTAATTTTAGGTTTGAAAATAGTTAATATAGTTGTATAACAAAATGTATTTTTTGGTTAAATGTAATGGTATCAGGGCCAGCACTGTGGTGTAGCGAGTAAAGCCACTGCCTGTAGTGCAGGCATCTCATATGGGCACCAGTTGGAGTCCTGACTGCTCCACTTCTGATCTCCAGCTCCCAGCTAATGAGCCTGGGAAAGCAGCAGAAGATGGCCCAAGTGCTTGGGCCCCTGCACCCACGTGGGAGACTCAGAAGAAGCTCCTGGCTTCAGCACAGCTCCAGCCGTTGCGGCCATTTGGGAAGTGAACCAGCATAAGGAAGATTTCTCTCATTCTCTCTCTGCCTCTTCCTCTCTGTAACTCTGTCTTTCAAATAAATAATCTTCAAAAAGATACAGACTGAATAGATTAAAAAGCAAGACTCGTCTATCTACTACCTATAAGAAACATATCTCATTTACAAATATATACACAGACTGGAAGTGAAAGGAAGGAAATGGAAAATGGAAATCAAATCAAATCAAATGGAAATCAAAAACAAGAAGGAAGTGCCAGCATTGTGGCACAGCAGGTAAAGCTGCCGCCTGTGACACTGGCATCCCATATGGGTACTGTTCGTTTCCCAGGGGCTCTGTTTCTGATCCAGCTCCTTGGTAATGTGCCTGGTAAAATAGCAGAGGATGGCCCACATTCTTGGGACCCTGCACCCATGTGGAAGACCTGGAAGAAGTTTCTGGCTCCTGGCTTTAGACCAGCCCAGCTCTGACCATTGCAGTCATTTGGAAAGTGAACCAGAAGATGGAAGATTTCTCACTCTCTGTCTTTCCTCTTTCTGTAACTCTGCCTTTCAAATAATAAACTTTTAAAAAAAAATCAGGGGTAGCTATTTGAATATCAGACAAAATGGACTTTAAGACAAAAACTGGGTCGGTGCCATGGCTCAACAGGCTAATCCTTCGCCTGCGGCGCCGGCACATCAGGTTCTAATCCCGGTCAGGGCGCCGGATTCTGTCCCAGTTGCTCCTCTTCCAGTCCAGCTCTCTGCTATGGCCCAGGAGTGCAGTGGAGGATGGCCCAAGTGCTTGGGCCCTGCACCCGCAAGGGAGACCAGGAGAGGCACCTGGCTCCTGGCTTCGTATCAGTGTGATGCGCTGGCCGCAGCGGCCATTGGAGGGTGAACCAATGGAAAAAGGAAGACCTTTCTCTCTGTCTCTATCACTGTCCACTCTGCCTGTCAAAAAAAATTTTTAGAAAAAATAGAAAAGACAAAAACTGTTTAAAAAGACAAAAAAGGTCATTATGTAACGATTAAGGGATCAACTCAACAGGAAGATATAACTATAATAAATGTACATGCAGTCAATGTTAGAACACCCAGATATTTAAAACAAATGCTAATGGATCTAAAGGTAGACATATGCTCCAACAATAACGAGAACTTCAACACCTCACTCTCATCAATAAACAGATCAACTAGGAAAACAATCAATAAAGAAACAACAGAGCTAATCTATACTTTTGACCAAATGGACCTTACTAACATCTATAGAACATCTCATCCTACAGTGGCAGAATACATTCTTTTCATCAGTGCATGGAAAATTCTCTAGAATAGACCATATGCTAGGCCATAAAACAAGTTTCAAAAAATTCAAAAAAATTGAAATCATATCATGTATCTTTTCTGACCACAATTGAATGAAGCTGGAAATTAGCGACATAAGAAATTCTAAAGAGGCCGGTGCCTGTGGCATAGTAGGTTAAGCCTCTGCCTGCAGCGCCAGCATCCCATATGGGTGTGGGTTCGTGTGCTGGCTGTTCCACTTCCAATCCAACTCTCTGCTAATGTGCCTGGGGGAAGCAGTGGAAAATGGCCCAAGTACTTGGGCCCTTGAACCCTTATAGGAGACCCAGAAGAAGCTATTGGCTCCTGGCTTCAAATCAGCCCAGTTCAGCCATTGTGGCCATTTGGGGAGAGAACTAGTGGATGGAAGACCCCTCTCTCTCCCTCTCTCTGTAACTCTGCCTCTCAAATAAATAAATAAATAAATCTTTTTTTAAAATCTAGAAAATATACATATGGAGACTGAACAATATGCTCCTGAATGAACAGTAAGTCACAGAGGAAATCAAAGAGGAAATTTAAAAATTCCTTGACATAAATGAAGATGACGGCACAACATTTCAAAACTTATGAGATATATCAAAAGCATTAAGAGGAAAGTTTATAGCAGTTAGTGCCCACATCAAAAATTGGAAAAGTATCAAATAAATGATCTAACAATGCATCTCAAGAATCTAGTAGAACAAGAATAAACCAAACCCAAAATTAGTAAGAGAAAAGAAATAATTAGGGTATAAATAAAATTCAAATTAAAAAACATAAAAAATTAAGAGAAATGAAAAGTTGGTTTTTTCAAAAACTGAACCCAACTGATAAAGCACTAAGCCAATTAACCCAAAAAAGAAGAGAGAAATCCAAATAAATAAAATCAGAGATGAAAAATAAGATGTTACAACTGACATCACTGCAAACAATCATCAGGAATTATTAAAACCAGCAATATGGCAACAAATCAGAAAATCTAGAAGAAATGGATAGCTTCTGGAGACATACAAATTAACAAAATTAAGGCAGGAAGACAAGTAAGACCTAAATGGGCCAATAACAAAGACAGAAGTTTAATCAGTAATAAAGTCCCTCCGAACAATAACAAAAAAAAGTCTAATACCAGATGGCTTCACTGCTGAATTCTACCAAATTTTTAAAGAACTAATGCCAATTCTTCTCAAACTATTCAAAACAATTGAAAGGGAGGGAATCTTCCCAAATTCCTATGAGGTCAGCATCATTTGAATTCCAAAACCAGAAAAAGATGCAACAAAGAAAGAGAACTACAGACCAATATTCCCTAATGAACATTGATGCAAAAATCCACACAAGATACTAGCTAATAGAATCCAACAATACAGCAAAAAGATTATCCACCAAGACCAAGTGGAATTTGTCTCAGGGATGCAAGGATGGTTCAACATACAAAAATCCATAAATTTGATACATCACATTAACAAGATGACAAATAAAAACCACATGATTATCTCAACAGATGCAGAGAAAGTATTTGATAAAATATAATATCATTCATGATAAAAAAAAAAACTTAAGCAAATCGGGTATAGAAGGAACATATCTCAACACAATCAAGGCAACATATGACAGAACCACAGCCAGCATCACACTGAATGAGGAAAAGATGGAAACATTTCCAGTAAAATCCAGAACCAGACAAGGATGTCCACTTTCACCATTACTATTAAATATAGTTTATTTAACTATATTTAATTATATTAACTATATAACTATTTATTTAAATATTAAACTATATTTAATTAATTAACTATATAAATATAGTTCTGGAAGTCTTAGAGCCAATTGGGCAAGAAAAAGAAATCAAAGGGATCGAAATTGTAAGGGAGGAACTCAAATGACCCTATTTGGGAGTGACCTGATCCTATAAATAGGGGAATCAAAAGACTTGACTAAGAGACTATTAGAATCCAAAAGAGAGTTTGGCAAAATCAACACATAAAAATCAACAGCATTTGTAACAAACAATGCCATGGCTAAGAAAGAATTTGTAAGATCATTCCATTCACAATAGCTATAATTAAATAACTTATAATAAATTTAATAAAGAATGTGAAAGATCTATACAAGTATTATAAAACATTTAGAAAAGAAATAGAAGACATTTTAAAAAATGGAAAAACCTTCCATGTTCCTGCATTGTAAGAATTAGTATCATCAAAACACCTATACTACCCAAAGCAATTTATAGATTCAATGCAATCCAGGGCAAATAATAAGGATGTCCTTTTCAGATTCAGAAAAAGTAATCCCAAAATTCATATGGAAACACAGGAGACTCCAAATAGCTAAAGTAATCTTAAACAACAAAAACAAAGCTGAGGGATCACAACACCAGGTTTCAAGACATACTACAGGGCAGTTATAATCAAAACAGCCTGGAACTGGCACAAAAATTGACATGTAGACCAATGGAACAGAATAGAGACCCCAGAAATAAATCCATGCATCTACAACCAACTCAACGAGCCAAAATCACTACCTGGAGAAAGAACAGTCTCTTCAACAAATGGTGTTGGGAAAACTTGATCTCCATATGCACAAGCATAAAACAAGACTCCTACCTTACACCGAATACAAAAATCAACTCAAAATGGATCAAGAATCTAAATCTATGACCTGATATCATCAAATTACTAGAGGAAAACATCAAAAAAATTCTGTAAGACATTGGCACAGGCAAAGACTTCTAGAATAAGACCCCAGAAACACAGGCAATAAAAGCAAAAATAGATCAATGGATTACATCAAGCTAAGCTTCTGTACATCAAAGAAAGCACTCAACAAAGTGAAGAGGCAACCGACAGAATGGAAGAAAATACTTGCAAATTATGCACCTGATATAGCATTAATATCCGAGATCTATAAAAAACTCAAGAAATTCAACAACAACAAAACAAACATCTCAATTAAGAAATGGGCAAGAGACATAAATAGGCATTTTCCAAAGGATGAAATAAAAATGGCCAACAGACATGAAAAAAATGCTCAGGATAACTAGCCATCAGGGAAATGCAAATAAAAACCATGATAAGGTTTCATCTAACCCCAGTGAGAATGGCTATCATCAAAAAAAAAAAAAATTCTGGCAAGAATGTGGAGAAAAAGGTATCCTATTACACTGTTTGTGGAGATGTAAACTAGTGCAACCATTATAGAGGACAGTATGGAGATTCCTCAGAAATCTGAAAAATAGATCTACCAAATGACTGAATCATTGCATTCCTGGGAATTTACCCAAATGAAATGAAAGCAATATATCAAAGAGTTATTTGTACCACCATGTTTATAACAGCTCAATTCACAATAGCTAAAATATGGAATCAGCCCAAATATTTATCAACTGATGACTAGACAGAGAAAATGTGGTATATATACACAATAAAATACTGCCCAGCCATAAAAGAATGAAATCTTGTCTTTTGCCACAAAACAGATGTTAACTGGAGACCTTTATGCTTAGTAAAATAAGCCAGTCCCAAAAAGACAAAAATCAAATGTTTTCTCTGATATGTGGTAGTTAATATATACAAAAAAAGTATAAGAATGAAATGGGCAACTTATGATTAGGTTATTGTTTGTAGCCCTTGTCTATATTACTATGGAACAATGATCTTTCTACTTTAAAAAAGATTTATTTTTTATTTTAACATCAGAATTACAGAGAGAGAGGGAGACACACAGAGATCTTCCATCTGCTGGTTCACTCCCCAATGGCTACAATGGTCAGGGCTGTCCAGGCCAAAGCCAGAAGCTTTATTGGGGTCTCCCATATGTGTTCAGGGGCCCAAGGATTTGGCTCATTCTCCACTGCTTTCCCAGATGCATTAGCATGGAGCTAAATCAGAAGTGGAGCAGCCGGGACTTGAACTGACGCTCATACGGGATGCTGGGCCTGTAGACGGCAGCTTAACCTGCTGCACCACAGGGCCACCCACCTTTCTACTTTTTAGTTGTTGAACATTATAGGTAGTGGTGCATTAAGCCTGTGCTTATAAAGTAAATTGAAAGTATGTAGGCCCGCACCGCTGCTCAATAGGCTAATCCTCCGCCTGCGGCGCCAGCACTCCGGGTTCTAGTCCTAGTTGGGGCGCTGGATTCTCTCCCAGTTGCTCCTCTTCCAGTCCAGCTCTCTGCTGTAGCCCGGGAGTGCGGTGGAGGATGGCCCAGGTCCTTGGGCCCTGCACCCGCATGGGAGACCAGGCGGAAACACCTGGCTGCTGGCTTCGGATCAGCGCAGCACGCCAGCTGCAACGCACTAGCCATAGCGGCCACTTGGGGGGTGAACCAATGGAAAAAGGAAGACCTTTCTCTCTCTCTCTCTCTCACTGTCTAACTCTGCCTGTCAGTAAATAAATAAATAATAAAGAAAGTATGTTATTGAAAAATTAAACAAAAAAAAAAATAAGAAAGGAGGGGGCCAGAGCTGTGGCATAACAGGTTAAACTGCTGCCTGAGACACCAGCATCCCACATAGGTGCCAGTTTGGGCCCTGGCTGCTCCACCTCTGACCCAGCTTCTGACTAGCATGCTTGGAAAAGTGACAGAGAATGGCCCAAGTGCTTGGGCCCCTGCACCCACATGGGACCAGGATAAAGTTCCTGGCTTTGGCCTGGCTCAGCCCCTGCCATTGCAGCCATTTGGGGCCGTGAACCCCTGGATGAAGGATCTCTCTATCTCTAACTCTCCCTCTCTCTCTCTCTCTCTGTAACTCTGCCTTCAAGCAAATAATAAATCTTTAAAAAAAAAAAGGGGGGGGGGGGCGGGGAGGAAGGAGACAGGACCAAGGTAGGGAAGTATGATTCTTAGTATTCTATCTATGAAATACATGAAATATGTTCTCTTTATATTAATAAAAATTAAAAATTTTAAAAATAAAAGGATGGGAACACCATTCAACAGCAAAGAATAGTGTCTTCGATATGTGATACTGGGACAACTTGATATCACCAGGTAAAGAAGTTAAGTTGAACCCTTAAGCCATATACAAAAATTAACTCAAAAAAATCACAGTCTTACATAGAAGAGCTGAAACCATAAAACTCTTAAAGGTAAAGATAGGAGTAAAAATTTTCATGATCTTAAATTTTGCAATATGTATATCACCAAAAATATAATCAACAAAAGAAAAATAGATAAATTGGACTTCATCAAAATTCAAAAATTTCATGCTTCAAAGGATACTATATGCAAAGTAAAAACATGATCTATAGTATAAGAGAAAATATTAGAAAACTCATATACAGCTAGTCACAATTTACAATGGTTTGTCTTAATTTTGAGTTTGATGATGGAAAAGCAATACTCATTTAGTAGAAATCATGCTTCAAATTTTGATTTTTATGTCTTACATAAATTCTATGGAATACTCAATACTTTATTATAAAACAGGCTTTGTGTTAGATGATTTTGCCTAACTACCATAGGATAATGTAAGTGTTCTGACCAAATTTAAAACAGACAATGCAAAGCTATGATGCTCAGTAGATGTAGTAAGTTCATTTTCAACATATAATATTTTAAATTTAGGATGGGTTTATCATGACCTAACACACTCATAAGTCAAGGAACATATGTACTCCATACAAGTGTAGAATCCAGAATATATAAAGAAACTCTTAAAATTTAACAACAAAAAACAAACAACCCAATTGAAAACACAGCTCAGGTAAAAGGAGCAAGGGATTTTTGGTAGACATTCCTCCTATGAAGACACAGATATGGCCAACAAGCATGGAAAGATGTTCAACATTACTAGTCATTAGGAAAATGCAAATAAAAACCACAGTGACCTATGACTCATTAAAGATGTCTATAAATATTTTTAAAAGTATGGTAAGCATTGGTGAGGACGTAAAGAAACTGGAACCCTCATGTTTAACTGACAAAAGAAAATGGTAGAGCCAGTGTGAGAAAGCTTGACAGTTTCTCAAAAACCTGAATATTAGAATTACCATGATGTAGGACCGGTGCGGTGGCATAGTAGGTAAAGCTGCTGCCTGCAGTGCCAGCATCCCATATGGGTGCCAGTTCAAGTCTCAGTGCTCACTTCTGATCCAGCTCTCTGCGATGGCGTGGGAAAGCAGTAGAAGATGGCCTAAGTGCTTGGGCCTGTGCACTCATGTGGGGACCTAGAAGAAGCTTCTGGCTCCTGGATTTATATCAGCACAGCCCAGGGGCTGCGGCCATCTGGGGAGTGAACCAGCAGATGGAAGACCTCTGTCTCTCCTCTCTTTCTCTCTCTCTGCCTCTCTGCGACTCTGCTTTTCAAATAAATAAATAAATCTTTATTAAAAAAAAAAAACTCGTACACGCATACTCATAGCAGCACTATTCACCATACCAAAAATGTAGAAGTAATCCAAATGCCCATCAAGCAATGAATGGATAAACCAAATACAGCATACCCACACAATGAAATATTATTCATTTGTAAAGTATTGATACCTACTACAAAACAGATAAACCTTGAAAACACCAGGTTAACTGAAAGAAGCCATACACAAAAGGCAGAGATATTGTGATTTAGTTTACATGAAATATCTATAATAAGTAAACTCACAGAAATAGAAAGTAGACTAGCAGTTGCTAGGAACTGAGGGGAAGGAAGAATAAGGAGCAATTGCTTCGTGGATATGGGATTTCCTTTTGCAGTGATGAAAATGTTCTGGACCTAGATGTAGGGATGGTTGCACTCGCTTGTGAATGTACTAAATGCCACCAAAATGGGTTCAAATGATGAATTCTGTGTTATATGAATTGCATCACAATTTTAAAATATATAATGAAAAGTATTCTATTACCCATATTTATTTTTGGCTAATATTTTTAAGAGGCTGCAATCAAAAAGGCAGGCAAGAAGGAAGAAAAGAGGTAAAGTAGGGAAGAGAGGGAACATCCATGATCACTGAAAAACCTACCAGAGCTGGATAATTATACAAGCAACCTGGAGGACTGACAAGGCTAGGTAAGAGCAGGAGCCTTAGAGAGAGTGGAAGCCACTGAATACAGAGACGGGATTCTAGGAACAACTAAGAACCTTGCTACTTGTTATATATTTGGTCCTAAGTTGGGGAAATAAGAAGGTAAAAATGGGAAAAAATAGAACAAAGATGAAGGAGAGAAAAATAAAGGAGGGAGAGGAAGAAAGAGAAGTAGGAGGGAAGAAAAAGAAAAGGAAAACCAGAGGAGTATATAAATTCTGCCAGACCATTCAAGAGAAACAGAAAAATAAGAGAAGGGAGAGATAACTAAAAAGATAGGTAAATTTAAAAGGAAAGAAGAATAAGAAAAAGGAAGGAAAATGAGAAAGGGAGAGCAAAACAGAAAACATTTTCTAGGCACACACTATGGAACAGAGACTGTGCAAGGCATTTTAAACAGTATCTCACTTAACCCTCAGAATCACATCAGGGAATCATAATTTTCCCTATGAAAAAAGTGGCAAAAGGATGCTCCAAAAAGCCTGAATTAACTGGGAGTTGACAACAGAGCCCAATTCTAAACTCAGGTCTGCTAACTCCAAAGCCTATATTCTGTTCCCTGAGTCACAGTGTTCACACCTGTGATCCTCCTGCAGCTGCCAAAATGCCTCCAGCTTTCCACAGAAAGACACACTGCCAAGAGGACACATAGATCACAGCATTTCTATTGTCACCCACACTTCCGCTCATTAACTTCTATTGACATCATTTCTTGACTGAAAAACCTGAAACTCTGAATCTCCCTCCTTCCTCATCTTCATTAAATCTTACTGGTACTGTAATGCATCCCTTCAGTGCTTTCTCCCTGCAACTAGAGCACGTTAACAAATCCATATTCAGGGTGGGCATTCAGCACAGCAGTGAAGTCGGGTCTGGGACACCCACATCCCATATCTGAGTGCCTGGTTCAAGTCCTGACGAGTCCACATATGATCCATCTTCCTGCTTTGTGCATAATGGGAAGGCAGCAGACCACAGCTCCAGTACTTGGGTCCCTGCCACCCATGTGGGAAACGAAACCTGGACTGAATTCTTGGCTCCTGACTCTGGCCTGGCCCAGTCCCAGCTGTTGCAGCATTTCTGGAGAGAAACAGCAAAATGAAGTGCTCTCTCTCTCTCTCTCTCTCTCTCTCTCATCTCTGCCTTTCCAGTGAAATTAAAACAAAAACCTTTTGATAAATTATAAATATATACAGAGAGAGAGAGAGAGAGAGAAGAATCCACATTCTTTGTCAGGATATGACAATGTCAAGAGTTCCTTTAGGTGTATGCATTCATTCATTCAATTAATTGACACTCACTGAGCAGTTACTATATGCCAAACACTGGACTATGCTGAAAATACAATGAACAAGACAGGAGTCTTGTTTCACGCTTGTGCATGTGGAGATCCAGTTTTCCCAACACCATTTGTTGAAGAGACTGTTCTTTCTCCAGGTAGTGACTTTAGCTCGTTTGTCAAAGATGACTTGGTTGTAGATGCATGGATTTATTTCTGGGGTCTCTATTCTATTCCATTGGTCTGCATGTCAATTTTTGTGCCAGTTCCAGGCTGTTTTGATTATAACTGCCCTGTAGTATGTCTTGAAACCTGGTATTGTGATGCTCGACTTTTTGCTTAAGATTGCTTTAGCTATTCATAGTCTCCTTTTTTTTAAGATTTATTCATTTATTTGAAAGGCAGAGTTGAGAGAGCAAGAGGGAGAGGGAGAGAGAGAGAGATCTTTCATCCACTGGTTCACTCCCCAAATGGCTGCAATGGCCAGATCTGAAGCCAGGAGCTTCTTCTGTGTGTCCCACATGGGTGCAGGGGCCCAAGGACTTGGCTATTTTCTACTGCTTTCCCAGGCACATTAGCAGGGAGCTGGATCGGAAATGGAGCTGCCAGGACTCAAACCAGTACCCATTTAAGTTACCGGCACCGTAGGTGGTGGCTTTACCCGCTATGCCACAGCACTGGCCCCTTTTCTAGATCTGAGAAGAATTCCCTTGGTATTTGATCAGGATTGTGTTGAATCTGTAAATTGCTTTGGGTAGTATGGGCATTTTGATGACACTAACTCTTCCAATCCATGAACATGAAAGATTTTTTTCCATTTTTTTGTGTCTTCTTCCATTTCTTTTCTTAATGTTTTTTAATTTTCATGGTATAGATCTTTCTCATTCTTGGTTGAATTTATTGCAAGTTATTTAGTTTTTTTTTTTTGTAGCCAGTGTGAATGGAATGATCTTACAAATTCTTTCTCAGCCATGGTGATATTTGTGGATATAAATGCTATTAATTTTTGTGAAATAGATTTTATATTTACATAGATTTTATATCTATTTGGGAAGCTAGACAATTAGATAAGCAATTGTAAAAAGTATAAATATTACTGACAGACTCAGGCCTATTGCAAGAGAGTAACTCCACTAGCAGGGGTAATTTCAGCCTTGGTACAGGTGGAGAAGAAAGGGAAGGGCCTCCTCATTGCTCTGAACACTGGCTTCCTGTTCAGCTGTACCTCAGTCTGAGGCTAACAGGGTGCAGGTGCCATTTATTATAGAGGACTCTTGGAGCAAACAGTCTGTGATACACTTTTTGAGAGTCATGAAAGACTTGTAAAAAGAACAAACACAGAGGGAAATAAGTTCAGGCCCAGAAAGGTTTTACTGGCCTCAAATAATAACCAAGTATCCACTCTCACCCAAAATACCAAAAATCCCCATCCTAGAGGCCGGTGCTGTTGTGTAGCAGGGAAAAGCCGCCATCTGCAGTGCCAGCATCCCATATAGGTGCCTGGTTTGAGACCCAACTGCTCCACTTCCAATCCAGCTCTCTGCTATGGCCTGGGAAAGCAGTAGAAGATGACCCAAGTCCTTGGGGCCCCTGCACCCACGTGGGAGACCCAGAAAAGCTCCTGGTTTCAGATCCACACAGCTCTGGCCATTGTGGCTGTCTGGGGAGTGAACCAGCAGATGAAAGACTCTCTCTCTCTCTCTCTCTCTCTCTCTCTCTGCCTCTCGGTAACTTTGCCTCTCAAATAAAATAAATATATTTTTTTAAAAAATCACCATCCTGCCATCCATATGCTGCCTGCTGTCCCCCTTTTCTAAAACATGGGTAGAGATGAAGTTGTTAGGTAACAACAACCACACCCTGGCTTCCCATCAGCATTCGCAATATAAGAATTAGATACTCTGTACCAATTAATTCACCCCTCCCATAAAAATAAATCCCAGAGGACTATATGATCTTCCTTGCTCAAATGTCACCTTCTCAGTAAGTCTACCCTAACCACCCTATTTAATACTGCAACCTGCTACTCCCTCCTAACTCCAGTTCTATGCTTTTCTTCCCCTCCCCCATAGGAAAGTATGTAACTTATTAATATATTGTTCATCTTTCTGTCTTCACATCCTAAAGTGTACTCATATTTTCCATGGGGTCTTTTTCAGTTCCCTCATGCATCCCAAGCATCTTTAGTGCAAAGTAGGCAGTGAATAAATATCAAACAAATGTTGTTATAAGCCAAAGGATTATGAAGTCCACTCCGTTAGTTTCCTACTGCTACTGTAACAAATCACAGCACATGCAGTGACTCAAAAGCAGCTGAAATTCATTATCTTCTATTTCTGGAGATCAGAACTCCAAAATAGATTTCACTGGGCAGCAATCAAGGTTACCAGCAAGATGTTGTTGCTTCTCCAGGTTCTAAGGGAGAGTCCATCACTTTACCTTTCCCAGCTTTTGAGAAACCACCTGCTTCTTACCGTCCATCTTTCTATCTTCACATTTTTCACCTTCTCTCCTGCTCTGATTCTTTTGCCTCCTTCTTTTAAGGACCACCGTTAATATATTAGGACCACCTGAATAATCCAGTTACTCTCTCCATCCCAAGACCCTTAACTTAAATCACATCTTTAAAGTGCTTTTCTCACATCAGGATGAGACCATCGAATTCACAGGTTCTAAGGATTAGGACCTAGACATCTTTGGGGTGTCCATAATTCCAGTCAACCATTTTCAACTTCCTTGCTACCCAGTTCTTCCTCTTAAAACCTAAATTAACAAATATACAGATTGAGTAAAGCCCTTTAAGGTGACCAAGTTCTCATAATTTCACAACTTGGTCCTTGCCTCAGCTCAGGTCCTCTTAAGTATTCCAACAGCCTCTTAAATAGTCTATCTTGCCCTTCCAAATTCATCCCCTGTTTTGGAGCAATCTTAAATAAATAGTACCTTTTAAATATGTGTAATTTATGGCATCAAGTTATGCCTCAATAAAGATTTTTTAAAGCTAAAAGGTGAAATAGAATAAAAATGAGCAAATCAAAAGAAGAAAGTGAAAAGAGAACAAAGAATAGGAGGACATACAGAAAACATTGACAGATTCAAACCTAAATTAAAAATTATGATAAATATAAGTGATTTAAATAAGTTTCAGAACAAGAAAAATTATCTAATGGTATTAAAGCAACAAAAACTAATCATAGGCTCCTTACAAGAGTTTGGTCTGTGGGCTGGCATTGTGGCCTAAGGGGTTAAGCTGCTGCCTGCGACACCGGCATCCCATATGGATGGCAGTTTTGAGTGCTGTCTACTCCACTTCTGATCCAGGTGCCTGCTAATGCACCTGGGAAAAGTAGCAGAGGATGGCTCAAGGCCTTTACCCCAGCACCCACGTGGGAGACCCAGATAAAGCTCCTGTCACCTGACTTTGGCATGGCCCAGTCCCAGCCACTGTGGTGCTGATCTTGTCTAGCCTCAGCTAGTATGACTGGGACAACTTGGCTCTGTTCCATGTTTCACTCAACCACGTGTCATTCACTGGCCTGAGTACATTCTCACGGTTATGAATTTGTCCAGAAGACCAAGCCCCAGAGGGCAAGCTTCTGCTTCAAAGTTGTCTGCTCACATGATTGAGCCCAAAGTGAAAAATCAGCACAGGTAACCTCATGGCAGCATAGCAAAGGCACAAAGCAAGGGGTGTGAACACTATGTCTGCAACTATAAGAAGGGTGAAGAATTGAGACCGAGTTCACTGAAAATCAGCAGATGAAGTAAATCTCCAGGCAAAAAAAGCATTACAAGACATAGAGGGACAGTTCATAATAAAAAAAAAAAAATTTTTAAGATTTTATAATTTGTATCCAATCACATAGCCTGTAAAAAATAAAGCCAAATCCAGAATCATGGTGGAAGATTCAATATCCTTTTTTCAGTAAAGGGCAGAATAAGCAGACCAAAAAAAAAAAAAAGTAAAAATATAGATGACTTAACAAATTAGTTTTAATTAACATTTACAGAACACCCTAGACAATTGTTGAATATACATTCATTTTAAGTGGACATGGGCATTTACTGAAAGAGATTGAGCCACACAACTGGTTTCAGTAAACTTTAAGAAACTGATAACTTAAGAATGTATTTTTTGACTACAGTGCAATTTAGCCAGAAATCCATAAAAGATGACTAGAAAGTTCCACACCTGGAAATTAAACGCACTAATAAAAACACATGGGTCAAAGGGAAACACAACGAAAATGAGAAAAAAATGGAATTCGCTGATGCTGAAATTACTATATGTATAGAAGTGGATGTGACTAACTGCAAATACTGGGGTGTCCACGGGCTGACGCTCTGTGACTGAGAGGAGGGGAAACTACTTGACACCGAGTCAACACGCGGCTTTTTAACGAGCACAACTACCACCACCATTTTCCACACTTACATATGCAGGAGCCCACTGAAATCTGTCCGGGATTCTCGCAGGCGCCTCAACATTCTAGATGCGAACCCCATTCCTCCCAGTCCGCCCCACCGCAGAGGACGTCCCCGGCCTTCACCGGTGACGGAGTGACAAAGCTGGGGGCGCCGGCCGCGGCTGACAAGCGCCACACACACCTCGTCCGCGTCCACGGGGCCACAGGGAGGTCGGCGCCCGGGCCCTCCCGCGGGACAGGAGGCGCCGAGCCCCCAGCCCTGCAAGGCCCTGCAAGACCCTGGGCGGGGCGCCCGGTGGGAAGCTCTCTCCACACCCCGCCTCGCCCTCGCCTCTCCCTCTCCCCGAGGCCGAGGCCGGGACTGGGGATGGGCGAGGCGGAAGCCCCCAGGGCTCAGCGTCCTCCCGAGCCCCGGGGAGAACCGCGGCCCCGGGCTCAACGGCCGTGGGAGGCAGCGGCTGAAGGACCCCGGTTTGGCTGCCGGCCGGCAACACTGAAGTACTTCCTGCTGTGGGGACTCTGAGGAGGCGGCGGGGGCTGGACACACCACTTACGGCGACTCCCCAGTCCCGAAGGCCACGCAAATCTCGATTCGGTTTGAGATCACCGTCTCTCAAGATGGAGGCCTGACTAGAGCAGGCGGCCCGAGCGCGGGTGGGCGGGGCGGGCGTGGCCGCGCATGCTCCTCCAAGAGCAAGGTTGACTTTATGGCCAGATGGCCAGCGTTGGGTCTGAGCAATACATTTCTAATGTGCTTTAAGGTATTCTCTGTTTTGTTTCGTTCTAGAGATTGTAATAAATGCTCCACATAATTCTTTTACCCACTACACCACTACACGGTCCCAGGAATGTAAATTTAAGATGCTTTCCTTCTCAGGTTTCATTCCTGTAACCAGTGAGCCACAATCTCAGCTCTTGGATTTGGCTGGCCAGCTGTTGTATTCTAAGAGTGCGTTTTCCCACTCAGTCTTGGTCTCTGTTTCCATAATACCCAGTTACTACAGCAGTTAGCAAGCAAAGGCAGCTGATCAGGCAACATAAACTCCAGGCCTGTGGGGATCTTGTTTATTGACAGAAACTCATGTGACAGGGGCAGTAGCCAGTGTGTGGAAACTCCAATACCACCACCTTTTGGGTAGACTGTAAGATCTACTGGGCCCAGATGTCAAAGTCCCAGAGAAGGATTCCAGGCTTTGAGCTGTGAGGATTGTAATTTGCACACCCAGGAAGCACCAGCCTTTCTCTAATATGATGGTGCTGGGATACAATAATAGTGCCACAGGAAAGAACACTGGCCTCTAGCTCCTATCACCTTAGATTAAGAAGTATTTTCTCTAGCATGACTACAGCTGGGGAATCCAGCCTCATGGTTGTAGCTCTACAGGGTATTTCATGTTCATGGTAAAAATGGAATTAAAACTTTCTGCAAAAAAATATCAAAATCCATGCATTTTTCCCCTAAAGATTTAGTTATTTATTTGAAAGGCAGAGTTACAGGGTGAGGGGGTAGACTTTTTATCTGCTGGTTTATTCCCCAAATGTTTGTTAATGGCAAGGCTGGGCCATCTGGACACCGAGAGCCAGGAACTCCATACAGGTCTCCCATGTGGTGGCAGGGACACAAGAACATGAGCCATCTTCTGCTGATTTCCCAGGCTCATTAGCAGGAAGCAATACCAGAAGTGGGGCATAAAGACTGGCACTGTGGTGTAGCGGGTGAAGCCGCTGCCTGCAGTGCTGGAATCCCATATGGGTGCCAGTTTTGAATCCCGGCTGCTCCACTTCTGATCCAGCTCTCTGCTATGGCCTGGGAAACCAGAAGGTAGCCCAAGTCCTTGGGCCCTTGCACCAGCATGGGAGACCCAGAAGAAACTCCTGGCTCCTGGCTTCAGATCGGTGCAGCTCCAGCCTTTGCAGCCATCTGGGGAGTAAACCAGCAGATGGAAGATGTTTCTCTCTCTCTGCCTCAGCCTCTCTGTAACTCTACCTTTCACATGAATAAGTAAATCTTAAAAAAAAAAAAAAGAAGTGAGGCATCTGGGACTTGAATTGGCAGTCATATATGATGCTGGTATTGCAAGTGGCAGCTTAATCCACTGTGCCACAACTGCCCCTTTTATAATTTTATTAAAAATGACATTTTCCATGAACTCTCTGAAGATCCCTCATACGATGTGATAAAAATAAGTACCTGATTAGTCTACTGAACATTCTATCAGGCTGACTGCCTTAAGCACTGACTTTAGCCAACTGAGAAAAGGCTGTGCAGAAACCAACTGCTTTGGGAGGGGGGCAGTCCTCGGGAGGTTAGTCTTGGACAAAGAACCTTTACTCTCCAGTGTTTTAAAGCAGCAATAATAAGTGAAACAGAGCTACACACAACTAACATAGAACCACAAACATCTATCTTGAAAATATAATCTTGGGGTGGAACCAATGTTTATTTAAAGCTTAAAAAAAAAAAAAAAGAACTAAACTGTCTTAGAATACATATGAATATGGTGAAAGACAAGTAAGAGAGTGATTTCACCAAAAGTCAGGATATTGGTTCCCTGTTGTGGAGACTGTAATAAGAAAGGGAATGGCAAGACAGAGCAGGTCCTGGATACTAGCAGTGTTCCTTTTTTTTTTTTTTTTTTTTTTTTTGAGTGCTGGATACATGTGAGTCTATAAATTATTCTTTAAACAGTACAAATAGTTTGGGCCCATTTCTATAATTTAATTTTTTAAAAAATGTTAAGAACAACAAATAAACATCAAAGTATATGGTGGTGAAGGGTCCCTCCTTTTGACAACTTACTTTCAAATGGTTCAGGAAGAACCTTTTTTTTAAATAATTTCATATAAAAAATAGAAAAAATCAGAAGGAAATAAAGGAGGGGAGAAAGAAAGGCAGACTCCAAGAATATTTTCATCTCCTTTTATTGAAGGAAACAGAAACTTGTGCTGCAGAGGCAATGACACCTCCGAGCATGACAAGGTAGTCAGTGGGCTGACGTGACAAGCCACAGTGCTGGCCAGGTGTCCTACTATAGAGAGAGGACCAAATCCACAAAGAAAGCAGGAGGTAGCAAACATCCTCAACACCAGTGTAAGCATTTCCATTTGCAGAGAGCTTGGCCATGCATCTTAAAATCAGGGGCCACCAAATCCATCCAAAACTACCATGTAGTCTCAGATTTGGAGACCTGTTCCTCTGACCCAAAGATTTAGGCCATCAGAAGATCTGAGTTAATCTTTCAGCTCCTTATCCCAGATGGAAAAAGAAGCTGTGTTCTTAAAACATCACGGAAGTATAGCCGGCCAGGTACTAATGCCCAGCCTTGCTCTAAAAGTACCTACTTTTTTTTTTCCCTGACTTCTCCCAATGCTCTCACTCACCATGTGCCCTACGAAACCTCTGAGTTATAAACAAGGACAGAATGGGGGCAGCAGCCTAGGGGATGCAGGGAAACAAAAGCTGCTACATAGCCAAGACCATTTCACAAGAAATAGCATGGGGAACATTACTGGGTCAAGGTCCTCCCAAACAGCAGCTAGAAGCACACAAATAAAAATGTGGTAGTTCTTCCACAGCAGAATCAGCTGTGCTAAAGTCATGGTCCAGGAAGCTGAGCCACTTCGTGTCCCTGGCAGATTATCAAACCCCATGGCATTCCCAACTGTTCCAGTTTTCAAGTACATTGAGGTGACTGGGCAGTCTAGTCACATAAAGGCAAGCACTAAAGAAATCTCAACTAATAATAAATTGGTAATGTTATCAAAACATAACTATATATTCAAAAACTGGTTGCGGGGTGGGGGAGTGGGGATAGTGGTAGAGATTTTATAATGTAGAAATAGTGATCCAAAGGTTTATTCAGATAAACCCTTGATCATAAACCACCCTCATATCTACACATAGGAGGGAATTCCTTATTTAGAAACGGCCATCATCTGATCAGGCATCCAGTCGCAGTTCTCTTCAATGCTGGACACATGATTTCCCAGGATTAAAGTCTTGAGAGCGCTAGACCAGGAAAATGGGAGAAGCAAGGCCAGGAGAGGAGGGCATCAGGGGCTGGAATTTCTGAAATGAGCATTTACTTCACAGAAGGCTTGGCACAATGAGGCTGGGGTGAGCATGGTTTTAGTGATTGTTCTTGGTTGCCTCCTTTGCTGCAGCGATCAGTGGAGTGAGGCTGGAGAGGGGCTTGGCAATCTTCAGGAATTGATGCTAGAGTGGAGAAAAGGAACAAAAGACACATGACTATTTAGCATTCTTCTTTAGAACCATTATAAAACACAGGGCATACATGTGTGTGTAAGACACTACCTGGAGAACTGCAGGTCATCCCCAAATTGAAGGAAATCAAAGATAAACCACTTTGGAAAACTCTTTGGCAGTCTATCTACAGATAAACATACTTACTCTATATCCAATTCCAGTCCTAGGTACATTCAAGTCAATAGCTGGAATGTTGCCCAAGATCCAAGTGAACAGAAGAAGAAATAGTGTTACGATCATTTAACACATTTAACAGGGTTGGCATTTGGCCTAGAGGTTAAGACATGGCTCAGTACATCCACATTCCTTATCAGAGGGCCTGGGTTCGAGTTCCAATTTCACTCCTGATTCCAGCATCCTGCCAATGTATACCCTAGGAAGCAGCAGGTAATGTCTCAAGTAGGAAGGTCTCTGCCACTCACATTGAAGACTTGGACTGAGTTCTCAACTCCTGGCTTTGGCCCACTGCACAGGACCATTATGGACATCTGTGGAGGGATCCAGGGATGGGATTTCTCTGTCTGTCAATCTCTCTCACCAATCTCCCCCCTCCTCTCTATGCCTCTCAAATAAGTAAAAAATAAAAATGTTTTTAAAAGTTACACAGCAATAAAAACGAATAGATAATTTATATGCTGAGTACAGGGCAAATCCCATAGATTAGTTGATTGCTATAAGCAAGACATGAGAAAGACAATAATTCATATTGCATGACTCCATTTCTAATTAAGAAAGACTAATTATGGTGATAATCAGAATAATAATGGGGAAGGTAATGACCAAGTGGTACACTGTAATATTGTATCTCAGGAGCACTGGTCTAGGAATTTGTTGTTCTAAATAATCTAACAAGGATTTCAATAGTGGTCTTTTGGTCGGCACCGAGGCTCACTAGGCTAATCCTCCGCCTGCAGCACCAGCACTCCAGGTTCTAGTCCCGGTTGGGGCACCGGTTCTGTCCCGGTTGCCCCTCTTCCAGGCCAGCTCTCTGCTGTGGCCCAGTAAGGAAGTAGAGAATGGCCCAAGTGCTTGGGCCCTGCACCCGCATGGGAGACCAAGAGGAAGCACCTGGCTCCTGGCTTCAGATCGGCACAGTGTGCCGGCCGTGGCGGCCATTTGGGGGGTGAAGCAATGGAAGGAAGACCTTTCTCTCTGTCTCTCTCACTGTCTAACTCTGCCTGTCAAAAAATAAGTAAATAAATAAAAAAAATATATATATATATATGTATATATGTGTGTGTGTGTGTGTATATATATATAATGTGGTCTTTTCCCAGATCACTTTCCCTGGGTTGAACTTTGGGACATACTCAACTTTCACAGTATATTTAGGAGAAAACACCATATGAACACTGCATCTACATTTTCAGTAAAACTGTAAAGGAAAATTAATTCTTTGTGTACCTTTTTTTTTTTTTTTTTAGATTTAGTGGTAAAAAAGCTTTGTCTCTTGAGGATGTGGGGTATTTCATTCATTTGATAAGAAACAGGAGGGGGCTTCAAAAAGTTTATGAAAATTTGCAGTATTTTTAAATTTCATTTTTCCATGACCTTTTTTTTGTTTTAATTTTTATTTGAAAGAAATACAGAGACAGCTCCCATTTGTGGTTTTACTCCCCCAAATGCTCCCAAAGCTCCCAGGCGAGGACAAAGCTGGGAGCTAGACACTCAATTCAGGTGTCCCATAAGTGAGTGGCAGTAACCCAGTCATGTCAGCCATCACCGTTGCCTCCTAAGGTCTGCATTATCAGGAAGCTAGAGTCAGGACCTAGGGCTGGGACTTAACTCAGGCACTCTGATGTTTTAAATATGGCATCTTAACCAGTGTCTTAAACACAATACCAAGTGCTCACCCTACCACAAACTTTCTGAAGACCCCTTCCTTCCAATACAGGAACTGACATACTTTTTTTTTCCCCTCTGTCCTGGCTATAGGACAGAAACTTGATAGTTAAGCAGTTAGTTAGGTCAGATGGTAGGCACATCTGATTCTCTTCCCATACTTGTAGTTTCCTTTATTAGTCATACTATATATGAGAGTATTTAAAAAAAATTCATGGAAAATAGAACTAAAAGATAAGTTTATTCTGATACAAAAAGTTTTTGAAATTCTTGCATACAAAGGATCTCAAAAAGTCCATAAAAAATTGTATTATGAAAAAAGTATACATGGATTTCAAAGTCTTTTCTAGTAAAATAAATTTTATCTTAATTCTATTGTCCATAAACTTTTTTTTAAAAGATTTTTTTTTCTTTTGACAGGCAGAGTGGATAGTGAGAGAGAGAGACAGAGAGAAAGGTCTTCCTTTTTGCCGTTGGTTCACCCTCCAATGGCCGCTGAGGCTGGCGCACTGCGCTGATCCAAAGCCAGGAGCCAGGTGCTTCTCCTGGTCTCCCATGAGGGTGCAGGGCCCAGGGACTTGGGCCATCCTCCATTGCCTTCCCGGGCCATAGCAGAGAGCTGGCCTGGAACAGGGGCAACCGGGATAGAATCCGGCGCCCCGACCGGGACTAGAACCCGGTGTGCCAGCGCCGCAAGGAGGAGGATTAGCCTGTTAAGCCACGGCGCCGGCCTTTTAAAAGATTTATTTAGTTATCTGGAAATCAGAGTTACACAGAGAGAGGAGAGGCAGAGAGAGAGGTCTTCCATCTGCTGGTTTACTCCCCAGATGGCGCAACAGCTGGAGCTGTGCTGATCTGAAGCCGGGTGCCAGGAGCTTCCTCCAGGTCTCCCATGCGGGTGCAGGGGGCCCAAGGACTTGGACCATCTTCTACTGCTTTCTCAGGCCATAGCAGAGAGCTGGATCAGAAGTGGAGCAGCTGGGACTTGAACCAGTGCACACATGGGATGCCGGCACTACATGCGGCAGCTTTATCTGCTACACCATAGTGCCGGCCCCTGTTCACAAACTTTTTTTTTTTTTTTTTTTTTTTTGACAGGCAGAGTGGACAGTGAGAGAGAGAGACAGAGAGAAAGGTATTCCTTTTGCCGTTGGTTCACCCTCCAATGGCCGCTGCAGCCAGCGTATCTCACTGATCTGAAGCCAGGAGCCAGGTGCTTCTCCTGGTCTCCCATGCGGGTGCAGGGCCCAAGGACCTGGGCCATCCTCCACTGCACTCCTGGGCCACAGCAGAGAGCTGGCCTGGAAGAGGGGCAACCGGGATAGAATCTGGCACCCCAACCGGGACTAGAACCCGGTGTGCCGGCACCACAAGGCGGAGGATTAGCCTGTTAAGCTACGGCGCTGGCCCACAAACTTTTGAAGTACCCTCATATATGTATAGACACATACACACAAACATTTGCTGAAAGTTGATTTGACTTCTTTTATGACAGAGTATAGAGAGGTATTAAGAACAGGAAGTTATTATTACTATCAAAGATCTCCATTAAATTATGAAAATATGAGTTCCAATTTATCATCCTGTATTTTTCTGTCCATAAATGTGTTCTCACAGGAGAAAAATATGTGAAACCTTCATGATTTAAGATTTTAAGTGTGGACTGGTGTACCATAGAGCGTTAAACAGCCATTTGCAATTTTGGCGTCCCATATCAGAGTGCTGGTTTTAGCTCCAAATGTTCTGCTTCCAATTAAACTTCCTACTAATGGGTCTGGGAAGACCACAGAGAATGGTCTTCTCTGTGTGAGAACAGGATTGGATTCCTGGTTCCTGGGTTCAGTATGGTCCAGTTGTGGTGCTGTTGTGCCAATTTTGGGAGTCAACCAATGGATAGAAGATCTGTCTCTCTCTCCCTAGCTGTTGAACTGCCTTTCAAATAAATCTTAAGAAAAAGATTTTAAGAGTTATGGTTCTGAATCTTTACAATACACACTAGAATCAGGCCGGCACCGCGGCTCACTAGACTAATCCTCCACCTGCGGCGCCAGCACCCCGGGTTCTAGTCCCAGTTGGGGTGCCGGTTCTGTCCCGGTTGCTCCTCTTCCAGTCCAGCTCTCTGCTGTGGCCCGGGAGTGCAGTGGAGGATGGCCCAAGTGCTTGGGCCCTACACCCGCATGGGAGACCAGGAGGAAGCACCTGGCTCCTGGCTTCAGATCGGCGCAGCGCGCCAGCTATAGCAGCCATTTGGGGGGTGAACCAATGGAAAAGGAAGACCTTTCTCTCTGTCTCTCTCTCTTAACTCAGCCTGTCAAAAAAAAGCAGTGTTAAAAAAAATATACACTAGAATCAATGTTCTCAGACCACATGTTTCTTTAACTCCCCTGAGTTGAAAGAATAGCTCCCAACTAGGAGGTCTCAGTTTCCTTCTCTGAATAAAGAAAACTACAAGCCCTAACAGCCTTCCAGTTCTGACAGTCTCTGAGTTTGTATTAGTGGCCAAGAGCATACATACTTGAGGGCTAGACATAGGTTGAAATCCTGTATCCACTACATTTCAGCAATATAATCAAGGGAAGTTAGGAAATACTTGAAACTTCTGTTTCTACACCTAAAAAAATGGGAATAATAGAACATATAACTCACAGGACTGCTGTGCAGAATAGATTAAAAATTATATATGGTGGGGCTGGCATTGTGACATAGCCAGTAAAGCCACCACATACAATGCTGGCATCCCATACAGTGTCAGGCAGAGTCCTAGCTGCTCCACTGCTGATCCAGCTCTCTGCTAATGGCCTGTGAGAGCAGTGGAGGATGGCCCAAGTGCTTGGGTCTCCACACCCCACAGGGAGACCTAGAAGAAACTCCTGGCTCCTGGTGTCAACCTGGCTCAGCCGTGGCCATTTGAAGAGTGAAACAATGGGAGGAAGACCTCTCTTTGTGTCTCCCCCTCTCTCTCTCTGTAACTACCTTTCAGATAAATAAAATGAATCTTTAATAACATTATATATGAAATGCTTAGTGCCTAAAATGTGGTAAAGATCCAATATAATGTATCTGTTAGTAGTTACATTAGCCTGTCAGGAAGAAAACTGTAGAGTACACTGACCTCTCAATAAAAGTAATTTGATCAAAATTTAACATTTGGGCCAGATAGACATAGGTTTGGTTCAACTCTACCATCTATCTATCTGTAGAGTGGAGTGTATTTGCACAAACATCACTACAATGTAAAACTGGAGAAATATGAATAGATCAATGTACTCAATCCATGCCTGTATCTTTGTGACACTGTGCCACTGTTTTGAAGATGACACTGTGGGAGGAACCGAGTAATATATGGAAGCTTTCTGTATTGTTTCTTACAATTGTATGGAGATATAAAATTATCTCAATTAAACTAAACTTTCAATGAAAATGTCTAAAAAAGAGAATTTGATACTGAATTACACCTATCTTCACAGCTATAACAACACACTATTGGCACATTTCTCAAAGCCTAGGGTTTTCAGAACACAACTACTTTTAAAGACTAATTCTTTATTGTACTATCTGTAATAAGTTTTTTTTTTTTTTAATCCCAAAGGATCCTAGAAACTAATGGGTTACACTTAGCAGAATCCATTTCTGTTATCTAATAGGCCAGTGCTCTATAATCAGTAACTTCAATTACAAAGAGATGCTAACTATGTTCCAGAGAATGAAAGGCTACTGTAGGTAAATTCTTTAAGCAGCTCCATTCTACTCAATAAATATTCCCTGAGTACCTATTCTGAGTCTTGTCCCAGGTACAAGAAGAAACAGAGTTTGAATAAAAAAGAATTTATAATCCACTGGGAAAGGCAGAGAAGTAGAGATATTCATAACTGGCTTTAACACAAGGCAGTACACTAAGTACTTCCCTGCCCTGCCCAGTCACTCCTGGGCTTCATAATACAAAAGGAACTGAGAGTATATGCCTGCAGATCAATCACTACCATAAAGTTGTATGTGATATGTGCAATAAAATCACCAGGGAGCAATGTAGTAAAACAATCCTAGTAATAAGAAATTGTACTGGGAACACAAAACTTAGATACAAATTAAATATTAAATGTGGTCCTCTAAAGACAGTTTCTGAAATCATACAAAATAATTATGCTGCAATTCAGGATTAGGCAGGTTGGTGTTTAAAAGGCTTGGTAAATTTTTGGTTTTGCTACAACCCTCCAAACAAGTAGAACATCTTTGCCATGATTTGAGAGGTTTCCAGTGAAAAAAACAGTAAAGACTTCAGAAACCACGGTCACTAACTGGGCTCTAAACCCAGTTTCCTTTGTTGAGAATTATTTCATTAGCACTTATTCTGTAAAATATAACTTGTGTAATATTTACATGTCAGAGCTGCTTCTCACCAATGCTCAAGCAAATCCTGTCAGACTAATTCTTGCAAAACAAAGGAAATGTTAAAGAAAGACACAGGCAAAGTTCAACAAGGAGCTCAGAAAGTAGATTTGAAGGAGCTATGAGGATGCGTAGAGTTTTAATGAGCTGAGCAAGAGGCTAATGGAAACATGAGCAAAGGCCCCAGAATGAAGGATAGGGAGCTAGGGTTACAGCAGGTGTGGTAAATGGTGGGACAGAAGCATAGTTCTTTATACACAAAAATGAAGCACAAAAGGCTGGATTAACTGACGCCTTGGATTTGGTGCTTCCCTGCAGAGACACTTACCTGTAGCAGCTCTTTTGCTGAACCTCTCTTCTCCACATCCATCTCGAGACAGCGGTTCAGAAAGTCCCGGAAAATAGCCGACAGCTTCTCTGGGTTCTGAAGCTCTGGGGTTCCATTGGTGGCGATGAGGTACAAGGCCTGGAATATAAATGGAAAATCATCTTGGGCTCAAGTTGGGATTCACTCTTGGTACCCACATGCAGACAATATGCTTAGGGTGACACTATTGATAACCCCAGTCTTATTCCCATCATACCCCATGATCATCATCTTCACATCTCTGGAAAGCCATTCTAAGTCTGAGACAAGGATGTAGAGTCAGGGAGTAAAGCTTAAATCAAAAGGTAAGAAACCACAAAAGTACACTGAAGCATTTTCTAATAATCAGAGATTTACAAGAGTGACATGAGCAGATAAAGATCTAGTAGGTCATTCTGAGAAGCTGGCTTTATTCTGCAGAGTTGGTTCATCATGAGAGGATTTTGAGCTGAGGAGTAACATGATCTGCTTTATGTTTTCATTAGATCATTTTAGCTGTTTCATGGAAAAGAGACTGTGAGAGACTGTTGTAACAGTTCAGTGAAGTGGTGACTTAGACTATATCGGTAGGAGTAGAAGTGAGCAGTAGCTGAACTCAGGAAATATCTGAAAATAATAGCTGACAAGATGAACAGGGTATCAAAGAAGCAAGAATCAACAATGATTGCAAGGTTTTGGTTCCAAATTGCTGGGGGGAAAAAAAACAGTCGCCATATACTGAGATGGTGAAGAATATGGAAGAATGTAATAACAAATTGATTTTAAAGGTGTTAATTTGAAGTTTTTATTAGACATTCAAGTGTAGATGCTGACCACAGCTGAGCATAGAAGTCTGGTGTTCAGGGTGAGAAGTCAGGACTATTTGAAGAAATGTATTAGTAGATAGATTATAACAGGCATTTAAAATCAGCAATGGATGAGATCACTCACTTAGAAAGTAAGTGCAGTTAAAGAAAAAAGAGATTTGAGTACTGAGATGGGAGTTATTCCATTGTTCACAGGTTGGAGGAGAGAGCAAAACTAGCAGCAGCCTTCCTAGGATGAGAAAACTGAGAGAAGTGTGTCTTGGAGGCCAAAGGAGGCTTATGGAAAGGTTCAAACAAGACTGAAAAACGAACACCGATTTACAATCAAGGGAGGATTTTTTTTAAAGATAATCTTTGTGTGCTAATGGGAATAATCTAACAGAAAGGTAGAAGATGGTTATGTACGAGGAGAAGTGACAGCTGCAAAACCGATGTCCTTAAGTAGATAATCGTGTTGGATCCAGTATGAAGTAAAGGGCATTCATTTGATAAAGCACAAATGGTTTATCCATCGTAATATGTGAAGGAAAGCAGAATAAAGCAACGTAGATGAAAGTAGACTGATAATTTTGCTTGTGGAAAAATGTGAATCTTATTCTGATTGCTTTTCCTTACTTATTCTAACCTCCCATCCAGTGCAGGTTTTCCCGATGCATCATAACTGGCAGGTGGTCATCTACTCTTACCTCACAGTCTATTTTCCATAAAAGCAGTCAAAATGACCCAATCAAAACACATCAGATCATGTTACTGCTCAGCTCAAAATCCTTCAATGATGTCTCAACTCTGCAGAACAGAAGTCAAGTTCTCACACTGCCCACTAGGTTTTTACCTGCTAATTCTCTGACTTTATCACTATCCATCCTTCTCACTCATTTCAAGGACACTAGTCTCCTTAGGACTTTTCCTAGTCCTTTATATATTTGACACCTACAAAAGCTTTGCATGAGATTACTCTCGTGGTTCATTCTTCAGTTACTTCTTTCAGGTTTCTATTGAAATAACTTATAGGGGTCAGCGCTATGGCACAGCAGGTAAAACCGCTGCCTGCAGTGCCAGCATCCCATATGGAAACCAGTTCGGGTCCCGGCTGCTCCACTTCTGATCCAGCTCTCTGCTATGGCCTGGGAAAACAGTAGAAGATAGCCCAAGTCCTTGGACCCCTGCACCCACATGGGAGACCCAGAAGAAGCTCTAGCTCCTGGCTCCTGGCTTTGGATCAGCACAGCTCCAGCTGTTGTGGCCAACTGGGGAGTGAAGTAGCAGATGGAAGACCTCTCTCTCTCTCTTTCTCTCTGCCTCTCCTTCTCTCTGTGTAACTATGACTTTCAAATAAAATAAATAAATCTTTAAAAAAAAAACTTAAAAAAGAGAGCTTCCTTCTATCTCTCCTCCCCAGCTTTTCTCTATTCTCTCTTAACTCCCTTATTCCATTTTTGTTCATGGCACTTACCATCTGTAACCAGGAATTGTTTTATTATGTTATGTGTATGAAGAACAGCTTCATACACATAACAGAAACTCAAATAATTACTGAATAAAGGAATGAGTGACCTCTAATATTCTTTTCCTTTGAGCATTTATAATTTAAGTTAAACAGTGCCAAGTTTATTCAGAAGAGACATACCAGGTAGAAGCATAGAGAATAGCCTGAGCACCATCTCCTGGGACTAGAGACAATAATCAAAATAACTGAACTAGGACTGGTAACTCACTCTTAGAGGGTTTTCATTGAGGTATGGAGGCTCCCCTTCAATCATTTCAATCGCCATGATGCCCAGGGACCAGATGTCAACCTTGGGCCCATAGGCCTTCCGTGTCACAACCTCCGGTGCCATCCAGTATGGAGTTCCCACCATGGTGCTCCGTTTGCTCTGCTCTGGAGTTATTTGTGCACAGAATCCAAAGTCAGCTAGGAAAAAAAAATCAGAAAGCATATATTTAGGGTACTCTTTAAGTGTTGACTGTGTGTCTATCCCCAGGTGTCTAGCTTTGCCTGGCTCCCAGTTCTGCGATCTCTTGGCTTTACAAAATGCGAGTCAGTTGATTGCTACGTCTAACACTTAGTCGAGTCTCTGTTCAACCTTGAAGAGAAGAAGAATATAAGAAACATCCCTTCTAGCCTCCTATCTATCCTCAAACTAGAGGGACTAGGCAATAATGTCCAAGCTGCCCATTTTGGCCTTGACTGTGTGGCCCAATTCCGCTTTGATCTTGAAAATTCTTCTTACATTCTGGAATCTAGGGTCGTTTGCCTATACCCTAGGCATGAGTCTCTGACTTAAAGTCATTCACCTACAACTAAGCATGGTCCAACTTTGATCAGTTCTTCACCATTTGCCCAGGTGAGAGAGTGCTAACAATCCTTCCATAAACCGCTCATCCATTTGTGACATGCCTGTGTAGCTGGACTAGTAAAACAAATGTTCTGTATGCAGTTCCTTTCATATTACATTGAAATTAGACATTTATTTAAATTAGGAGGCCGTTGATACTCAGGACTATGTAGTCTTACTTCTTCATATTTCCAAAGGGTCCAGCATGTAACAGATGCTCAAGAAAAGTCTGCTAAATGAATAATTATACAAAGATATTTTTCTACTTATCCATTACATATCTCTTATACTAGGCTGAGAACTCCCTAAAGGGAGGTAAAATGCAAGATCAATGTCCATCACAGGACCTAGAATACAGTAGGCATGCACCTTTTTTTTGGGGGGGGGGGGGCTAACCATATAAATGAATGGAAAAATAATGAAAAGGCACTCTATGGTATAATTGAAGAATATAAAAAGACTGCATAGCCATAATAATAAAAACCCTTTGCTAAGTGTTATAGTTAGCATGATTATCATCCAACAGGAAACAGACCCCAAAGGGGATGAAATTTTATCACTTCTAAGAGTCCTACTTACTTAGCTTGACAGAGCCATCCATTCCCAGTAGAATATTGTCACTCTTGATGTCTCTGTGTATGACCTGGTTTGAATGCAGAAACTCCAGAGCCTGCAAACACTATTTAAGTGGTGTGGGTAGAGGGAGAAAGAAAGGACATGTAATACAGAAGACTTAAGAGAAAATCAACTAATTTAAGCTCCTCATTTTAAGATAAGAGTAGTAAGGCACCAACTAATAAAAGGACTTGGCCTACATCAGTGGCAACACCAGGTCTAGAACCAAGTCTGCCATCTGCTAGCCACGTACCCTTTTACACCACACTGCTTTTCACCTTTTACTAATTTCTTAACAAGGAGATTGTCTTTTTTTTTTTTTTTTTTTTTTTTAATTTTTGACAGGCAGAGTGGACAGTGAGAGAGAGACAGAGAGAAAGGTCTTCCTTTTTGCCGTTGGTTCACCCTCCAATGGCCGCCGCGGTAGGCGCGCTGCGGCTGGCACACCGCGCTGATCCGATGGCAGGAGCCAGGTGCTTCTCCTGGTCTCCCATGGGGTGCAGGGCCCAAGCACTTGGGCCATCCTCCACTGCACTCCCTGGTCACAGCAGAGAGCTGGCCTGGAAGAGGGGCAACCGGGACGGGATCGGTGCCCCGACCGGGACTAGAACCCGGTGTGCCGGCGCCACTAGGTGGAGGATTAGCCTAGTGAGCCGCGGCGCCGGCCAACAAGGAGATCTAATTTATTATGATACAATTTTTGCTTTATTTTTGTGGCACATTAGATTTTTAATAAATGACTACCCAAGAAAAATTACTAAAGAAGAAAGGAGGAAAATAACAAATAAGAGTCACATCTGGGAAAGTAGTCACAGGGAAGTGGCATCAGAAGCACTGAGTTGGTAGGATAATCTTCTTTTGGCAAGGAAATTATGCTATGTTGGATATGCTGAATTTGACACACCTATGAAACATATGGAGATGAATTTCCAGTAGGCAACTGAACTTATACATCTTAAGATAAACATTTATAAGTCATTTTTTGCTTAAGTTACAGCAGTGGCTGAAACTGGTAAAGGAGACAGGAAAAGAACCTTGGAAAACTTCTAGGCTTTGCAAGCAGAATGAGTAACAAAGAGACAGAATGCTATAATTAAAATGCCTGGATCTGCTACCTAACCAACCATATCATTCTGGAAAACCACTTCTGGTGTGTTGTTTTCCTATCTTTAAAAGAAGACGTAATGTTAACTTTTCTACTAAATCCAATAGTTTGAGTCCACCAACCTAAAACTAAACTCTTAAAGAGATTTCTGTTAATTAAAAAATATTAAAGATACAACCAAATAGGAAAATACTATTTAAATGACCCTAAATCAATACTATACTTTTTGAAAACATTTCAATGGCTAAATTAAAGAACAAACAAGGGGCCAGCGCTGTGGCTTAGCAGGTAAAGCTGCCGTCTGGAGTACCTGCATCCCATAAGGGAGACAGTTTGAGTACTGGCTGCTTTTCTTCCGATCCAGCTCTCTACTATAGCCTGGGAAAGCAGTGAAAGATGGCCCATATCTTTGGGCCCCTGCACCCACATACAGAGACCTAAAAGAAGCTCCTGGCTCCTGGCTTCAGATCAGCCCAGCTCCAGCTGTTGCAGCCATTTGCGGAGTGAACCAGCAGATGAAAGACCTCTCTCTCTCTGCAACTCTTTCAAATAAATAAATAAATAAATCTTAAAAAAAAAAAACACACACAAATGAATATTGAACTGTCCTTTCCCTGAAAATTTAAGATTTGTTCTTAGGATATCAAAAGGATGACCCTGAAAACCTGGAACTTTCATAAATTACTGGTGAGAATGTAAAATAGTAAGCCAATTTAGAAAACAAACAAAAAAAAATTTAAAATGTTAAGGACAGAGTTGCCCTATGACTAACAATTCCACTTGTAGGTATATACCCAAGAGAAATGAGAACATATATCTACACAAAAGCTGGTATATGAATGTTTGTAGTAGCATTTCCCATTAAAAGCCAAAATAAAGAAAGGAAATAACCCAAATATTTACAAATGAATCAACACAATGGAATATTATTTGTTAATAAAAGGAATGAAGTACTGATACATTCCACAACACAGATGAACCTTCAAAACATTATGCCAAGTGAAAGAAGCCAGTCACAACTGAACATGTATTATGTGATTCCATTTATATGAAATGTTCAGAACAGGCAAACTAGGGCTAAGAGAGTCAGGCACCAGGACATCAGCATACTGTTAATAGGTATAGAGTTTCCTTTACGGGTGATAAAAAGATCTAAAATTCATTATGAGGATGGGTTGTACAACTCTACAAATATACCAATAATCAGTTAATTATATACTTCAAATGAATGAACTATATGGTATGTGAACTGTATCTCAAAGTTATTTTAAAAAATGGAAGATGACATCTATTAGAACTTAGGAATAGTAATACTGCCTCTATTTATGCAACATTTAAAATTTCTCCAAGCACTTTTTGATCCATATTGCATCCCATGGGCACATACAGTGTGAATCTTCCAGTTTCCAGTTTACACATGAATAATTTGAGGCAAACTATCTTCTCAAGTACACATATGCATGTATTTTTTACCACTGACAGTGGAGATGAATAAAATCTTAGACATTACAATGGTTTATGGCCCTCCAAAGGACCATAGTATATAAACAGACACACAATCTATCTGTAGAATTAAAATCTCATGGGCTAGCGCTGTGGCACAATGGGTTAAAGCCCTAGCCTGCAGTGCTGGCATCCCATATGGGCACCAGTTTGAGTCTCAGCTGCTCCACTTCCAATCCAGCTCTCTGTTAATGTGCCTGGGAAAGCACCAGAGGATGGCTCAAGTTCTTAGGCCCCTGCATCCAAGAACTGCATCCGTGGGAGACCCAGAAGAAGCTACTGACTCCTGGCTTCTACTTCTCTTTATAACTATATCAAATAAATAAAATAAATCTGAAACAAATTAAAATCTCATAGAGAAAATTAGGAAAAAATACCTTTTGTTTAAAGATTTTATTTATTTTATTTGGGAGTTAGAGTTACAGACAAGTAAGAGAGATAGAGAGCGAGAGAGAGAAAGGTCTTCCTTCTGTTGGTTCACTCCCCAAATGGCCGCAGTGGCCAGAGCGGCACTGATCCAAAGCCAGGAGCCAGGCGCTTCTTCCTGGTCTCCCACGTGGGTGCAGGGGCCCAAGGACTTGGGCCATCTTCTACTGCTTTCCCAGGCCATAGCAGAGAGCTGGACTGGAAGAGGGGCAGCAGGGACTAGAACCGGCACCCATATGGGATGCTGGCGCTGCAGATGGAGGATTAACTTACTGCACCATGGCACTGGCCCCAGGAAAAAATATCTTAAAAGCCTCCTTATGAGCTAATAATAATAATAATAATAATAATAGATTGAAAATCACTGTATTAGTGGTTGAAAAAAAAAATGAGAACTCCTAAGAAACCTACCTTGGTATTAATTTCATTAACCTGCCAAGTTGCCTTCTACATCCCAAAGTTCTTAATGCAAAAGTGAACACACTTTATAGGGCTGTATTAGTTTCACATTATTTTATTTTTTCCAATACTGATTAAATATACAACTACATAAATCTACATGAATGCCTTTAGATCTTGCACTATCAAATCCCAATGACATTATTATACTCATCCCCATGAAAGTTTAAACATGAACAAATCTTCTAATCTTTCCTTAATTTCTTAATTTTTCTGTTACTAAGTCATCACAGAGGTCTGGTCTATCATCACTAAAACATGCAGTATCACTTCCTCGCGTTCCCTTCATCTTCTTGCCCTCATGGAAATGTAAAAACCTGGCTGTCTCCTAAGGACACTGCTTCTCAGGACGCCTTCTGAAAGACTTTATTTTTTCTCATATACCAGTGTATTACAGACTCTAGAAATTTAAAATAACGAGGATACACGAGAGTATCTTTTTTGGCTTGGTTTTCTTTATGTTTTGCCTAGAAACATTTTACCCCTAGATTTTTGCTGACTTGCTTTTAAACACCATTCAGACACTCAAAGCTACAGTGAAATCTTCTGAGACCACCCTGTTCAAAATACTACGTTCACTGTCACTACTCTTACTCTGTTTTTACCTCCTCCACAGCACATAAAGCAGGAAAAGAAGGCAAAAATATATATTCATATAAAATAGAAAGGAAAACGTTATAGCGTGTTTATAGCAGTTACCTTCAATGATGGAAATTATGGGTGATTTTTTAAAATATATACTTTCTGGAAACTTCTCATTTTCTACAATGAGCAGAATAAAGTTATATTTAAGGAAAAAGTAATGGTGAAAGAAACTGTAAAGTACAGACTTAATTCAGGAATGGAGGGATTGTCAGTACTTATTTCTCCCACTTCACAGAGCAAGGATGAGTTCCACTGGTGTGGAACTTCAGGAGACAGGGATATAAAGGCCACTTCCTGCGCAAGGTTGCTTGGCTCTTGGCCTTACCTCACGGCACACAGCTGCAATCTGGCCTTCATCCATACAGGTTTCTGTCACCACATCTGTCAAGGAGCCTCCAGCCAAGTATTCCATGACGACCCACAGCTCATCCCCCACAAGATAACTACAAAAGTACAAATAAAGAGCAACAAAGAAGAGTTAGAGTATAGAGTTTCAAAGCCGAAGTATGTTCACAGCATAAAACTGCATCTCAGTCGGCTCTGGAAGAGTAGAGGGTTCCTGGAAAAAACAAGTATACGTGCTCTGTGGAGCCCCAAAGGCCAGAACTAAGATGACTGGGTTAAAGATACAATAAACATATTTCACCACAGCACAAAGGAATCCTTTCTAAAATTAAAAGGACCAGCAGGATTCCCACACTCGAGAAGCAGCCAAACAGGGAGAATTCAAACATTTGACAAGGCTGGGGTCGGAGTCCATGTTCCCAACATAAGAGAGAGCCTTCTAAACTTCCGAGAGCTCTACTGGATCTGCAATCCATGAGGTCAAGTGTTGGTTTTTGTTAAAAACTACCCACAGAGTCTAGCACAGCAGATAGCGATACATCAATGAGTAAAAATAACAGATAACTGTGAATATTAAATAAAGTAATGGTTATAAAATTGCTTTAAAAGCTGTAAAGTGTTGTACACATAGTCATTATGCTGGCAATGACCTCCACTTCGAGGTTCATGATTTTAACCTCTTCTGGTAAGCCCAGGCTGTTGTTTAGTAATGTATCTCAGGAGAGATTATGCACTGATGTGAGGAGGTTGATCACTCAGCTCTGTCACGCAATAAATGAAAAGATCACTTGGCCTGTCTGGTCAGTGTTTTCTCACCTGTAGAATAACAAACAAAAACCAGACTATCCCAGAGCCCTCCTCTGCTAGCCTTGGATAAAGAAAGTAGATTGGTAGGGGCAACATTGTGGCATAGTGGGTAAAACTGCCACCCGTGATGTCAGCATCCCATATGGGCACCAGTTCTTCTCCTGGTTGCTCCACTTCCTACCCAGCTCCCTGTTAATGGTCTGGGAAAAGTAGTGAAAGATGGCCTAGGTGTTTGGGTCCCTGCCACCCATACGGGAGCCCGGAAAAAGTGCCTGCCTTCTAGCTTCAGCCTACCCCACTCCTGGCTGGTTACAGCCATCTGGGAAGTGAATCAGTGGGCAGAAGATCTTCTCTCTGTCTTTCCCTACTGCTTTCTGTGACTCTGACCTTTAAAATTAAAAAAATATATATTTAAAAAAAAGCAGCTAGGTTCGAAAAGACATTTTTTGGATTGGCTTGAGCTGTGTGGTATGTCATCTTCTCCCCGAGACTGGATCTACTGCTGTGCAGACAAGCAGACTGTTGAAAGATTTAACAAACAGCTTTAAGCAAAGGGTAAGATTAGAATTCTATTCTCTTGACTACTAATCAAGTGCTCTTTCCATAAAACCTAGAATTCTTTGTAATTAAAAGGCTTTTAACTTTTTAATATCAATGAAGAATAACCATTGCAGACTGCGTCTTTTTTCAACAATCTCTTTTGAAAGAGAAGACTATGGGGATTTAGACTGCTGTGGTCTGAATGTGTCCTCCACAATTTACAGGTCGAAAACCTAATCACTGATGTGATAATCTTAGGGGAGGTGGGGCCTTTGGGAGATGGTTAGATCATCAGACCAGAACCTTATAAAACAGGCCACAAGAGAGTTGCCTTGCTTGCCCCTTCTATCATGTGAGGACACAGCAAGAAGACACCATCTATGAAACAGAAAGTGTGCCAGCAGCAGATACAAATCTGTCGGGACCTTGATCTTGTGGACTACCCAGCTTCTAGAACTGTGAGAAATAAATGTGTGTTGTTTGTAAGCTACCCAGCCTCTAGAATTCTATTATAGTGGCCTAAATGTACAAAATCATGGACCAAAAGAGAGGCTGAGGGCAAACCCTGAGCCTTATTTACTTCTCATTATATAACATAAACCTCTAGAAATATCAGTTCAGGTATGACCAACAATCAAATCTTTAAATCTTTTTTTTTTTTTTTTTTTTTTTTTGACAGGCAGAGTGGACAGTGAGAGAGAGAGACAGAGAGAAAGGTCTTCCTTTTGCCGTTGGTTCACCCTCCAATGGCCGCCGCAGTAGTGCGCTGCGGCCGGCGCACCGCGCTGTTCCGATGGCAGGAGCCAGGTGCTTATCCTGGTCTCCCATGGGTGCAGAGCCCAAACACTTGGGCCATCCTCCACTGCACTCCCTGGCCACAGCAGAGAGCTGGCCTGGAAGAGGGGCAACCGGGACAGGATCGGTGCCCCGACCGGGACTAGAACCCGGTGTGCCGGTGCTGCAAGGTGGAGGATTAGCCTGTTGAGCCACGGCGCCGGCCTTTAAATCTTTTAACATTTAATTCCTTCAACAACATGGCTCTGCTTTTTACTGTTTAGATGCCTCCACTGATAGGGCACTCACTGTCCTATGACACAGGCCACACGCTTCACAGCTTTCATTTTACCTGTCCTGGACCAAAATCTACTACTCCATCACTTTCGGTTGATTTGCAAGCTTTGTTCTCTATGTACTAAGTTCTTAAACAAGTTGGGAAGCTGTTCAAAAACATTCAGAACTGAGCACCTAAAAGGAATGTGTAGAGGTAAAATTGACACTATGAGAAACAATGACTTGATCAGCCCTTGTCCTGACTGTCGAGGAACAGCTTACTATTTTATTCTTTTTAGCATTTTCTTTTTCTACTTAATACCACTGGTTGAACTCTTTAATCAACACACAATTATTCTTAGGTGTTTAAATTCAACTGAAAATTGATCCCTGTTAAAAATAAGAGTGGGAATAAGAGAGGGAGGAGATGTACAGTTTGGCATATGCTCACTTGGACTTACCTCTAATGGTAAGGCTAAAAACCTGCCATGGGACTCCAAATCCCATTAAGTTGGCAGGTACCAAAGCCATCTTACTAGTTAAAGTGATCAGTTTAAGTTCATAATTGATCATAAAGATAGGATTAAATGTCAAACATCATATAAATAAGACCAGTATCTGCTAATAATAATTGACAGAATTAAAAAGGAGAGAATGATCCAACATGAGAAGTGGGATACAAAGCAGACTCACAGAATGGCAGATGGCCTACACAGCACTCTGGCCTCAGAATCAGCCCATAAGGCATTCAAATCTGGCAAAAAAAAAAGCCCATGAGTTTCTCAGGCATGGAAAGCCAAGACACTCTGGCAAAAAATGACCTAAATGAAAGATCTCTGTGAGTGAGATCCTAGTGGAAAGAAAGGGCCATCAAAGAAGGAGGTACCTTTCTCTGAAAGGAGGAGAGAACTTCCACTTTGATCATGGACTTGTCTAAATAAGGTCGGAATTTGTGAACTCAAGAGGCTTACATAGCCTTGGCAGTGCATGACAAGAGCCTCGGGTGATCAGTGACGCCATAAGTAAGAGTGTCAATTGTTAAATCAACAACAGAAGTCACTGTGCACTTACTCCCCATGCAGGATCTCTGTCCTTAATGTATTGTACTATGAGAATTAACGGTAAAACTAGTCTTCAAACAGTAATTTATACTTTGTGTGTCTGTGTGGGTGCAAACTGTTGAAATCTTTACTTAGTATATACTAAGTTGATCTTCTGTATATAAAGATAATTAAAAATGAATCTTGATGAAGAATGGGGTAGGAGAGGGAGTAGGAGATGAGATGGTTTGCAGGTGGGAGGAATCGTTATGGAGGGAAAAAGCCACTATATTCCAAAAGCTGTATCTATGAAATTTATATTTATTAAATAAAAGTTTTCTTAAAAAAAAAACATTCAGAGGATTCTTCACTGCCACTCAGGACCCCCAAGGAGGGAGAAAACCACCTCTAAAAAGAACAGCTTATTCTCTATAGCTACCAACATAATGCATTGGGAAGGTCAAAACTCCCTTCCTTTTTTTAAAGAAACCTGAAAATTACCAATGTCTTAGATATAGAACCAGAGAGTACCCTTTTGAAATCTACCAACAATAGGGACAGTTAACTGGTAATGCAAAATAGTAATAAAGAGTCCAACATTTTTTCCACTATCACCTTTACCTATGACATCTCTGAAACCTGGGCAAGTAGCTTAATTTTTTTTTTCAGGTATTGAGAAAACAGCATGATATGACAGAAAGGGTATGGATGTTGGTGCTAGGAATATTGAAACTCAAGACACTGGTTTGCTACTTACTGACTTACTGGTTTTGGACTAGTAATTAACATATGTGAACCTCAGTTTCTTCATCTGTAAAATATGAATAAACCCTACCTCACAATGAGATACGATTCATGAAAGCTGGTACAGAGTAAAGCACAACAGAAAGGTTACCTACAGCCACTGTGACTACACGGAAGAAACAATTTTGGCAGACTGGAATAATGAGTCGTGATAAAACAGGAGCTGATAAATACAGCTAAAACATTCTGCAGTTCCAGTTAAATGCAAAACTATGTAAATAAGATCAGAGATTTTTAGCTGACCACAAACTTACTAGGAGTCACAAATGAAATAGAAATCCTAAAAACCAAAACAAGAATGAATCATTAAATTCTGTTGAGTTGGGGCCAGTGCTGTGTTACAACAGGTTAAGTCACAACTTGTGATGCTGACATCCCATATCACAGAGCAAGTTTAAGCTGCTCTGCTTCCCATCCAGCTTCCTGCTGGGAAGGCAGTGGATGACGGCCCAAGTACTTAAGCCCTTGCTACCCATGTAGGAGGCCAGGATGCAGTTCCTGGCTACTGTGTTCAGTCTGGCCCAGTCCTGGCTATTGTGGCCATTTAGAGAATGAACAAGCAATGGAAGATCACTCGCACTCTGTCTATGTCTCTCTGTCTCTCTGTCTCTCTGCCTTTCAAATAAACTAAGAAATAAGTCTTTTTAAAAAAATGTGTTGATAGGGTCAGTGCTATGGTGCAGCAGCTTAAAGCCCTGGCCTACAGTGCCAGCATCCCATATGGGCACCAATTCGAGTACTGGCTGCCCCACTTCTGATCCAGCTCCCTGCTAATGCTCCTGGGAAAGCAGCAGAGGATGGCCCAAGTTCTTGGGAACTTGCACCCACATGGGAGACCCATAGGAAGCTCCTGGCTCCTGGATTTGGATTGGCTCAACTCTGGCAGTTGAGGCCATCTGAGGAGTGAACCAGTGGATAGATGACCTCTCTCTCTCTCTGTCTCTCTCTCTCTACCTCTCTCTGTGAACTTTGTCTTTCAAATAAATAAGATAACTCTTTTTTTTTTTTTTGACAAGCAGAGTGGACAGTGAGAGAGAGAGACAGAGAGAAAGGTCTTCCTTTTGCCGTTGGTTCACCCTCTAATAGCTGCTGAGGCCGGCGCACTGCGCTGATCCGAAGGCAGGAGCCAGGTGCTTCTCCTGGTCTCCCATGGGGTTCAGGGCCCAAGCACTTGGGCCATTCTCCACTGCACTCCCTGGCCACAGCAGAGAGCTGGCCTGGAAGAGGGGCAACTGGGACAGAATCCGGCGCCCCGACCGGGACTAGAACCCCGTGTGCCGGCGCTGCAAGGTGGAGGATTAGCCTATTGAGCTGCGGCGCCAGCCAAGGTAACTCTTTTAAAAAAATGTTTAAAAAATGTATTGAGGCTGGCGCTGTGGCTCACTTGGTTAATCCTCCGCCTGCGGCACCGGCACCCAAGGTTCTAGTCCCGGAGGCTCCTCTTCCAGTCCAATTCTCTGCTATGGCCCGGGAAGGCAGTGGAGGATGGCCCAAGTCCTTGTGCCCTGCACCCACATGGAAGACCAGGAGGGAGCACCTGGCTCCTGGCTTCGGATCGGCGCAGCAAGCTGGCTGCAGCGGCCATCTGGGAGGTGAACCGGTGGAAAAGGAAGACCATTCTCTCTGTCTCTGTCTCTCACTGCCTAACTCTGCCTGTCCAAAAAAAAAAAAAAAAAATGTATTGACTTTGGGAAAAGGAAGAAGAATCCCACTCTCTCCACTGTGGTCAGATTTCAAATGAAACATCTACTGAGCATCACATTTTATGAGGTTACAGACAATTGATAAGTAATTCAGGAGGTTGAGCATGATAAAGGAAAGGTTTGGGATATGGAATGAGTTAAGCACCTGGATATTTGATCTGGTTATCAGGTTGTTCAGTTGAAAGGCTCCCGAGGTAGAAAAAAACAGTAACAGGATCAACTGTAAGAAACTACAGGGTAGGGTTCAGCTTAGCCTAGGAAGGATTTTAAAGTAATCTGAAGTGCCCGGCCTTATACAGGGCTGGATTCAGGGAGCTTGGCATCATAAGACTCTTAAATGGAGGCAGTCTTGAATGCTGGTATTTTCACCTCCTCTGACAGCTCTGCCACCCATCATCCCCTAATGCTCTATCCTCCTGACAGGACCCACCGTTACATACCTGTCCAAGTAGTTCACAATATTTGGGTTCTTGTTTTCCCTCATGACCAGGATCTCATTAATAATCAGCTCTTTCTTTGGCTGCTGCTGCAGGTTCATCTGCTTAATGGCCACCTGAAATCAGAGTACAATGAATGTGCAACCAGAGTCATTTAACATTTGCTGAGTACCCACTAAGCACCAGAACCCTAAGAACTAAGGAAATGAAGATGAATACTATATAGTCTTAGTTCTTGGGAAGTTCACAATTTATCAGTGTAGGCAGGTGATTGTAAAAGTGAAGTCCTCAAACCAGCAACAACAACATCACCTGGGAACTCACTGGAAATAAATATTTTCAGGCCCCATCTAAAACCTACTAAATCAGAAACTCTTATGTTTATTATGTTTTAATGAGACCTCCAGGTTACACATGCTAAAATTTAAGGATCAAACTTTGATACAGAAAAACACTTGTGAAAAAGCAACTAAGATACCCATGTTTATGTGTGAAAAAGATCTTGAAAAAACTTTGTCTATAGACATAATTACAAATTACATAATACAAATATAAGCTATAGTTTAGTTTCAAAGGCATTGCATCCGTTTCTCTTATGTAACGTGTTCTCAAATTTGTTATTTTATTTCACTTACCTTATCCTATACATGTAGACAGATTAATTTTCCCCACAGTACATTGTGGCAATTTGTTTCCTTCTTCAAAAACATAAATTGCATCTGATTGCCTATCGATATTCCTTAGTCCAATACTTAAAGTTCGCATGATCTGAACTTTGCTTATTTCCCACTGTGTTCCCTCGTATCCTCTATGTTTCCCTACCCTTAGTCAGAGTCTTTCCATGTGGAATATTCTGCATCATTTCTACATATTCACAAGCAACTTTTTTGCATCAGATTTGTATTCTCAAACCAAATATGCTTTTCTCCTTCCTTAAGGCTCTATAAAGATCATATTTACACCTCTCTCACAGACAACATGCTGTCTTATATGAAGATTGGCTGGGTGTGTGTATGCACATGTGTACATATGTATCTCAATGTTTGAAAGCTTCATTGAAAACCAAAATCCCCGGTGCCAAACATACGGACTGAACACAGTTCTGATCAACAATGTTAGAGGAAAGTAGGAAAGAGAAAGAAAAGTCAGTGGGTTGGTAAATAATTTGGTTTCAAACAACAAATATCAGCCATAGGCTACTGTGTCCCATAGGAATATATTTTGAATTGTTTGCTAGGTATTCATTCTCTAGAGTTATTTTCCCTTCTTCTTGTGTAGTGGACAAGTACAAGAACATCTACTAGAATTAAACTGTCTTTCCAGAAGCATCAAGAAGCATAAAGAGGGACTCTTATTGTGACATAGCAAGTAAAGCTGCAGTCTGCAATGCCAGCATCCCATATGGATGCTGGTTTGTGCCCAGCTGCTCCAATTCCAATACAGCTTCCTGCTAATGGCCTGGGAAAACAAGTGGAAAATGGCCCAAGTGCTTGGGCCCCTGTCACCCATGTGTGAGACCAGGAAGAAGCTCCTAGCTTTGGCCTGGCCCAGCCCTGGCCACTGCAGCCATCTAGGGAGTGAGCCAGCAGGTGGAAGCTAGCTCTCTCTCTCTCTCTCCTCTCTCTCTCTCTTTGCCTCTCCCTACTTCTTTGTAACTCTAACTTTCAAACAAAGATATAAATCTTAATAAAAAAGGGCCAGCGCCACGGCTCAATAGGCTAATCCTCCGCCTGCGGCACCGGCACACCGGGTTCTAGTCCCGATCGGGGCGCCAGATTCTGTCCTGGTTGCCCCTCTTCCAGTCCAGCTCTCTGCTCTGGCCCGGGAGTGCAGTGGAATATGGCCCAAGTGCTTGGGCCCTGCACCCCATGAGAGACCAGGAGAAGCACCTGGCTCCTGGCTGTGGATCAGTGCGATGCGCCGGCCGCAACACGCCGGCCTTGGCGGCCATTGGAGGGTAAACCAACAGCAAAAGGAAGACCTTTCTCTCTGTCTCTCTCTATCTCACTGTCCACTCTGCCTGTCAAAAAATAAATAAAAAATAAATAAAAAATAAAAAAGAATAAAGGAACAAATGATTCAAGTTTTTGTGGGAAAAACTCTTGACTAGTATTTCCTCGAGTCAGTTATTATTGGCAGTCTTCTGCAGAGATGCAGTTCACCATTAAGAAGAGAAATTATTCTTTTAAACATCACAGTCATGTCCACTCCCTATCACAGGTGGGGAAATATTGCTCTGGAGTGAGTTTCCTATTAGTTCAGCTTCTGATCTGGTTGCAGTTTTCTGTAACAGTTAAGGATTAGCTTTTCTTTCCTAGTGCATAAAATGTCTAAAGACATTATAGCAAGTCCTTATAATTCATATTAAATGACTGGCGCCAGAAGGCCTTTGAAGCTCCTTGGGCCACACTGGAGGAAAGGTTAACAAAGAGGCTGGGGCAGAATACCTATGGCCCAGGCTAAATGTCCTTCACCTGTAATCAGGCTAAAGCACAGCGCTCCTATAACAGAAAAACAACTGGGCTTGAACTCTGAGGACCTAAGCTCTAGGTATGAATGTCAATGACTGACTTTGACCAAACAGAAACTCTCTGAGCCTTAATCTTTTTTTTTTTTTTTTTTTTAGATTTTATTTATTCATTTGAGAAATAGAGTTACAGACAGAGAGAAGGAAAGACAGAGACAATGGTCTTCCATCTTCTGGTTCACTCTCTAAATGGCCACAACAGCCAGAGCGGGACAATCGGAAGCCAGGAGCTTCCTCCAGGACACCCACGCAGGTATAAGGGCCCAAGGACTTGGGCCATCTTCTACTGCTTTCCCAGGCCATTGCAGAGAGCTGGACCAGAAGTGGGGGAAAAAAAAAAGAAGTGGAGTAGCTGGGACTCAAACCAGGATTCAAACCAGCGCCCATATGGAATGCTGGTGCCACAGGCAGAGTAAGCCATAGCACCAGCCCCGAGCCTTAATCTTTTCATAAGTACATGAGGATAATCTCAACATGACTCCCCCTCACCTAAGAATTGTTTTGAGTATTAAGTGAGATTGGGGCCAATGTGTTACTCACTTATAAAGTAAAAATATGCAAACTAAAGAAAGAAAACAACAGAAATAGTAAAAATAACATTCAACAAATACCAGGTGGAGCTGGCATTGTGATGTAACACGTTAAGCCTCCACTTGTGATGCTGGCATCCCATACGGGTGACAGTTGGAGTCCCAGCTGCTCCACTTCCAATCCAGCTCCCTGACAGTGGCCTGGGAAAAGCAGTAGAAGATGGCCCAAGTGCTCCAGGCTCCATTACAGCCTGACTCAGCTGTGCCATTGTGGCCATTTGGAGAGTGAACCAATGGAAGGAAGATCTCTCTCTATCTCTCTTCCTAACTCTGCCTTTCAAATAACTAAAAAAAAAAAAAAAAAAAAAAAAATCTTTAAAAAGAAAAAAAGTACCAGGCACAGATTAGTAAGAATGACAATGGGTCCTGCCTTGTGGCATAGTGGATTAAGCCACCCCCTGCAACACCAACATCCCAAAAGAGCGTTCATTCAATGCTCAGTTGCTCCACTTCAGATCCAGATCCCTGCTAATGTGCCTGGGAAAAGCAGAGGAAGATGGTCCAAGTACGTACAACATGGGAGACACAGATAAAACTCCTGGTTCCTGGATTTGACATACCCTTGCCCTGTCTATTGTGGCCTTTTGGGGAGTGAACCAGGGGACGGAAGATCTCTGTCTCTCTTTCTCTTTATAACTCTGCCTTTCAAATACATAAACAGATCTTTAAAAAAAGATGAATGACAACAGTAGTGGCAGAAAAAACAGCAACAACCAGCTGCCCTCCAACACTATTGTTTACTGAGTGCCTTCTGTGTGCCAAGCTCTGCGCTAAGTACTCTACTTATACTATCTCAGTAAAACCTAACAACAACCCTACAAAGTGAAAATCATGATCGTATTTTCAGGTAAGGAAAAAGCTAAGACTAGAAGTCCAATGCGCTATCCATTGCGCCACAGAGCCAAGTGCGAGGCTAAGACTAATAAGAATATCACCCAACGTTATAACCAATGCCCATACATTTATACAATCTCAAAGATTTTTCCAATCTGTTCTATTATATACATTTCTTCTCAAAACAAGCTTAAAAAATGATTGTTGGATATGTAACTGGAAGTCTTTCCATCACTAACACACTAATCTTCCTATATGTGACAGACAACCCAGCTCTTCCCAGCTGGAAAACACCCCAGTGAGCACTCACCCACGGAGAATGAGAGCATCCTGCCAGCTGCACGCATGATTTATACTCCCTGGGCAGGAAACGAGCCCTTCCTCACCACATTGTATTAGCCTAATGCACTCACTTCCATTCATAGTTTTATAACCACAAGGAAGGCACACAATGAAGTTGAGTTTCTTCTGTGGCCAGCACCTCACAGATGCAGCCTGCCTCCTTGCTTTCCAAGAACCTCCTATCACCTGCCTGCTTCGCATCAAGGGATGTATGGTTTTTGAGGCCAAAATCATGACAAGGGGTGCCTGGGGGCCTAATCTCAACTCTGCTGTGGCTTGCTAGTCTAGAACACACAGAATTGGGAGTCAAAGATTCTAGCCCACTCCCTGCTGTTCACTGAGAGTACAACCCTACAAAAAAGCTTCTTACATTTCCTTAAGCCTCAAATTCTTCATCCATAAAAAAGGAAACCATACCATCTACCTCATAGGCTTTCTTTTTAGGATTACTATCTCTTTCTTGTCTCTGCAACAAATTTATCATCTTTAAAATTGGCATGCTAATACTATCTTTCCTTCCTTACCATTATTTTTACTTTATGGAAGATTCCTGTGAGCACTCTAAGACTTTTATGTGCACAAAGTGGATGTTATGATCTCTTATATTTTGTTATGATTTTAATGTCCCAGAGCTTGCAGGAGACTGAATCTTTCACATGTTCTTAATGCAGGTTCAGCATCAAGAAAATGCTCAGTAAATGTTTTGTGGAATAAATAAATATGTATGTGAGTTAAATGAATAAATATGCAGTTTTTAAAAGTTTATGATTCCATGGCCAGCGCTGCGGCTCAATAGGCTAATTCTCCGCCTTGCGGCGCTGGCACACTGGGTTCTAGCCCTAGTCGGGGCGCCGGATTCTGTCCCGGTTGCCCCTCTTCCTGTTCAGCTCTCTGCTGTGGCCCGGGAGTGCAGAGGAGGATGGCCCAAGTCCTTGGGCCCTGCACCCCATGGGAGACCAGGAGAAGCACCTGGCTCCTGCATTCAGATCAGCACGGTGCGCCGGCCGCAGCGCAGTGGCCATTGGAGGGTGAATCAACGGCAAAAGGAAGACCTTTCTCTCTGTCTCTCTCTCTCACTGTCCACTCTGCCTGTCAAAAAAAAATAAAAGTTTATGATGCCACATGCATTGTTTTAGTGAATTCTTCCAACACTTCTGTACAGTACATATGTACTGTATGTACGGCACATATGATATATACAGTACATATCATCATGCACATTCTATAAGTAAATAAAAGCCAGGTTCAGAGAGGTCAAATGACTTGTTAAGATTGATAAGGAGCTAAAGGTAAGCATCTGCATCTTCAGACTCTCACCTCAAAGAACAATGAATAAACCTTCAACTATAATGGTGATATAAAAAGTTGACTTACCCTAGCTGGAGCGTCAGTATTTGACTCTTAGGAACCCAGTGAAATATGTGCTATTCCTAATAACTCTGACTTCTCAGGATATCAGAGGGTTGTAACCACCACAAATTTACAAGCAAGGTTCCGGAAGCCTCCCTCAGAGAAATCCAACTCTATTTTCACTGGACGAGGAGGTGCCAGTACTCTGAATTAAGAACTTTCCCTAGGGAACTCCATCCACAGCTCTGCCAACATCACTGCTCTGCAGTTAACAGCAGAATTCAAGGCAATGCCAAGCACTTTACATTCCCTTCATGGCTTTCCTTCACTAGACACAAGATCTTGGATCAGTGCCTCATTGTCTTCAATTTTTTTGTAAAAGATTTATTTACTTACGTGGAAGGCAGAATTACATTGAGAGAGAAAGAGACAGGAAGATAGAGAGATATCTTTCATCCACTGGTTCACTCTGCAAATGGTCACAATGGCTGGGGCTGAGCCAATCAGAACCTAGGAGACTGGAACTCCATCCAGGTTTCCTACGTGGATGGCAGGGCCCCAAGCACTTCGCTCATCTTCCACTGGTTTCCCAGGTATATTAGCAGGGAGTTGGATTGGAACTGTAGCAGATGGAATTAGAACCAGAGTTCTGGCATCACTGGCAGCAGCTTATCCACTGTGCCACAATACCAGCCTCAGTTTTCTTTCTTTTCTTTTTTATTTATTTTTTTAAGATTTATTTATTTTATTTTGAAAGGCAGAGTTACAGAGATGCAGAGGGACAGAGAGAGAGAGAGAGAGAGAGAGAGAGAGAGAGAGAGAGAGAAGAAATCTTCTATCCGCTGGTTCACTCCCCAAATGGCCACAACAGTCAGAGCGGGGCCAATCTGAAGCCAAGAGCAAGGAGTTTCTCTGGGTCCCCCATTTAGGTGGAGGGGCCCAAGGATTCATTCCTCAGATGGTCACAATGGCTAGTGCTGGGCCAGACAACAGCTTCTTCTAAGTCTCCCACATGGATGGCAGTGGTCCAAGTACTTGGGCCATCTTCAGCTGCCTTCCCAAGCACCTTAGCAGGGAACTGGATTGCAAGCAGAGTGCCAAGGGCTGAATCGGTGTGTCACAAATGGCAGCATCACGTGCCAGACCACAGTGCCAGCCCGGATCAACAAGCTTTAGCAATAAGACACAAATTCTCCTGCACTAACGAAATGAGTGACAAAGAGGTCCTCTAAATAAACAAGGATTTCAATGTCCAATGGCGCCTAGGGCAAAGAAGAGTGGCAAGATCACTAGCTTGGGAATCAAGAAACCTAAGTTTACGTAAATCTGTTCTATATCAGATTTCTCTTCAAATTTATAGAACTAATTATCTACTAGGCAATTTTATAAGAAGGTCTCTAAGGCAGTATCCAACTACTTCAGATTTACCTCCATTTTTTCTTTTCTCCTTGAATAAAACTTGCAAATCATCTTCACATTAGGTCTATTACCAAATCACATGAAATCTACTTTAGACATGAATATGGCACAATGGTTAAGTTGCCACTTGGGCCAGCATTCCATATTGAAGTCCCTGAATTCAAGTCTCAGCTCCACTCCTGATCCTAGTTTCCTGCTAGTTTACACTCCAGAAAGCAGCAAGTGATGGCTAGAATACTTAGGTCCTTGCCAACCATGTGGGAGAACTGGCTGGAGTTCCTTGCTCCTGGCTTCCGCCCGGCCCAATCCTGGCTATTCTGGGCATTTGTGAAGTGATCCAGTGATGGGAGATCTCTCTTGGTCTCTATCTACCTGCCTTTCAAATAAACGCAGTACATTTAAAAATTTGTATTTTAAAATCTACCTGTTAAGTATTTCTCAAATCTATCCACTTCTGTCCATCAATACTATGCTACTAACTTAGTCAAAACTATCATCTCTCACCCGGAATTATACAGTAACCTCCTGACTTACTCAGTCCACTCTTAACCTCCTTAAATATATTCTCTATATTATTGCTGCAGTAAATTCTCCAAAATCTATTGGTCCAGTATTTGGTTATAGTCTGGTATAGTAAGAAACCAGAAGTGCCCCCAAATGAGCTAAGAACTAAAACTTGACCCCAAATAAAAACAAACAATAGAATGGAAGAAAGAAACAGTTGGTAGATACTTACCTCCTGTCCTGTGGCTACATCCATTGCAGTGTATACGGTGCCTGAAGCACTGAACAACAAGTGTGGCAGAGGGGGGGGGGAAAAAACACAAATGTCACAGAAATGGTAGTTGTTAAATACAGCTCTACACACAATCTGACTATGTAAGTGTTAATAACAATAACACCAAAAGTAATCTTCCCCACGGAAGCCCTCCCACTCTCATACTTGAAGAGCCGTAGTGGTAGTAAAGAAAATACAGACTCTAGAGGTGAGCTGACCTGAATTCCAATCTAGAATTTCTATCTAGTACCTACCAGCTATATGATCTTGAACAAGTTATTTAACTTCTCTGAACTTCAGTTTCCTCGTTTGTGAACACAAGAGTATATAAAATATTTGGAATCAATTAGTTTATGTAAAGCACTTAGCCAAGTGCCTAAAATATAACAGGTGTTCAATATGTGCTAGTTTCCTGTTCCTGCTTGCTTCTCTCCTCTCCTCTCCTTCACCACCCTTGGCAAGTTGTTTTAATTTCTTGTGCCTTCAAACTCTTCATCTGCAAACAGGGTTAAGATCAGATTTGTGATTTTTAAAATAATTTTAACTTAGAGTCTTACAAACACTTTGCCATTCATTCACTCATTCATTTTTTTTCCTTATGTTTTGTGTCAAAGGGAGTATTATATCTGATTTACACATGAAGAAATCTTTGTTAATGTAATTTATTTATTCATTCAGACATTTATTATGTGCCAACTTATCCTAAGGAGAGAAATGCCTGTGACTTAGAAAGTTCCCCACTAAATAAGTCTTTTGCTTCCAAATCCTTTGGTCTTCCACATTCTAAACTGTTTAATGTATGAATTGCTAGTAATATAGGAGAAATCATGTGCCTCAAAAAATGAAAATAAGATAGTTTATATAGATATACATAGTTTTTCATCCTTTAAATTTTAATATTCACATTATATACACTATTGTAAAGATATCCTATGAGGTCGCTATTAACCTTCTCTACATGGACTCTGTTCTATCCCATTGCTCAATGTTAAAAACATGTAAATTTTAATTTTGGTATAATACAGGAAACGTGTCATCTTTATACCAGAATGTGAAATTCTTTTCACATCTGGATAGTTGGCAACTTTTTAAAATTAAGGATTTTGTAGTATATATCAAACAACTGCATACTGTATTCACTCTAAAAATGTTGAGATTAAAAACCTATCCTGGGTGGGAGAGAGGGATTAGATTTGTGACTTTTCCAATGAGGGGTCAGGGTTGATGGGGAAAGGGGCACTAGGGAGAATTTCAGAATGAGGTGGAAAAGATGCCCTATTATATGTTTGTATTTATATGGACTTCTGGAGTGTCAGTAATGTTCCCTTTCTTAATGTGAGAACTGTGACATGGGTGTTTCACCTTTGGAAAATTCATTGAGTTGTAACAGTAATGCATTTTCAAGCCATTAAAATCTACATTAAAAACCATGAGTACTAAAAAACTACAAATCATAAGAAAAAACACACTGAAGAATCTAAAATAATGTCAAAGTATCTTTCCCACTCTGATATTACAGGATCCCAAGACACTTTAAAACAGTGTTTTTTAATCATTTTTCCTGTCAAGAAGACATGTGGGTTTTATTTTCTATAGTTTGTATTATGAAACAGGCTTTTAGTTTTCACCTTTTCAAATACATATGCTCCCAGAAAATCTGATACTAGAAGTAACCACTACTTCTTCCCCACCCTCAAGATAAGAAAAATCCCACTACACATACATATGTGCCTGCATGTATGTAAACACATCTTCACACTTATAGATGCAGGGAGGGATGCTAGGAAAATAATCATGTCAATTCAAAATAATTAAAATCTTAATTTTATTTTTTAAAAGATTTACTCATTTATTTAAAAGGCAGAGTTAGAGAGAGGCAGAGAGGCAGAGAGAGAGAGAGAGAGAGAGAGAGAGAGAGAGAGAGAGATCTCCCATTCACTGGTTCTCTCCTCAGATGGCCACAGCAGCCAGAGCTGCGCCAATCTGAAGCCATTAGTAGAGAGCTTCTTCTGGATCTCCCACGCAGGTGCAGGGGCCCAAGGACTTGGACCTTCACATTCACGTTTTTAGGAATTAATCACACAATACAGAGGACATAAGCTATTTTCAAAACGTCACTTAGAATTCACAGATCCCAGCTCTTCGGGCTCCGTTGCCCTAAGAAAGACGCTGGCTCGTTTGTAGCAAAAATCCCTCCGGGTCAGTGGTTCCCACAAGGGGGCGGTTTTGTCCGCCAGGCACGTGTGGCCGGGTCTGCAGATGTCTGTCGGCACGACTCAGGGACAGGAGCTCCTGCACCCAGCGGGTAGAGGCCGAGGGTGGCCCCGAGCAGCTTACGGTGCACAGCACAAACCCCTAGCATGAAGGATCGTCCCGCCCCAGACATCAGTAACCTGCAGATCCGGAAACCCCTCTCGGAGAGAACCTGGAGGTCACAGTCACGTTCACCAGCCCAGGCCCAGCCCCAGGGGAGGAGCCCGGTGGTGTCCGCAGCGTTCCTCCGGGCTCGTCCTCCACCGCCTGGCACCTGCCTCCAACCCGGGAGCTTCTACAAGGCTGTCCGCAGCGGGCCCCCAAAGCCTCGCGCTGCAGGAAGGTCCAGGCCTGGCGCAGGAAGGTTTTGGGGTGAAACACAAGGCAGGGTGAGGGGCCCATCAACTGCTTTTCCAGGCCACAGCAGAGAGCTGGATGGGAAGTGGAGCAGCTGGAACTTCAACCGGTGCCCACATGAAAGCACTGCAGGCAGCAGCTTCATCCACTACACCACAGCACTGGCCCCAAAATCCTCATTTTATAACTATAATAATTAATCCTGAATTTTTGTAAGGGAGTAATTTACAACATATATCCATAAATGTATAAGCCATATGTCAAATATATATGGTGCAATTTATCAGATATATATGGTGCAATTTGAAGAAGTTTAAAATCTTGGTCAGGGCACTGGCACTGTGTCACAGCAAGTTAAGCTGCCATCTGCAGCACTGGCAACCCATATAGGCACCTGTTCAAGTCCTGGCTGCTCCACTTCTCATCCAGCTCTCTGCTATGTGCCTGGGAAAGCAACAGAAGCTGGCCCAAATGTCTGAGCCCTTGTACTCATGTGGAAGAGCCAGATGAAGCTGCTGGCTCCTGGCTTTGGCCTGGCCTACCTCTGGTCATTTTGGCTATTTGGGGAGTGAACCAGTAGACGGAAGATGCCCCTCTTTGTCTCTCCCTCTCTCGCTATAACTGACTTTCAAATGGAATAAATAGATCTTAAAAAAACAAATTCTGGTCTATTTCAAAAGTGAATTTTAGGCAAACCCTGAGATTATTCTTCTTGAAGAAATCAAATCAATTCAGGATATTTGTAAGAAGAATGTCTTTCAGCAAGGAATTATGGTCACTTGCTCCCTACTACTATTCTTTACTTAAGGCCCTAACTATATGCTTGTAAACTGTGATCGTAAGATATGGGCTATCGGCCGGCGCCGTGGCTCAACAGGCTAATCCTCCGCCTTGCGGCGCCGGCACACCGGGTTCTAGTCCCGGTCGGGGCACCGATCCTGTCCCAGTTGCCCCTCTTCCAGGCCAGCTCTCTGCTGTGGCCAGGGAGTGCAGTGGAGGATGGCCCAAGTGTTTGGGCTCTGCACCCCATGGGAGACCAGGAGAAGCACCTGGCTCCTGCCATCGGAACAGCGCGGTGCGCCGGCCGCAGCGCGCTACCGCGGCGGCCATTGGAGGGTGAACCAACGGCAAAGGAAGACCTTTCTCTCTGTCTCTCTCTCTCTCTCTCTCTCTCACTGTCCACTCTGCCTGTCAAAAATTAAAAAAAAAAAATAAATAAAATAAAAAATAAAAAAAAGATATGGGCTATCAAATGTGGATTTGATTATTTGCACTGCCAGTTATTTCTTTACTGCCAGAACACCCTACCTACCCTCTAGCCATCTCCTGTCACAAAGCTGGTATCGATCTTCCTATCCCTGTCCCCCTACATGAACTATTCTTAAAGCTTAAGCTTCCAGAGACTGGTCATTTGGGGACTAAGTCTCCATCACTGAAAAGGACTAGACAGCTACTCAGGATCACTGACTTAATACCTGATTGCTTCTACCTTGAACAGACATTATGATTAGACATACGAATTGCGGTTTCAAATGAATAATAATTTTAACATCTTAACAGGAAAATGAAAGGCAAACAAGGGCTGGTGTTGTGGCACAGGTTAAGCCACCACCTGGAACGCTGGCATCCCATACTGGAGTGCCAGTTCAAGTCCCATCTGCTCCACTTCTGAACCAACTCCCTGCTTCATGTGTCTAAGAAGCGACAAATGATGGCCTCTGCTATTCATGTAGCAGACCCAGGTGGAGTTCCTGGCTCCTGCTTCAGCCTGGCCCAGCATCAGCTGTTGCAGCCATTTAGAGAATGAGCCAGCAGGTGGAAGATGTCTGTCTGCCTGTCTCTCTCTCTCTCTCAGCCTTTGAAATAAATTAACTAATCTCTTAAAAAAAAAAAAAAAACAGCAAAAATTGTACTGTTATCAATTCATAACATTGTGGGAACTGGTGCTGTGGCATAGCAGGTAAAGCCACTGCCTTCTGATGCCGGCATCCCATATGGGCGATGGTTCTCAGCTGCCCCACTTTCAATCCAGCTCCCTACTAATGGCCTGCAAAAAGCAGCCCAAGAAGGCCTAAGTCCTTGGGTTCGTGTATCCACAGAGGAGACCTGAAGAAGCTCCTGGCTCCTGATCAGTCCAGATCCAGCCGTTGTGGCTATTTGGGGAATGAACTAGCAGATGGAAGATCTCTCACTCACTCTCTCTGTAACTCGGCCTTTCAAATAAATAAATCTTAAAAAAAAATATATCATGTGGCATTTATATCTTTTAAAGTATTAAATGTTGAAACAACATAGGTACATACAAATATTTCATTGTTCCTCTACCACTAAGAGATCAAGTAAACAAGGAAAGAACATTTTGCAGATGTTGTCAACTTAGAGGTCTTATACTTCTGTGATGTTTTTTGAAGTCAGAAGTTTTAGAGGGGAAGGTTCCTCAATCTGCAACCCCAATTCCTTAAATTTAGAAATGAAGAAATTCAAGTTCAGAGCAGGGACTTATCTTGCCCATACTTGTCCAAGGACCTTTCTACTACATCATTAATATCTCAATTTAACAATCTAAAGGAAATGCCATCCACATTACTCTGTGGTGAGCAAAAGAATTTTCTGTCAAGGTGGTAACTACTCTATACCAGTTTAGACTCACAAAAGTGTACTTCAGTAGGAAAAATATTGAAACCAGGAAAAAATAAGATCCATCCAAAGCCAGATTTGTTTTGAGAATTAAACAATAGATGCAAATAACAAATGTAATCTGGAGAATTATGTACAAATACAACGTCCCTATATTATGCAAGCCTTTCTTATTTTCAGAAGTTCTTGGTTGCATAAGAAAGAAAATTGAAACAGAAAATGTCAATGATTTCATTAGTAATAATGCTTTCACTTCACTAACACTGACAATCTACTTACATGCCAAGCTTTTTATATATTTTTCAATTTCTTTTTAATTTTAGCTCTTCTGGCAGGTTTGTAGAGATCTTGTTTTCAGGCAGCTGGCACTGTGCCTAGTGGGTAAAGCTGCCGCCTGCAGGGCCAGCATCTCTTATGGGTGCCAGTTCGAGTCCCAGCTGCTCCACTTCCAATCCAGCTCCCTGCCAATGTGCCTGGGAAAGCAGTAAAAGATGGCCCAAGTCCTCAGGCCCCTGCACACTCATGGGAGACCCAGGAGAAGCTCTTGGCTCCTGGCTTCGAATCAGCACAGGTCCAATCATTGCGGCCATGATGGAAGACTTCTCTCTCTCTCTTTGCCTCTAACTCTGCCTTTCAAATAAATAAATCTTTAAAAAAAGAGAGAAATCTTGTTTTCATTTTTACACAGAGATATATCTTGCCTAAAGTAATGTGCACAAATTTTAAGTACACAGCTCGGCAGTTTCTTACATTATGTGTTAACCACCAAGGTCATCCCTGAGCGTCCCCTCATGCCTTTCTCCACTCAAATCTTCCTCCAAGAATCAACCACTATTCTAAGTTCCACTACTATATATATAAGGGGACTTCACACAGTTTGTAGAAAAATGGAATTAAAAGAGCACATGAATTTTGATACAAAAAAAGCTGAAACCATGCATAATTTTTCATAATACCCATTTCTACAAATATTTTGAGTCCCCCTTATGTATTGTCTGCTTTTGGACTTCATATAAAAAGAATCATAGAGTATATTATGCTCTTGTATGTCTGACTTCTTTTGCTCAAAATACTAGCCAAACACATTAAAAGATTCATCATAGTCTATTATAATTCTTTGTTTACCTGTGTTATCTCTTTCTATCAATTTGAGGCCCTTGAAGGTACATTGTGTCTGAATAACAATGGCTCACACAAAATAAGAATTCAGCTAATTTTTGCCAAGTTCAGTTTTCTGAGAGCAGACTATAAGAAACAGAGAAGGAACCAGAGAGTAGGAGTCATGAATTCTGGCATCTACCTAGAAAAATAAGTCCCATTACACCACCATAAGCATCTTTAATTTATAAGTCTTTCCTTTTGTATAAATGCTGGTAAGGGCAAGCAAAATTTCTCTGGAAAAGCAGAGTTGTAATTTGGCAAGCTGGTTTTGGGACAAAGAAAACAAGTGGTTCTCTTACTATCACTGCAGGGATATTTTTAGCAACATGGTCAGCTAATGGCATATCTCTCATATTATGCATAATTCTGCCAAACCTGAAGTCAGCCTAATATAACGCCCCCACACGGGTGAGGAATGAGGCAGGAAAAGAGGAACAAGGTTTATGAGAGTCAGAACAAAAGCAAAGACATAAATGCTAGCAGACACAATTCATTTCTCCAAGGAAAGAAAATGCCCCTACTAACCCTTGTCCAATCTTCTCAAACCGAGTATATTTCTTCTTAGGATCGCCCACACTCACTATGCTTCCTTTGAAAGAAACAGAGACCATGAGTCACTTTCTCCCAGATCAAAATACAAAACAGGCCCCATGTTCCCCCAATCCCTGAAATCAGCAATGATTAAAGAACTACCTCCATTATACCTAAAAGCATACTAGGTATGTTCCCTAGTTCACTCCCTCAATAGGTTGCGATCTTAAATTGCATCTCTTTTACTGCTATTATCCAAAATAATCTATTATATTTCTAATAGCCTACAAGCCATTCATTCTCTTTTTAATTCATTCATTCAATAAACATTTACTCTTTTCATATACTCATTTACTATGTACCAAGCCAGTTGTTGAGTGCTAGGAATAAAGAGATAAATAAGACACAGTTAAGCAGTCCATGCTCTCAAGGAGCTCAATCTCATGAGACAGAAGAGTAAGCATGAAGTTCCATGAAAATATAGTAACTGCAAAGGTGTAGAAAAAGTATCTAAATAAATAAATATATAATGACTACAAAAACCACCAGGCTGCAGAGGCTTCACAAAGCTGGTGTGGTACCTGGGCTGAATTTTATAGGGTAAGCAGAAGTTAGCCAGAGAGAAAAAGTAAAAAGAGGCTTACAGCAGGGAATACTTTAAGTGCAAAGACACAGATATAGGAGAGGGCATGCTGGCTTTCATAATTTGCATGCTAGAGAAGGGGAATTGAGGCTCAGAGAAGACATTTATCCAAGGTCACACAGCAAATTGGTGTCAGAGCTAAGATTAGGAGTCTGGTTTTTAGTGTTTTAGTCCAATGTGCTTTCCACTAATGCCAATCACTAGGATAGGGTACTTTACACATGTATTCTCTCATTGTATTTACAAATGAATCAGGTATTTAAAATAAGAAAAAAGCAAACTCAGAGCATAGAAGAAAAATAATTATCCAAGACAAGAAAGTGGCAGGGTTGCAGCTTCAGCCCAAGTATCCTAACTCCCAGGCCAGTCTGCTTTTCATAATTCTGAGAATCATTATTTAGAAACTCATTTAGGGAATGAGACAATATATAGGAGTAACAGATGACTAGGTGAGTAGCTTTTCTTTATCATTGCACAAGGAGTCCAGGCAAGGACAGTTTTTAAGAGTGAAATTGTTTTTTGGGAGAAGTAGAGAACTGCTAATGTAGACAGCAGAAACCTTGGTTTCAGAAAGAAATGCTAGTTTGCAGAGCTAGCCAAAATGGTCACATCAAACTCTTAGCAGTAAGTAGGTACAGTGAATAAATCCAAAAGCTTTGTGACGTAATTCTTCCTAAGTCTGAAGATCATCCTAGTCCTTCCTTCTAATACAATCCTTCTTCAGTTCACTGAACTATGGAAACAAGGTGCCCTAAGAAACTCCCATTTTGAGATGCTCAAGTATGTCAGATGGGAGTTTCCACCTGACAGCAACAGGCAGTATACTCTGCTTACAGGAACACAAGTTTGGGTTCTAACCTCAGCCCTGTTATTTTTCTAGCTGTATGACTTCAGGCAAGACTTTCATTTTCTCTGGGCCTCAAACACCGTAACTGGAAAAGAGACCATAATGCCTGTTTTCACAGGGTTAATATGAAAATTAAATGAAAAAAAAATCTTACTTGTGATTTGGTACATTTGGTTCACAATACATTAGTTTCTTTTCCCTTTTTCTACAACCAAGATGGCAGATCTGCCATTCCCTATTCAATGACAAACATCAATTACCAATTACAGCACTCTTTTCTACCACATATAGTCAGGCCCTGGTATTTTGGAACAGAACATTCTAGACTATTCACAAGATAAAAAGATACTTGTCATCTTCATAACCCATGTGTGGGGTGAAGGGAGGTCTTACCCTCAAAATTAGCTATCTACCCATCCTCTCTACTATTATCCCCACCCTAACAGCATTCAACATGGACTGGTGGGGCAGGAATGGAAGTGCTGCAGGGTTTGTAGCTAAGGTGCTAAGCATGGTCAGCCATTCACATGGTCCAAGCTTAGAACTGGGATCTTTAGAGAGGGGGAATACCATCTCTGTATTTGACCAGCCACAGCCCAGTGAGGGTTCAGAAAACTACAAAGTGCTTACGTAATTTCTCCAAGATCTCCTCATCAGACATTTTAGGCTTCTTCTTCTGCTTTTCAGTATTCCGGGTCAAAGCATCCGGTGGAGTGGTATTGTTCTCAGTAGGTGAAATGGGAGATGTAGCCGCATCCCGAGTGGGGGTAACAGGCAGTGGTTCAATCACAGAACGTGTGTATACCTGTATTGTCAGTGCAAAATTTTGGCAAGGCCAGACTTTGTTAACATAGATGTAGGGTCAGAACATCCACATTACAAATCCCAATAAACTCTTCCTTTAATTTAGGTCAAAATCTGTTTTATTCCTCCTCTGTGCCCAGGCTCATTCTCTCTGAGTGAAATGTCCTTCCTTGTTCTCACAGTATACAACAGGGGTTAGTGAGAGTTTCAGTAAAGAAGATATTCAATAAGGGCTAGAAAACTCTCAAAAGAAATAATTTAAAGTAGAATCTATCACTAGATGAGACTTTCCATTTATAACATTCTATGCTTCCCCAAACTGAAATGAATATCCTCTATTCTCATAGCACTTTGTACTGCTAATATAACACTTAAGACAGCTATCTTCTATTGAGTTACTCCTTTAAACACTGACCCTTGCAGAGAGAGAACTGCTCCTGTTCTTCAAGAAACGTAGGATATAGTGACGATTACTATTTTTTAATCTGAGAGGCAGAGATACAGAGAGAGGGAGACACATATAGACAGAGCTCCCCTTTACTCATTCACTCCCAAAATCCCATCAATGTCAGATAGTTAGCGGGAGCTCAGTTCTTGAACCATCACTGCTGCCTTCCAGGGTCTTCATTAACAGGAAACTGGAACTGGGAGAAGATCTGGGACTCAAACCAGGTACCCCAGGATGGAATCCAAGCATCCCAACTGGCAGATTAACACCTAGGACCAACAACCAACCTAGGTGTAGTGATTTAGAACTCAGATTCTGGAACCTGATTGGCCTGGCTTAAATCCCAACTCTTAATCTTACCATCTGCATGACTTTTGTCAGGTCACTTAACTTTTCTGTGCTTTAGTTTCTCCATTTGTAAAATTATTGCAATAATAATGTCTATCTTATGGGGTTGCAGGAATATACTGATTAATATGTATGAGGGGCAGGCATTTGTTTCAGCTGAGACAACCTTGTGTCATATTGGAATATGTGGGCTCAATACCCAACTGAGGCTCCTCATTTCATCTTCCTGCTAATGCAGACCCGGGAGACAGCAGTCACGGTCCAGATAACTGGATTCCTGCCACCCACACGGAGACCTGGATTGAGTTTCTGGCTCCCAGCTTCAATGGTGGCCCACGCCTGACAGCTGTGGGCTTTTGGAGAATTAAACAGTGGATGGGAGCTCTATCTATCTATCTATCTAGGTCTTTCTGCTCTCAAATAAAATGTATGTGTCTGTATATAGAGAAAAATTAGACTCATGCCCAATAGATATTAAATACTCAAATTTGAGCTTTAAGAAACATTATATATTCTATTCATTCACTTTGTATTTAAATACTCTTTGCTTATCCTGTGTAAAATGCTGCCCCATACTCTTATTCTTGTGAGGGAAGTAGAAAAGTCACAATCAGAAGGCAAAAAGGGAATTTCTAAGAAATGAGCAAACTATTTACTGCTGAGGTTCAGAAATGAACTTACATTATACTTCCTTTCCCTGCTAGAAAATGCTTCAAATTATTTATCAGATTCTATCACAAAAAATATCAGAAGTATCTTTTGGATATTTTCATGTTCTATGAGAACAGGAAATGTATGTTACTCATCCCTGAGTTCCTCCCTCTAACCACTGAAAGCAAGCATTCACATCAATGTTTGATAGAATCAATGAATAAATAAATGGATCCTTCAGCTGGATCTTAAAGGATGGATTAGCTTTTAATAGATGTAAGTGGGAGAGAACTTTCCATGTGGTGAGAACAAGTCAAGACACTGAGATCAGAGACCATGGCTTCTTTCCTGACTACTCTGGCATAATGACTTCTTACTTTTTTATTCTTTATCTGTAGAAATACTGTATTTAGGAACTTAAACCTACACTTTCCTACCTCTTCCCTTCTTTCTCCTGATGGATACTTGTGGACAGAAACCCTGCTTTCTCCTCTACTAGTCTCCTTCTCTGGCTTCCAACACAGGTCTGCACACAGAAAAACGCCACTGTGCTGTGGTGGAAAGCAATGTGGACTTACAGTCCATTACCACTTTCAAATCCTTGCTCTTCTGCTTACTAAGAGACTCTGGGTAGATCAATTTACCACTCCAAATCTCAGCTGCTTCTTCTATAAACTAGGAATCAGCAATACTTCTTAAGAAAGGAATACTATGAAGATCAAATTTATCAATCCATTTCATACTTACTGCCCTCTAATATCTGCCAAGAGCTAAGTTAAACAATGAAAATACATATATATTTGGATTTCCAGTATTTTTGAGGCGCTCATAGTTTAGTGGGAAATGTTTAAAATGCACAGGTTTGCAAACCAATGTGAGATATTTTGACAAGCCAACTTTGCCTTAATATGACTTTCTAATCTACAGAAAAGGAGATGTTTCCATCCTAAAAGGTCATTTAATTTCCCTGAATTTCTTCTACAGTACCACACAAAGTCATTCAACCAACTTCTGCTTGAACATCTCCCTGAATGCTTAATTCCAGAGGCAGTTGTTTATTTACTTATTTTGGTATTATCACAGAGTTTAAATCCCACATGGCTCTTTCATTATGAAGCTCTCATGACAATGAAAAGCCCAAAGAAACACTGATAACAGCATCATCATCTGCTGGTAGGTCAGTGCTCAATAATGCTACATCAAGTAAATCATGGGGACTTGATTGTACACAGTGAGGACAGAGGCACTGTGGCTATTCTTAGATGTAGGAACCTCAAAGGAAGTTAAATAGAAATCACTGCCACCATCCGGCATTAAAACGCACTCCTGACGTCCAGCACATTAATAGCACTAATGTATTTATAAATTCTGCTGGGTCTTTCAGTATTATGTTCTAAGAGACTGAATACTGAACACTTAACAGAAGAAAAGATCTGTATCATGATAATGTATTGCTTCCCAGGAGAATAGTTCATGTCAGTCCTGAAGTAAGTAACATCAATTCTATCTGCAAAGAATAGGCTAAGCAAGCAAGGACTGTAAAAGCATAGACATCAATTACCTTGGACAATTTGGGACCACCTGCAAGCCAATGATAAATACACCCCTGTAGGGAACCAGACCGGAGGAACCGTGCCCCTAAGATGGCGCCGACTCCCTGCTTCCGGGTTCTTCCTCATCTCAGGGAGTTCCCGCTCTTGCTCGCTCCTTCCCGCCTTAGATTTCCCGCTCTAGCTCGCTCCTTCCCGCCTTGCCACGAGATTGTCCTATCCCCGCGCTTCTAGCCTATCACCTGATTTGTGACGTGTATTGTGCATATAAACCCTTGCTACGCGGGTGTAAGGGAAGTTCCTGCCCAGAAGAGATCGAAGCTGGATCTCCTGCTTGCCGAGCAATAAAGGAACCCCGTGCAAAGTGTTCGGTCTCTGTCTCTTGCTGGACGAGGACGGCGCCGAGCAGCTGGTGGCCCGTACGGGGAGCTTCCTCTACGTTGCCCGGTAAGTAGAAGGTAAGCGAGGTCAGTCTTACCGTCTGGGCCCCGCGAGTGAGGTATATCTCGTGGTTGGAGGGTGGACGCACCCTAAGATAGCGGACGTGTTTCCCCGCTTTAAACTGAAAGAATAGCAGACTTGTTCCCCCGCTTTAAACTGAAAATAAGATAGCGGACGTGTCTTCCCGCTTTAAACTGAAAATGGGAAATTCATCTAGCCATTCAATGTTGCTTAATCCGTTAAAAGCATTATTGCGTAGCAAAGGGATTAAGGTTTCTAAGACCACACTTGTCAGGTTCCTTGGAAGTGTTGATTTCTTTGCGCCGTGGCTCACCCACGAGGGCCAAATAACTCTTGAGTCTTGGGAGAAATTAGGAAAGGATCTCCGGCGCACAGTTAACGATCCCCAGGAACCCGATATCGACCCCGTTGTTCTCCCCTTATGGGAACTACTGCGGGCGTGCCTCCAAGAGGAGAGGTCGGTGGGAGCGGACCGCCCGACTCTTACGGCGGTTCGCGAGGCTCTCGAGGAAGTTCGTTCTCAGAGCTCGGACGGCGCCCGGGACCTCATACAATTTAAGGACACGGGATGCCAGACTTCCTCACTGGCCTCAGGCTCCGAATGTGGCTCCGCCTCCTCTGAGTCTGAGGGGGAAGGGGACGGCGATCCTAAATCCCCGCCTCCTACGTATGCGCAGCTGCGGCAAAAGTTAAAAGATGCCTGTTTACGCCCTCTAGTGCCTACGGCTCCTCCTATCGATGTCGTGCCCGCCCATCAGATTAAAGACGCAGCGCCTCCTACTGGCGGTCATGTAGGCGTGCCTCAGCCCCATCTAACACCCGTGCCGCCATGGCCATTAAACGTCCCAAATGTGCCACCTTTTTCAGGCAGACAGTTTCATCAACAAGCCTGGAAACAGTTGCGAACTGGCGCTCCCGCTGCCCCCGCTCAGGCTTACCCTGTTTTGGCTTTGGGCACGCGAGAGGCCCGGCACGAACCATTGGACATGACAGTATTAAAACAACTTAAGGCTGCGGTCCATGACTATGGACCCACAGCCCCATTCACATTGTCACTCCTTGAATCAGTCGGCCAGTCCATTTTAACACCTAGCGACTGGACCCAATTGGCTCGGGCCTGTTTAAGTCCAGGCGGCTTTCTTTTGTGGCAATCTATGAATACAGAGTGCTGTCATGACCAGGCAGATGAAAATGCTGAGGACGGCCACCCTACGTGGAATGCTGATATGCTTTTAGGGCGTGGACCTTATCAGGCTGACCAGACCCAATTCCCTAGACAAGTATACAGGCAAATTTCCAACTGTGCCCAACGTGCGTGGAGGCAGGCGTCCAATCCAAGTGACTCAGCTAGCCACCTCACCAAGATCGTTCAGGGCACGGCCGAACCCTTCGCTGATTTTGTCGCTCGCATACTTGAGGCTGCGTCGCGTATTTTCCCTTCCGAGGTTGACGTTCAGCCACTGGTCAAACAAATTATTTTTGAGCAGGCTAATAAAGAGTGCAAAAACATTCTTCGACAATATAGACATAAATCTCTGGACTCCTGGTTAAAATACTGCAGAGATACCGGTGGGCCACTTACTAATGCGGGCCTAGCTGCGATGCTGGCAAAAGTCAAAGAAAACAGTCCAAAATCTAAATCGACCCGACCCCCCATATCTTCAGGACTTTGCTTCCAATGTCATCAACCGGGTCACAGAAAACGCGATTGCCCCAATCTCAGCCATGGGTATTCCACGGCACAGCCTTCAGGCATAGAGCCTTGTCGCCGTTGCCGCAAGGGCCCTCATAGGGCAGAGGTATGCCGTTCTGCTTTCGATATCGATGGCAACCCACTTACAGGTAGCGCCCAGGGGCCAAAAAACGGCCAGAGGGGGCTCCCCAACCCAGCGAGGAGCCCCCAAAATCAAATCTACTCTCAGGTTCCACCTCCCGTGTCTGCGCTACACCCAGTGCACCCTCAGCCCGTGCCACTCACGGGTCCGCAGGCCTGGACCTCCGCGCCACCTCCCCTCTCCTCTTAACTCCGGAGATGGGGGTACAATTAGTGGAGAGCGACTGCTCCGGTCCTCTGCCCCCGGATTCGGTTGGATTAGTGTTGGGTCGGTCCTCCGCCGCCCTCCGAGGGCTAGCTGTGATCCCCGGGGTAGTTGACTCTGATTTCACTGGTAAAGTAAAGATCATGGTTCAGGCCCCTCAGGGACCTTTAGTAATCAATCCTGGAGACCGTATCGCACAAATGTTATTGCTGCCCAGTCTTCACTCTTTAATCCCAGCTAAAAACCACGTTCGCGGCGCTGGTAACTTTGGGTCCTCTGGCATTAATTTTACCGGCTTACATATGCTTTTAAATGAACGTCCCACTTTAGTGTTGCAGATTAATGGCAAGGACATTAAGGGACTTTTAGACACAGGAGCCGACAAATCCATTATAGCAACAAAGGACTGGCCTAGTACATGGCCTACAAATGTGGCGGAACAAACCTTGCAAGGACTTGGTTTTGCTCATTTCCCAAAAATCAGTGCAGCCTTGTTGTCATGGCAGGATAGCGAGGGTCATAGAGGACAGTTTTCTCCATTCATTTTACCTCTACCCATTTCCCTTTGGGGGAGAGACGTCCTGGCCGAAATGGATGTTGCTTTGGTCACCACTTCCCCTGCAGTACGATCTATGCTACAAAATATGGGTTACGTCCCAGGCAAGGGACTCGGTGTCCAGCTCCAGGGCCACCCTTCCCCCATTGAGCCAAAACAAAGACCAAGTAAAGTTGGCCTGGGTTTTTCCTAGGGGTCACTGTTTCGCCTCCTAAACCAGTGGAGCCTTTACCCATCTCGTGGCTAACGGACGTACCCGTCTGGGTTCCACAGTGGCCCCTATCTCAGGAGAAACTGGAGGCAGTCAACACTCTGGTCTTGGAGCAGGTCAACGCTGGTCATTTGATCCCATCCACCTCTCCATGGAATACGCCTATTTTTGCCATCCGCAAAAAATTAGGTCAATGGAGACTCTTACATGATCTTAGGGCAGTCAACGCACAGATGCAGCCTATGGGCCCTGTGCAACGTGGTCTTCCTCTGCTTTCGGCACTTCCCAACCAATGGCCTGTTATTGTAATAGATCTTAAGGATTGTTTCTTTTCCATTCCATTGGACAAAAAGGATACCCCACGTTTTGCTTTTACTGTCCCCACCCAGAACCAGGAACAACCGGACAAGCGTTGGGAGTGGACAGTCTTGCCTCAGGGTATGACTAATAGCCCCACCATGTGTCAAGTCTATGTAGCCCAAGTACTAAAACCTCTTAGAGACCGATATTCCGACTGCAGGTGCCTACATTATATGGACGACCTACTGTGTGCAGCCCCCACAACAGAGAGGCTCCTGGCCTTATACAGTACACTCCAACAAGTGCTGGAAGGGGCAGGGCTGCATATTGCACCTAATAAGGTGCAATTGTCGTCTGTAGTTTCTTATCTTGGGGCTATAGTCGCCCCTACTCAAATTAGACCTCAAAAAATTCAAATAAAAATCAATGCTATCTCCACTCTAAATGACTTACAAAAACTTTTAGGGGATATCAATTGGATTAGGCACTACCTTAACATTCCTAATGCTGCATTGCAGCCCCTCTTTAATATACTTAAAGGAGACCCGGATCTTGCTTCCCCCCGAACCTTCACCTCTGAGGCCAAACAAGCACTGTCAATTGTCAACGATGCCCTTAGTAAAGCTGCCCTAAAACGTTGGGACCCTGCGGGAGACCTTACTCTTTGGGTCCTCGACACCCTTAAACAGCCCACCGCGGTCCTATGGCAGGATGGGCCTCTCCTCTGGATCCATCCCTCAATGTCATCTACTAGATCTATTAGTTACTATCCCGTGGCAGTGGCGGAGATAACTCTCCTAGCCATTCAGAGGGCTATCCAACATTTTGGACGCGAACCATCCACCATTGTTGTCCCCTATTCCATGGAACAGGTACGTGTGCTAATCGCTTGTACTGATGCTTGGGCGGTTTTAGTCTGCTCCACTTCCGCAACTATTACAAACAGAACACCCTCTGATCCTTTGCTAACCTTTGTTCAGTCTCACCCAGTTATTTTTCCAAAGTCCACATCCCAAAAGCCCTTACAGGGAGCCCCAGTAGTGTATACCGACGGTTCTAAAACAGGAGTCGGTGCATATGTTGTTTCAGGATCTGTGCCAAAAACATTCCAATTCGCTACTAACTCCCCCCAGGTAACTGAACTTCTTATAGTTAACCAAGTCTTCTCTGATTTCCCCGGACCTGTCAATATTGTGTCTGATTCACGCTATGTGGTTAATTCTGTGTCTATCCTTGAGGCCGCAGGACTAGTCAATTCTTCATCCTCCGTGGCGACAGTTTTCCTCACCCTGCAAAAATCTATTTGGAATCGGTCTGCTCCTTTCTTTATTACTCATATTAGAGCTCATTCTTCCTTACCTGGACCCATGACCACAGGCAATGCTATAGCTGATCAAGCCACACGCCCCATTTGGATACTCCAATTTTCTTCCCCAGAAGAGCAGGCTATCCAGTTTCATTCAGAGTTCCATGTAAACGCAAAAACCCTTGCCGCCAAATTCGGTCTTTCTCGTGCTGCCGCTCGCGATATTGTTCGCCATTGTGCCGCATGCCCTACTTTAACCCCTGTGCCTTCGGTGGGGGTTAATCCCCGAGGATTACTACCAGGACATATCTGGCAGATGGATGTCACCCACATATCCGAGTTTGGGACCTTAAAGTATGTTCATGTGTCAGTTGACACCTGTTCCCAAGTAATTTTTGCTTCTCTGGAGACGGGTGAGCGTACCACCCATGTCATTAATCACTGCCTTGCTGCATGGGCAGCCTGGGGCAAACCAAAAACTTTAAAAACAGATAATGGTCCTGCATACACAAGTAAATCATTCCAAGATTTCTGCACCCGTATGCAGGTACAACATAAAACTGGAATCCCTTATAACCCTCAGGGACAGGCCATAATTGAAAGGGCTCATCGAACCCTCAAGGCTTTTCTCTTAAAACAAAAGGAGGGAATTGCCACGGGCAAAACCCCTCGAATGCGCCTCTCCCTTGCACTGTTTACTATAAACTTTTTGAATTTGACAGATCATTCTATGTCCCCCGCTGAGAGACACATGTTAAAGGAGCCATCTTCACGAGGCTATGTCCGTTGGAAAGATGTCCTCACGGGAAAGTGGTACGGCCCGGATCCGGTATTATGCTGGAACCGAGGCGCGGTCTGTGTCTTCCCACAGGAATCTGGAAGAGAACCTCTCTGGATACCGGAAAGATTGGTCAGAAAAACAGCCCCGCCGCCACAAGATACACCTCTATCACCTACGGACGACATCTCCCCCGAGATAACCGAGATTACCACGCTCTCACAGGACGACAAATTGCAACAAAACAACGAGACGTGAGATGCACCCCTTCCGCTTCTTCATACTGGCAGCGGCTTTGCTCCCTGGCTCTTATGCGGGCTTTAACTCCAACCCCACTGCTTTACTGCAGAACGTAGGCAACCCTTGCGACTGCAAGGGGGGGACCAGCAACACCGTACTGCAGCGTACTCACATCGCCACAGCTGATTGTGGGGACAAAACTGCATATCTGCCCCTCCAGGGGATCCCCGGCCTACCACGCGGCTACATATGTGTGCCCAAACCCCGCGTTTCTGATCCCCATAGCAAAAACCACTCCTGTCCTTGCTCGACCTTTCAAGAATCCATGCACAGCTCTTGCGATTCCTCATACTTCCAATGCACTTCTGGCGGTCAGTCGTACTATGCCACCCAGTTACAAAGTACTCGCAGGTCCTCTAGTCCTGACCATTTGCCACAGGTAGTCCATTCATCCCCCTACCTCTCAGCCCCCTGTGTTGGTACGCCTGGACAGTGGGCGTGCTGGCGCACTACGGCACCCGTGCATATCTCTGATGGCGGAGGCCCACAGGACCAGCTCCGCCACCAACAGCTAACAAAGCGATTAAAACCCTCGTCCCCCCATCCCTACTCACGCCTCACATATGGACAATGCCTCCATCAGGCACACACCTTCCTCGAGTTGTCTTGTTCCCCCTCTCATTCATTGGGCTGTATCACCCATCCCTGACGGGGAGCGAAAACTGGGTATGCGAGACCAAAGGTACTGCAGCAGGAGTCCACCCGGGGGTTCCGGGGGTCCTGGGAGAGCATATGCATATGCATGCAGGTTCAATTCCCAGCCTGCCCCAGCAAAAGGGAATAAAAACTGATCCCTAACGGAGACATCAGGGGTTGTGGCCAGGCCCTTGAAGTTCCGTAACTAACGGATCACAAGCACGCTGGGTATGCACCTCTACTCTCTGCCTAGTAAATATTCTCCCGGCCCTCATGAGCCAGGGCCGTCGGGGATGTGATTTGTGCAAAAACAAAAGGAGGGAGATGTAGGGAACCAGACCGGAGGAACCGTGCCCCTAAGATGGCGCCGACTCCCTGCTTCCGGGTTCTTCCTCATCTCAGGGAGTTCCCGCTCTTGCTCGCTCCTTCCCGCCTTAGATTTCCCGCTCTAGCTCGCTCCTTCCCGCCTTGCCACGAGATTGTCCTATCCCCGCGCTTCTAGCCTATCACCTGATTTGTGACGTGTATTGTGCATATAAACCCTTGCTACGCGGGTGTAAGGGAAGTTCCTGCCCAGAAGAGATCGAAGCTGGATCTCCTGCTTGCCGAGCAATAAAGGAACCCCGTGCAAAGTGTTCGGTCTCTGTCTCTTGCTGGACGAGGACGGCGCCGAGCACACCCCTTCTTGTCTTTTATCATATAGAAAGTACCTTTAGTGAAGGTGCTTCAGCAATTTCACCAGCTCCAATCTAAAAACCCTAGCAGAATATTAAACCTCTAGGTCTCAGTACCAATTGCTCTCTCCCATTTCCCATACTAACAAATCACAAAGCTATGTAGGTCTTCTCCCCAGGGACTCACAGATTTTGTGTGCTCTGGACGTGGAGCAATCACTGGAGGTGGAGTAGCATCATCTTCGTCATCTTCATCTTCTGAAACTGGTGGCACTGCAGGAGTCTCAGACACAGTCTTCACATTCTATATGCAGGGAAGAAAAGCCAGATTCATACGGTCTAGCTGACCTGCAACTTAAGCTGTCAGGATAGTCAATCCCCCAAAAGAACTCCCTCCTGACACCCCTCTGAAACCTCCATTAGCCTCCAAGCTCTACACTTTTGTGCAGACAGTCTTAAGAAGTTAGTCACTGTCCTATTTCTTTTAGCCATCATTATCCAGTTGGTTCCTTGGGGTTTCTTTCTCCCACCCAAAGCCTAACTTGTGGAAGAAGAAACTAGTTTATAGCTTCTCTACCTGATTCCCCACAACCAAATCCCTGAAGACAAGCTCATTTAACTCCCCACACTGAACAGATAATACAGTAAGAAATGTAGGGAAGGGCTCACCCATGTTTGGAATTTTTCAGAAGTTACCATTATAACTTCTTACTCCTTCCTGATATAGTAAACAGAAGTCTGAATTGGCTTTGGCCCTCTCCTTTTTCTCTTTTTACTAAAACTCCTAGACACATTATGTAATCAGGGGCACTTGCCTTAATTTCAAGATACAGAACTTCAGGATCTGATGCCCAAAGAGGATAATGGGTTTTTCCTGGCTGGATGATATCTACTTCAGTAAGCTTCAATCCTATTCTGGAATGAACCTTACCAGCACCACTAATCAGATCTGCTTATAATAAGGAGCAACCTGATTTTCTGATAAAAACTATAACACAACTGGGCCACAAGTGGTGGGTTTCAGGGCAAATCCAGGCAGAATTAACACACTATTACTGTTTTTCACACAAATTCAATAAATAAAGTGGCTTTAAAACACAATGCTTGAGCCGGCACTGTGGCATAGTGGCTGAAGCCGTGGCCCGCAGTGCCAGCATCCCATATGGATGCCAGTTAGAGTCCAAGCTGCTCCACTTCCAACCCAGCTCTCTGCTATGGCCTGGGAAAGCAATGGCGTACGGCCCAAGTCCTTGGGCCCCTGGACCTGCATGGGAGACCCGGAAGAAGGTTCTGGCTCCTGGCTTCAGATTGGCCGAGCTCAGCTGTTGTGGCCATTTGGGTAGTGAACCAGCAGATGAAAGACCTCTCTCTCTTTCTCTCTCTCCGCCTCTGCCTCTCTGTAACTCTGCTTTTCAAATAAATAAATAAATCTTTTTTTAAAAAAATAAGACTTTTGACAGATATCAAATAATTCTATAATTTGATCATTTATTTAAGAGAGGCAGTAGGGCTCTTTAATTTGTACTTATACAATTCAATATTTTCAGAGCAGCCATTTTGTGCTAAGACACCATGATTTTTACTGTTGACAGGAAGGTACAAAGATGAAAAAGATGGCCCAAGCCCAGTCATAGCTCACAATCTAGCACAGGAGACAGGTTGAGTTCCCTTCCTGCCAACCACCTCGGGTCTTCTGATGAGGAAACCCGTGAGTCACAATGATGAGATAAAAATGGAAGAAAGGGAACACTAGATAGACCAGAGCTAGTGTGGGAGAGCAGTTTTTACCACTTTTAAAATTTGAAGGTAAAAAAGACTGACAATCTCATAGATTCTAACAGGATCTCCAGTAAGGGTCTAACTTAAAACTTGACAATACCAGGCAAACAAACAACCAGCTGAAAAGATCACAGGCAATGAATCTATCTACTACATCTGGAATTTTATCACTTAAAGATTTTGTTAAAGAAGAGGAGTGGTATAATTTGAGGAATGACTAAAGACACTTTCAATTCTAAAATTCAACAAAGATTATTTTCCTGTCAAAGCATATGTATTTGGGGCCAGCGCCGTGGCACAATAGGTTAATCCTCCACCTGCGGCACAGCTTCCCAAATAGGCGCCACTTCTAGTCCTGGCTGCCCCTCTTCCAATCCAGCTTTCTGCTGTGGCTGGTAAAGCAGTAGAAGACAGCCTAAGTGTTTGGACCCTGCACTGGCATAGGAGACCAGGGGGAGGCACCTGGCTCTTAGCTTCAGATTGGCGAAGCTCCAGCCATTGTGGCCATCTGGGGAGTGAACCAACAGAAGGAAGACCTTTCTCTCTGTCTCCCTCTCACTCTCTGTGAATCTACCTCTCGAATAAATAAATAAAATCTTTTATTAAAAAAAAAAGGCCGGCACCGCGGCTCACTAGGCTAATCTCCACCTGCGGCGCCGGCATCCTGAATTCTAGTCCCGGTTGGGGCGCCAGATTCTATCCCGGTTGCCCCTCTTCCAGTCCAGCTCTCTGCTGTGGCCCGGGAAGGCAGTGGAGGATGGCCCAAGTCCTTGGGCCCTGCAACCGCATGGGAGACCAGGAGGAAGCACCTGGCTCCTGGCTTTGGATCGGCGCAGCATGCCGGCCGTAGTGGCCATTTGGAGGGTGAACCAGCAGAAAAGGAAGACCTTTCTCTCTGTCTCTCTCTCTCTCTCTCTCTCTCACTGTCTAACTCTGGTTGTCATTAATAAATAAATAAATAAAAATAAAAAAGCATATGTATTTGTATCTCTGCTCTATTTCCTTTTTTAATTAGGAACCCAAAATGGGAAATGAAGTTGACTCAGCAGCTTATTCATGATCAGGTGGCCCTGGGGTTCTCCTGATATATACTATAAACAAAAGGTTTGTTTGCTTTTTAAAACTGTACAGGGCCCAGTCTACGGCATAGTGGGTTAAGCTACTACCTGCATCCCATATGGGCGCCTCTCGGATGTACCACTTCCTACCCTGCTTCCTGCTAATGGCTTGGGAAAGCAGCGAAAGATGGCCCAAGTGCTTGGGCCCTGGAACCCACATGGGAGACTCAGATAAAGCCCCTGGTTCCTGGCTTCAGCCGGGCCCAGCGCGGGCTGTTGTGGCCATTTGGGGAGTGAACCAGCATATGAAAGATTTCTCTCTCACTCGCTTTTTTTTTTTTTTTTTTGACAGGCAGAGTTAGACAGTGAGAGAGAGACAGAGACAGAGAAAGGTCTTCCTTTCCACTGGTTCACCCTCTAAATGGCTGCTAAGGCCAGCGCGCTGTGCCGATCTGAAGCCAGGTGCTTCCTCCCGGTCTTCCATGCGGGTGCAGGGCCCAAGGACCTGGGCCATCCTCCACTGCCTTCCCGGTCACAGCAGAGAGCTGGACTGGAAGAGGAGCAACTGGGACAGAATCTGGCGCCCCAACTGGGACTAGAACCCGGGGTGCCGGCGCCACAGGTGCAGGATTAGCCTAGTGAGTCACAGCGCCGGCTTCGCTCTTTTGTTGACTTACTCTCGCTCACTCACTCTCATTCTCTCTCTGCCTCTCCTGGCTCCCTCTCTCTGTATAACTCTGTCTTTCAAATAAAAAAAAAAACCCTCAAAAATAAAAAACTATAAAGTTCATCATCTTCTTCAGTAACATTCTGTTTCTCACACTTGAGAACTTTCAGCAGTGTTATTAACAACTGTTAACATCAAGAAATTGGGTGTTCATCCAGATTTTTACTTGTTAATCCTGTGTCTTTGGGCTAAGCTACACCACTCTAAGCCTCACATTTCTTATCTATAAAATGGGGATAACAATAGCATCTCTCTGCCCATCCCAGAGGACCACTAAGAGGATGAAGTAAAGCAATGTGGGTAAAAAACACTTTGAAAATAATAAAAAGCTAGAAAGATTTAAGGGATCGATTAAATTATTATTATATCTATTAAACATACACTTGTTTTAATCAAAAGTCAGACATTCCAATTCATCATAGATATATCCATTCATCTATTACCTACTTGTATCAGGGTTTGAGCTATATTACAGAATAAAATAGATGAAGTCACTTCCTTGGCTAAATTTATTCCTAAATATTTTAATATTTTTGTTAGTATTATCATAAATGGAACTGTTTTCTTAATTATCTTCTTGGATTTTTCATTGTTAGTATACAAGGAGTATTCAAAAAGTTCACGGGAAACGTGCATTAAAAAAAAAATTCATGGGAATGGGTTAAGATGATGGTTGTTATGCCCGTGTCCCTTATCAGAATTCCTGAGTTTAAATTCTAGCTCTGGTTCCTGATACTAGCTTCCTACCAATACAGAATCTGGTAAGTTGCAATTGACGACTCAAGTGGTTGGGTCCCTGCCACCCGTGTGGAGACCTGGATTGAATTCCCTACCCACTACTTTGGCATGGCCCAGTCCTAGCTGTCACAAGCATTTGGGCAATGAGCCAATTATGATGGATTTTGATTAAAAACTCAACTTCAGATAAAACAGGGTCATCTCTAACATTCTGGCTTGGGGCTGCTCCCATCTACTCTACTCCCAGGACCTCCAGTGTATGGTGTTCCACCAGGCCAGTGCAAGCTCTAACTGTGTGGTCCAAGCTCACTTTCATTCAGAGCTGTGGGCAATACCCAGGTCCAGTGGCACTGTCAGATAATATAACTTCCAAACGTGATGGGAGAGGAGGGCCAACTGCTTGGCTCTACTAGCCTCAAGTTGCAGTTACAAGTAAGAAAAACATTGCTGGCTCAGGTGTTCATAGATACAGTACACTGTAAAGGTCCCCTTGCAAGTCACACATGTCAGCCTGGGCATGCAAATAAAAGATTGAAAAGGACCCAGCAGGAATTAAGAGCTAAGATAGTCCTGAAAAGGGCCTGAACAATGCATGCACAGACCGATCAGCATTAACAAGAAGCCCTACTGACTTGAAGTTTTTGAACACAACTTCTGTTTAGTCATTGGCTGATCATTAAGCTATGAAAAACAGAGGGCCAACCCCTGGAAAGCTAAGCTACAAAACTAAAATGAATTATTAAAAAACATAGGGGTGGGCATTGTGGTACAGTGGTTAAACACCGCTTGAGAAACCACGTCCCATATCAAAGTGCCTGGGTTCAAGTCCCCAGTTCTACTTCTGATCCAGCTTCCTGCCAATGCACATTTTGGAAGCAGGGAGCAATGGCTCAAATATTTGGGTCCCTGTCACTCATATGGGAAACACATACTGAGTTCTGGGCTCTTGGCTTCAACACGGCACCAGCTGTTGCAAGCATCTGGGGCATGAACAAGTAAACAGATGATCTTTTTCTGTTGCTCTGTGTTTCAAATAAAGGTAAATAAATAAAACTGAAAAATACAAATCACAGACTGGTAGAGACATTTTACAATTTTTTTAAAAAGTCTATATATTTATTTGAAAGAGATTTTTCATCCGTTGGTAACCATATCCTCTCTCCCACAGGGGTTGCAGGAGCCACCATCCTCTGCCCCAGGCACATCAGCAAGAAGCTGGATCAGAAGCAAAGCAGCTGATATCAGGACTCTGATATGGCAAGCCAGCATCCCAGGCAGTGGTTTAAACTGCTTCACCACAAAGCTGGTTCCTGATATTTTATAGACTTATCTCTAATAAGTTAATATAAAACCAACAAGTAAACAAAAATGTAAACAACCTTCAGGAGAGAAAAATATCAGTATCCAGTACTAGGAATAGAATTGTTATCAGAAATGTTGAGTTTCTAACAAGAAATTATAAGGCACACAAAGAAACAGGAAAAGTGTGACCTGCACTCAGCAGGGTGTGAGGGAGCAATCATCAGAAACATGTGAGTGCCTCTAGATGTTAGATCTAGAAAATACATATTTTGGACAGCGCCATGGCTCAATAAGTTAATCCTCTGCCTGCGGCGCTGGCACCCCGGGTTCTAGTCCCACTTGAGGCACCAGATTCTGTCCTGGTTGCCCCTCTTCCAGGCCAGCTCTCTGCTGTGGCCCGGGAGTGCAGTAGAGGATGGCCCAAGTGCTTGGGCCCTGCACCCACATGGGAGACCAGGAGAAGCACCTGGCTCCTGGCTTCGGATCAGCATAGAGCGCCAGCAGCAGCAGCCGTTGGAGGGTGAACCAACGGTAAAGGAAGCCCTTCTGCCTGTCTCTCTCTCACTGTCTAACTCTGCCTGTCAAAAAAAAAAAAAAAAAAGAAAGAAAGAAAAAGAAAAAACATATTTCAAATTACATAGTATAAATATCTTCAAAAAACCATGTTTTAAAACTCATTAGAGACACTAAACAACAGACTCAAGAAGGAAACAGTACATTGAGGTAAGCATCAGGCCTAGCAGTTAAGATGCTGATTAGGATGTCAACAACCCATAGGAGAATGCCTGGGTTCAAGTCCAGCTTCCTGACTCTGGGAAGCAACAGTGATGGCTCAAGTTGTTGGGTCTCTACCATCCATATGGGAGACCAGACTGAGTTCCTGGCTCCCAGTTTCGGACATTGTGGGCACTTGGGAAATGAACTAATGGACAGGAGCTTCATCTGTCTGCCAGCCTGCCTTTTTCTAAATAAACAAATAGAAAAAACTTATTTTAAAAATAAATTATCCAATATAAAGATCAAAGAAAAATATGAACAAAAGTTAACAGAGGATTTAAGAACTATGCAATATAAAGCATACAGGGGACTTCAAAAAGTTCCTGGAAAAACAGAATTAAAAGATAAGTTTATTTTGGTTTAAGAAATGTCAAGATCCATACATGGGTTTTTCATAATATGCATTTCCCATGAACTTTTTGAAGACTTCTTGTTTAGTGGCAATACCTGAAGGAGAAAAGAAAAAGGAACAGAAAAAATATTAAGAAATAATAAAAAAAAGTCTTCCCAAATTTTATGAAAAATATTAATCTATAGACCCAAGAACCTCAATAAATCCTTAATACAAAAATGTCACACCTAGACACATCATAGGCAAATGACTAAACGCCAAAGTGAGTATCTTCAAAAGAGTAAGAGGAAAATGACATTATATACAAGAAAATGTTTAAAATAGAAAAATTTCTAATCAGAAATTAGAGGCCAGAAAGTAGCAGGATGGCATATTCAAACAGCTGAAGTTTTAAACATTTGCCAATCAAGAAATCTAATTCAAAAATGAAGATGATGGGGCCAGTGTTGTGGTATAGCAGGTAAAGCCATCACCTACAACATCAGCATCTCATATGGGCACTGGTTCGTGTCCTGGCTGCTCAACTTGTGATCCAGCTTCCTGCTGGTAGTCTGAGAAAGCAGTGGAAGATGGCCCAACTGCTTGGGCCCTTGCACCCAGAAAAAGCTCCTGGCTTCAGTCTGGCCCAGCCCCAGCTGTTCCAACCATGTGGGGAGTGAATCAGCAGGTAGAAGATATCTCTCTCTCTTTCTCTTTCTCTCTGACTCTCCCTCTGTCTATAATTCTGCCTTTCAAATAAATAAAAACTTTAAAAGAGAAAGAAAAGAAGATGATGGGGTGGGAGTTTGACATAATGATTAAGACACCACTTGGACACCCATGTCACATATTGAAGGGTCTGGGTTTAAATCTAGGATCTACTCCTGATTCTAGCTTCCTGCTAATGGGAACCTGGTGAGGTAGTTGGGTCCCTGCCACCAACACTGAAGACCTGGAATGAGTTCTCAGCTCCTGGCTTTGTCCTTTTGGGAACTGAATCACTCAATGGGAGATCTCTATCTGTCTGTTCTCCTCTCTGTCTCTCTGCCTTTCAAATGAATTTTGAAGATGAAATAAACACATTACAGATAACACAGGAAGAATTTATTGCTAGCAGAACTGAACAAATACTAACAGGAGTACATCAGTCTGGATGGAAATAATACCAAATAACAACACAAATTCACAAGATTTCTTTTAAAAAAAGGAAATGGTAAATATGTAGAGTAACATGAATGATTCTCTAAATACATGTTTTTAAATTTTTTTCATTTGCTTCTTTAAAAACATAAGATTATACAAAGCAATAATTATTACACAGTATTGCTGGAGACAAAAAGGGATATCTTATAATGATAAAAAGATCAATTATTTCAGAATCTTACCAAAATAATTATGCCAATGGCACACACACACATCTAATGCCAGTTGTGCATATCACAAAAGATGACAGAATTGAAGGGAGCAAGAAACAACTCTACTGAAGGTTCTACTCAGGTGATGCTTTCACTGTTCTATGCTCAATAACAGAACTAGAATGAAAACTAGCAAGGATATAGCAGATCAGAACAACACTGTCATTTAACTGGACTTAACTGACACATACAGAGCATTTCATCCAATGTCTACAGTTACACATTCCTTTCAACCATACATGGATCATTCTCTAGGATATATTACATGGTAGGTGACAATATATATTTTAATAAACTTAAGAGGACTGAAATCACCCAAAATATATTATTTGAAGACAGTGGAATTAAACTAGAGATCAACAGGAAAAAACATTTTTCCAAAGAAAATAAGTAGATAGCCAGTAAGTGCACGAAAAGATGGCTGACATCATTACCAACTGAAAACACGCAAATAAAACCACAATGAGATAACATTTCACACCCACTAAGATGACTATCATCAAAAGACAAACAACAAGAAGTATGAGCAGAGATGTGGAGAAACTGGCACCCTAATAATTGCAGGTGGGAATGTAAAATGATACAGACTCTGTCTGGCAGTTTCTCAAAGCTAACCATGAAGTTTGCTATGACCCAGCAATTGTAATCCTTAGGCATACATCCACATAAAAACCGGCATATGAATGTTCAAAACAGCATTATCCATGATAGCCAAAAAGTAGAAGCACCCAAGTACACATCAACTGATGAATAAACACACAAAATGCAGTATACCTGTACAATGGAATATTGTTCAGACATAAAAAGGAATGAAATACTGGAATATGCCATGACATGGATGAGCCCTGAAAACATTATGCTAAGTAAAAGAAGGTACACAAAGAATACATGTTGTATGAGTCTATTTATATAAAATGCCCAGAAAAAGGCCAATCTATAGAGACAGAAAGCAGAGTAGCAGTTTCCTAGGCTAAACATGAGGGTTTGAATGATTGGGAAAATGGTACCAGGAAACTTTTTGGGGTAAAGGCTATACAACTCTATAAATTTATTAGAATTGTTAAACTATACACTTAAGTAAGTAAGTAAGTAAGTATCATACTACATAAATCATACCTCAAAACAACAGTGTAAAAAATAAAGTTAAGATGTTATAGGTAGGTAGTATAGTAGATTCTCATAAGTTTTAAATAATATAAAATATAGAAACACATAGAAAAAGGTGAATATTCCAGGAATTCTTGGTAAGGATGGCAGATTGAACAAACGTATCTTTTCCTGAAATTGGAAAAGAAAGGTCATTTAAAGTTTTTGTGGGTCATTATACCAACAAGGTTGGAGAGAACAGGAAAGGAAGAAAAAGCAGTTAAGAAAAAAAAAAAAAAAAAAAAAGGCAGCAAAGTAGACAAATGAACAGCAATGAACTCCAGACTGAATCAGAAGCTGATAGTTTGCAAGACTGAAAAACAATGTATCTATCCTGCAGAATCCTCAAAATGGGGCAGGCATTTGGTGCAGAGTTTAAGGTGCCACTTAGGATGTCTATATCCTATTTTGGAGTAACTGGGTTCAAGTCCTGGCTCTGTTCCTAACTCCAGCTTCCTGCTAATGAGCATCCTGAGAGGCAACAAGTGATGGCTCAATTAGTTGGGTCCCTAACACCCACATGGGAGAAACCCAGATTGAGTTACAAGCTCTTACTTTCAGCCTGGCCCAACCCTGGTTGGTGTAGGCATTTTGGGAGTGAATAAGCAGAGGAAATCTCTCTTCCACTTCCAAATAAACAAAAATTCTCAAAAGGCTCAGGATTGACAGCACCCTGTATTGTCTCTGAAAATGGAAATGAAGTGGAGAAGTAGAGGAGGACATTAAGGGGTGTGTCCTTCAAAGTTATTTAAGATGAAGTTATACCTATAAATCTCTCTACTCTATAACACTGGGTGACTGCCCTCCCCTTCTATAGCTAAAAACTGGACGTTTATTCTCTACAGTGGTAAAAGAGAGGATTTCTGGATTAGGGATGCCACACACAGTTAAATATAAGGGTATCGTATCAAATTGAGTAATTAAGTTAATAGCTGTATACTAAATGCTCAATGTTGAGACTTGTAGCCCTCTTCCCTTACTAGACTCCTAAAATACTGGTAGATAGACCATTCTTCTTTGGGTACAGCTGGCATAACAGGACAGTTCTAAAGACAAAATAACAGGAGATTTCTCCAAATTGCCCACCTGGATTATCCTACAGTGACACAAACAAAAAGGCTATATTATGGGGATGTTTGCACAACTCTATAAATTTATTACAATCACTGAATTTCATATTACTGATGAGTTTAAAATTTTAGTAAGCTTTTTAATACCAAAATCATAAATATGGTCAGACTTTCAAGGACTATCAAATATATAAGGAGCACTTGTAACACACAAAAGGAGAAACCAAAACAAATGGTAAACAGGACCACTTGGAATAAAATAAACCCAGCAGGAAGAAGAAAATATCCTAAGAAAGTCTACATTGATCTTCTCAGAAATAAGAGAAGATAATTTCTTTAAATTAAAAAAGCACTTGGAGGGGCCTGTGTTATGGCGCAACCTACACGGGCACAGGTTCAGGTCCTGGCTGCTCCACTTCCAATCCAGCTCCCTGCTAACACTCCTGGGAAAGCAGCAGAGGATGGTCCAAGTCCTTGGGCCCCTGTATCCAGGTGGGGGTCTCAAATGAAGCTCCTGGCTTTGGCTTGGCCCAGCCTCAGCCATTGCAGCCATTTGGGGAGTGAACCAGCCAATGGAAGATCTCTCTCTTTGCCTCTCTCTTTGTAACTCTGCCTTTCAAATAAATAAAATAAATCTTTTTTTTTTTAAAAAAAACGGACTTGGAAATTAAACATGAGTAGAGAAATGAAAAATTCAATTGATGGTCTGAAAGCTGAAACTGAGGCAATCTCCCCAAAATTTACAACAAAACTCAATACAAGGAAAATAGAGAAAATATAAGGGAATATGAAAAACTAGTCTAAGTGGTTCAAAATCCAAATAACACGAGTTTCAGAAAGAGCGAACAAAGAAAACAGAGAAGGAATCACAATGAAATAATTCAAGCTTTCCAGGTTAAAAGAGTTCACAAATATCTTTGCACTCTAAGTACATGAACATAAGGATATATTTATGAAATTTCAAAGCTAGAGTGACGAAAAAGTTCCTAAAATCCTTCTGAGTGAAAAATAGGTCATATATAGAGAAGCTAAAATAAAACTGCTTTGGTCTTAGTACTAAAAGCTAGATGACCAAAGTGCAGTGTTTCCAAATCCTAACGGAAAATTATTTCCAACCTAGAATTCTATAATCAGCCAAAATATTAGCCAAATACAATAGTAGAACAGAGAATCTCCCTTTCTGGGATCTGAAAGATATTAAATACTTAACTTTTCATTTTTTTCTGGTAGCTACTAGAAGATGTGCTCCACCAAATGTAAAATTAAACCAAAAATAAGGAATGCATGACATAGAGAAAATAGAATACAAACATAGATATGCAAAGGGATTGCCAAGACAATGGTGAAGGATGATTTCAAAGTGGCAGGCATTTAACACAAGGCTTTCAGTCCTATTTGACTTTTTAATACAATACTTGTATAAAAGTTCAGTGAATATATAAAAACTATTTAATATTTATTTGGAAATCAGATATATAGAGACAGAGGGAGAGGGACAGAGACAGAGGGAGAGATAGTTCTTTAGTTCTTCTATACACTGTGCACTCCTCAAGAGGCCATAATGGCAAGGGCTGAGTCAGCCCGAAGCCAGGAGCCAGGAGCTTCATCTGGGTCTCCCAGGTGGATGGCAAAGACACAAGTGTTTGGGCCATCTTCCACTGCTTCTCCCAGACCATCAGCAGGAAGCTACATCGGAAGTGGAATAGCCAGGACATAAACTGGCACACATATGGGATGCAAGTGCCACAGCAGCAGCTTTATTGTCTAAGCGACAATGCAAGCCCCAAAATGCATATTCTTAATGACCACCAATCTCAGAGTTTATTATTGTGACATTTGGTAGTTAACCTTTCAGAGATGATCTTTGGGTTGCAAACCTTGATCTTTCACAGGTGTTCGTCTTGACTGAGTTTGAATGATAGTTTTAGTAGGTATAAAATTCTTGGTTCTAAATAACTTTCCTCAAACCTCTGAAAATATTGCTCCTTTGTCCAGCTAATGTGATGTGTGATAACGTTCCTTTGGACATTAGCTATATAATCCCCTTGGAAACTTTTAAGATTTTTCTCTTAATCTTTGGGTCTCTTTTCTATTATCTGAATCAGTCATTGATAGGTCTTTCACCTACTAAAGACTTATGCCTTTCTTTAGCTGGGGAGATTTCTCTTCCATTATCTTTTTATTTTTTCATTCTACATCCTCTATTCTCTAATTTTCTTTGATCTCCTTGATTATCCCTTTTTTCCCTTATTCAAAAATTTTTCATAATTCCCTCTTTACTTAATCCTTTAATCCTTATGAATTTCTTATCACATTTTTAATTTCTTTTTTTATCTTGAAACATACAGCTTTTTTATTCTACCTTGAATATCTCTACTTTGAAAAAGTCAGAAATATAAAAAAAAATTCTAAACACTATAATAGTAAAACACATTTTTAATTTCTAAAAATTCTTTTATCCTCTGATTGCTCTAACAGGGTGTTTTTGTGGGTACAACACCTATGGAATCTCTCTGAACATATCAGATTTTTAAAAGATCTCTCTGCATTTTCCCTCAGATCTGGAACAAGACAAGTGTGCCCAATTTTACTACTCCATTCAATTCACTACTGGAAGTTTTAGCAAGAGCATCTAGAGAGGAGAAAGAAATAGAGGGCATCAAAATCGCAAAAGAGGAAGTCAAAATATCCATGTTTGCAGATGTCATGATGTGTACATTGAAAAACCTAACCATTTCGCTAAAACAGCTGTGCTGATAAACCAATTCAGTAAGGCTGCAGGATACAAAATAAACATACAAGAAACAGTAGTTTTAATCACTATGATAAACTCAGTGAAAGAGAAATCAAGAAGGAAATCCCATTCAGAATAGACACCAGAAAAAATGAAAGATTTAAGTGCTGGTGCTGTGGCATACTAGGCTAAGCCTCTGCCTGTGGTGCTGGCATTCTGTATGGGCACCAATTCATGTCCCAGCAGCTCCTCTTCTGATCCAGCTCTCTGCTATGGCCTGGAAAAGCAGTAGAAGATGGCCCAGCTGGTTGGGCCCCTGCACCCAGGTGGGAAACCCGCAAGAAGTTCCTGGCTCTGGACTGACCCAGCTCTGCATTGCCACATTTGGAGAGTGAGGCAGCAGGTGGAAGACCTTTCTCTCTGTCTCCCCATCTCCCTGTCTGTAAGTCCATCTCTCAAATAAATCAAACATTTTTTTAAAAATGAAATACTTAGGAATAAATTTAACCAAAGAATTGAAAGATCTCTACAATGAAAATCACAGACTCACAAAAGACCCAGAACAACCAAAGAGATTCTAGACAGAAAATATTAAGCTAGAGACATCATAATACCTGACTTCAAAGCACACTACAAAGCTATGATAATTAAAACAGAATAATACTGGCACAAAAACTAACACATGAATCAAGAGAACAGAATAGAGAGCCCAGAAATAAATCTATGTATGTGGGGCCACTTGATTTTTGACATAAGTGCTCAGACCATATAGTGGAGTAAGGATAATCTCTTCAACAAATGGTGCAGGCAAAACTGGATGCATATATAGAGGAATGAAAAAATCCATACCTCTCATCATATACAAAACTCAAGATGGATCAAACACCTAAATTTAACACCTAGGACTATGAATCTGCTAGAAGAAAATGTAGAAGGAACATTCCAAGACACTGATGTAGGGAATGACTTCTTGGCCAAGACCTTCAGAGCACAGGCAACAAAAGCAAAACTGAACAAATGGGATCATATCAAACTCAGAAGCTTCTGCACAGCAAAGGAAACAATCAATGAGTGAAGAGACATTCAACAGAATAGGAAAAAATATTTGTGAGCTATCTATATGAGAAAGGATTAATATTCAGAATATATCAGCAACAAAAAACTCAACAACAACAAAAACAAAATGAACCAACCCAATTGAGAAATGGGCAAAAAGACCTCAAAACACAGTTCTCAAATGAAGAAATACAAATATCCAACAAATATATGAAAAAAATGCTCAACATCACTAGCCATCAGGGAAATGCAAATCAAGACCACAATAAGACATCACCTCACCCCTACAGAGTAGCTAAAATCTGAAAGATAGAGAGTAACAAATGCTGGCGAGAATGTGGAAAAGTGGGAACTCATACAATGTTGGTGGTTAAGTCCCACTTACAATGACTGATGTCATATGTTCATATCCTAGCAGCTCTGCTTCCTATCCAGTTCCCTGATAATTCATCTGGGAAGGCAGCAGAAGATGGTCCTAGTACTTGGACCCTTGCCACCCACATGGGAGACCTGGATGGAATTCCTCCTGGCTTCTGGCTTCTACATTTGGCCTAGCTCAGCCCCAGCCATTTAGGGAGTGAATCAGTGGACAGAAGATCTCTCTCTCTCTCTCTCTCTCTAGCTGCCTTTAAAATAAATAAATCTTAAAAAACAAAATAGTTTGAGAGGGGCAGGGGTTGTGGTAGAGTGGGTCAAGCTGCCCCTTAAGACTCTGTAAGCATCCCATATCAAAGTACCTGGTGGAAGTCCCAGTTATTCTGCTTCCAATACAACTTCCTGCTAATGTGAACCCTGAGGGCAGCAGATGATGGCTCAAGTCCCTCCCACTCATGTGGGAGACCTAGACTGAATTCCAGGCCCCCAGCTCAGCCTGGCTCAGCCTGGCTAAGCCTGGCTATTTTAGCCATTTGGGGAGTGAACCAGAGAATGGAAGGTATTCTCCCCCCCCCCCCCCCCCAATTTGGGATATCAACATTCCAAGTGGCTGTTTAACCTACTACACCACAACAACTGGCCTCTGGGGCAATGTTTTTAATTTATTTTGTATTATGTCTTTCCTGAAATTAAGAAATTTGGGATTATCAAGAGAGATGGTCACATGAATTCAGTCCACCACCTTGACCCAATTTCTAGAGAATCTAAGATGTTAGTTTAAAATGCATATCCAACAATATCAATTTTCCATTTAAAATACTTCCTTAGTTCCAGCACAAAATTCAAGTTTTCTAGCTCGACACAATGGATCCTTAACAACCTGGATTTGGTCATACTGTCACTCAGACAAGAAAGCACTGCCTTTTTCTCCATCTGGTATCATTACTTGGATTTACCTAACACTATACTATAAATCTCCATTTACATATTCACATTCATTAGTAAATTATGAGATCAAGAGCAAACACTTTACCAGTCCTTGACTCCTCAAAAAAGAAAAAAGAAAAAAAAAAAAAAAACCCAAAGACCCTGGTGCATGGTACATACTTATCATATACTTATCAAGCATCAAGCACTAAAATGCCTAGCATCTTAGAGTTAGATCTCAGACCAATGAGCCATAAATAACATAATTTTAGAGCTAGAAGGAATCTTACTGGTAATGTTTATTAAAAAGGTAAACCTTTAGGTCCCAGCAACTCTGTACAAACTTCGCTGTACTACCTGGCAGGGGAAAAAAGTCACTCCATCAACTCTAACCTCATTGTACATTACTTACACCTCTCTCGCAGCCCTTATCTCTCATCTGTTGTTTACTTTTCCCTCAATGTCTAAGACAGCATATATCATTTCTCTGTCACCTGTACTTTGGTACAAAGAAAGTGCTAAGGAAATATTTATGGTATGAGTGAATAAGTGACTGTTGAGAACAGAATTGTGTACTGGTTTTAAGCTACTCTTTTATTTAAGGAGAGGGAACAATTCATTTAATCTTTCAAGTCTCAGTTTCTTAATCTGTATTATGGAGATAATAATCCTGTTCTATTATTTCACAAGTCAAGTTGAATCATCTATATGAAGTCAATATGGAAAACAATGACATGCTACTACAATACAAACCATTTCCTTCCAGGTAAAACTAGTAAGGGAATACAGAACACTGAGCTACAGGGACAAATGTTCTGTTTGTGGGAGCAGCATGTCCTTGGCTGCCTGAATACTTTAAACTGTAGATACGAAACCAGTACAGGTTTTTACTAAGCAGGTGTTATACTCTCTGCCATATGGCATGAGCCCCAGGGTTCTTCCTCCTCACTAACAAACAACATAGCTGAGGCTTTACCGCAGTCTCCTTTGTAAGACCTCTTTGACACCTTCTTCCTCTGTTCACATTGAGAAGAACCTTGGATATTAAGTCCAACTCCTTTATCGTATGCACAGGGATTCTGAGAGCCAGGATGGGAGAGTTACCAAGATGAGCGCCTCCTAGCCCAGGCTCCGTGTCTACAATAGCAACTTGATCTGTACTAACCTCCATACCTGCTTGTATCAGAATAGAAGAAACAGAGACTTACCAAAGTGTTAGAAGAATTGTAATCTTCAGTAGATTTATCTGCAAAGGAAAAAAAACAAGAGATTAAAAAACATTTATGGTTAGAGCAAAGGAAGTCTACTTGTTCAAGCACTTGCCAGGCTCACAGAATAGTAACTCTAAGACTGGCACTATGGATCAGACATCATTGTCAAACATATTATACATATCAATCCTTTAATCCTTACTTTGGCTCTGAGTACTATTATTATATCCACTTTCATAGATTTGGAAGCTCATTTAAAGAAGTTAAGTAATTTGACCAGGGGACATATAGATTAAATAAAGGAGTCAAAATTTGAATTCTGGTCTAATTCTGAATACTGTGCTAGAACTATACCCACACATCATCAGCCATGGCATCATCAGGCTTCACTGAACAAGAAAACTGACTGAATCCTACGAGAATCCATGGCACCATCTGAACCATCTTTGCCAAATCATCGCATAACCTGCAACTTCAGCTTTCAGAAAGCATCCTTCCTCATCCATGTGTATTTCCCAAAGGGAGAGAAAGACTAAGATTTAGGAAACGAGAGGTATTAACTATGGCAATTGTAACTCTTGTTACCTAAGAATCAAGCTCCTCAATGAAGAAATGAATTACAATATTTCACTGATTGACAGGTACATTTTTTACATTAACATCTCTGAAACAGAGATGTGTCCTACAACTAAAGGTATTTCATCATTTAATTTGCAGATAGTATATACAACAATACACCTTACAATCATGCTATCTTAAACTAATAGTAAAACATGAGGTAGAGACCAAACAGATATCTCAGCAAGAAAAGAAGCTTAAAGACCAAGTATTAGGCCAGCACTGTGACATAGAAGGTTAAGCCTCCGCCTGCAGTGCCAGCATTTCATATAGGTGCCAGTTCAAGTCTCAGCTGCTCCTCTTCCAATCCAGCTCCCTGCTAATGTACGTGGCAATGCAGTGGAGAATGGCCCAAATCCTTAGGCCTCTGTACCCATGTGGGACATCTGGAAGAAGCTCCAGGGTTCTGGTTTTGGCCTGGCCCAGCCCCAGCTATTGCAGCCAATTGGGAGTGAACCTGCGAATGGAAGATATCTCTGTCTCTCTCTCTCTGTAACTCTGCTTTTCAAATAAATAAATAAATCTTTAAAAAAAACCAAAAACATGGTCGGCACCACGGCTCAATAGGCTAATCCTCCGCCTGCGGTGCAGGCACCCCAGGTTCTAGTCCTGGTTGGGGCACCGGATTCTGTCCCAGTCTCTCCTCTTCCTGTCTAGCTCTCTGCTGTGGCCCAAGTGCCTGGGCCCTGCACCCACATGGGAGACCAGGAGAAGCACCTGGCTCCTGGCTTCGGATCAGCGTGGTGCGCAGGCTGCAGCGGCCATTGGGGGGTGAACCAACGGAAAAAGGGAGACCTTTCCCTCTCTCTCTCTCTCTCTCTCTCTCTCTCATTGTCCACTCTGCCTGTAAAAAAAAAAAAAAAAAAAATAGAAAGAACCAGTACTATTTTTGGTTTTGTTGTTTAATCCCTAAGGGTCCAAGAAGAAACCGATTTTGCCAGCTGACCACCAATGCAATTAAGAAGAAGAAACATTCTACCACAAATCTAACAATTCTTCTCTAAAAACCAAGCCCAGACAATGTCCAAGATCCAATTCCATCATAAAAGAAAGTGGCCTACAACAAACCATGATCCCAAAAAAGCAAAAAATAAGGCAAGCTATGATAATATGTTCTTAAAACAAACCTTAAATAGCCAGCTTTATGTTGGAGAAATACATTCGGGACACCCTTTAAATATAACTCATTTTTTATCTTATTCAAAAGGATCACCATATGCAAAGGGCAACACTAGGCTTCACTGTATTACCCCACACTTTAGGCTCTGCTATTTTTGAGGGCTGGATACTCAGTAATAAACATCTTTTATATATTTATAGCTATAAAATTATTGTATATTGCTCCCTTTAAAGGTAATATGCATTTTTTTTTTTTACCAAAATCAAACTCAAAAGCATGGAAAAACAAGAGTAGAAAGTACTTCCAATCCCTTCATTTTAGAAATGAGGAAACAGGTTCAGAAAGGGAAAGAGACTGGTTTAAGGTCACATAAATCAGTGGCAAAATAAGGTAAAACCCAGCTGGACTGTCAATCTAGTCTACTGTTTGCCCATCACATTAATTACTAATTAATACAGAAAATCGATTGTTAAAAAAATTGGAAACTGACAAAAAATTGGCATGGAGGGGTTTGTTTAGATTATAGACAACAACAAATTTAAAGGCCCTAATCTAAAACATACTTCCATCACCTACCAGCTGTGTCATCTTGACTATGTCATTTAATTTCTGAGTGTATTTGAGTCTGCAGAACGGGAATAACAGTCTTTGTCCTGCCAACCTCACAAAACTATCATGAGAATTATATATGATAATTCACATGTGGGCATACAAATTGAGGTAGTATTATCACAGTCAATAGTATGAAAGGAGAAGAAACAGAGAAAGCAAAGATACAACATTTAAAACCAACTGTGCTGGCCGGTGCCACGGCTCACCAGGTTAATCCTCAGCCTTGCGGCACTGGCACACCGGGTTCTAGTGTCGGTCGGGGCACCGGATTCTGTCCCGGTTGCCCCTCTTCCTGTCCAGCTCTCTACTATGGCCCGGGAAGGCAGTGGAGGATGGCCCAAGTGCTTGGGCCCTGCACCTGCCATGGGAGACCAGGAGAAGCACCTGGCTCCTGCCTTCGGATCAGCGCAGTGCGCTGGCCGCAGTGGCCATTGAAGGGTGAACCAATGGCAAAAGGAAGACCTTTCTCTCTGCCTCTCTCTCTCACTGTCCACTCTGCCTGTCCAAAAAAAAAAAAAACTGTGCCAAATATAATTTTGCTTACTGTTGGCCCTTCAACTTTTAGAAAATTAAAAATCTCAGACATAAAAACATACACACATATACAAAAATTTATGCACATAGGGTAGATGTATACATATTTATCTAAACATATACATCCAATATTATTCACATACACATGTGAACATACACAAGTACCTGAATGAGTGTATCTACACACATCTATTCAGGAATACTTATGTGGACTTTTAATTCTGAACATATGCAAACCTACAACAGGGTTTTGCCTCCATATACTTACATGCCATTTACACACATCTATACACACCCATTCAGAAAAATAGATTCTTGCAAACATTTCTCTGTTGGGGCTTTCAAATCTTCTCATCTGATAGCTCTGTAACAAACTCCTTAAATATCAGCTCTGATGTCCAGACTAGAAAATTTTGCTTCTCAGCACTACCTCCCACCCCAATTCCTCCTTGGAATGACAGTCCCTCAATGGAAGAAGTAAGACAGACCCGGCAGGCCAGAAGAAAGGAAGGAAATACTGCTGCGAACATGCATGACCCTCTACTGGGTACCACCACGGCAGCATGAGCAAACCCGCAGTCTGTCATCCCCACCATCTGTGCCCTTTGATACAAGCCAGATACCAGCTAGGGAAAGCATCCTCCAAAATCAGCAGTTTATGTTGGTTCTCATCTTCCCTGTAACACTGTCTTTTGAAGGAGGCACGAGACTGGGAATTAAGAGACTAGCCCTGCCACTAATTTAGTCACATTAGAAAAGCCCTTTTGGCTTTCATTATCTATAAAACAAGGGACAACTGGTATTACTAAGACACTTCTTGCTTTAACATTCTAAGACCCTATATAAAAGCCAAGTTTCCAGAAATACAGATTTCTGTGAGAAAAAATTCTCAATAAGAAAGGAGGTGCTTCAAATAAAATTACAGAGGCACCAAGTATATTCAAAAGACGGTGGTCTAGGAATTAACAGACTGAAGTTCCAATCCTGATTCTGCTATTAAAAGCACTCCAGGAAATGGACCTGCCCTGGAGTCGAAGGATGCCCAGGTCAGAGCCACAGATCTTATTGGCTCTAAGCTGAAAAGCCCTTCATTCAGCCCAACTTCCAAAGTGACCACTGCAGCTGAGGGACGGCCAAGTAGGGTCAGCAACATTGCAAGCAGAACTGTAAATTTCTTGTTAGAGATGCCACCTGCCTTTACCTGGCCAGCTCTCCTCCCAGGCCAGCTAAGTAATGAAAGTCAACAGGGTGCCTTCCCCTAGGAGGTTCACACCTCCCTTAGGATGTACCCCATGTGAAGAGATAGATAGGTCTGGGCCTCTTAATTTACAAGGCCTAAAGCCCAACAGATTATTATCAAGCCCCTTCTGTCAGGTTCTATTTGCCTCTCAATCAGAAAACTTAATTGTAGCTTAGACAGCACTTTTCTTAACTCCTCTAATAATGACTCTGTCCTTTGTTCTAGACCCTGTCTAGCGCACTTGGGCCTCATTCCTTTGTAATGATAACCTCTACTCTACCACCAATGGCTCTACTCCCAACCTGTGTATACTGATGGTCCTCTTCCCCACTTAATGCTGTATAATTGTTCAGACCTGGTAAATGCCACTCTTAGGATCATTGGTTACTATCCTCACCCTGACTTTTATGACTTTGTCTAAATATGATCAGAGTCGGTGAACTTGGAAGGTTTCCATAGCCTTGGCAACTCATGATGACAGCCTAGGGTGGTTACTGGCGCCATAAACTAGAGTGTCAATTTGTTGGGTCAACAACAGGAGTCACTGTGCACTTGCTCCTCATGTGGGATCTCTGTCCTTAATATGCTGTACATTTTGATTTAATGCTATAACTAGTACTCAAACAGTATGTTTCACTTTGTGTTTCTATGTGGGTGCAAACTGTTGAAATCTTTATACTAAATTGATCTTCTGTATATAAAGAGAATTGAAAAGGAATCTTGATGCAAATGGAAGGAGAGAGGGAGCGGGAGAGGGGAGGGTTGCGGGTGGGAGGGAAGTTATGGGAGGGGGAAGCCATTGTAATCCATAAGCTTTACATTGGAAATTTATATTCATAAAATAAAAGTTAAAAAAAAAAAACACTCCAGGAGGGCCAGACATTTGGCACAGTTGCTAAAAGGCCTCTTGTGACACCTGCATCCCATATCGGAGTCCCTGGGTTCGAATCCTGGCTCCACTCCTGATTTCAGCTTCCTGCTAATGCATAACCTGGGAGGTAGCAGGTATGTGGCTCAAGTAGTTGGGTCTCCCTCCTATGTGGGAGGCCTGCATCGAGTTCCTGGCTCCTGGTTTCTGCCTGGCTCAGCTCCAAAAGTTGCAGGAATTTAGAGAATGAAATAGCAAATGGGAATTTACTGTCTCTCTGCCTCTCAAATAAAAGAAACAAAAAAAAATTTTAAAAAGCATACAAAAATAAAGCATTCTGAAAAGCACAGTTCCTTCTATAGAGAGTAAATCCAAATAACATTTGTTATTACTTTCTGTTCATTCAACTGATTAAAAAAATTAGTCCTTTGAAACACCAGCAGCTTATCTAGTTAAAAAGCTATACATTGATGTTATTAAATAACTAATGATGCTAACAATAATGATAATGGCAGGTTTCCTTACTGCTGCTCTACAACTTCTACATCACTGAGCCCATGTACTCTTCACTACAGCTTCTTGAGATAGGATGCATTCCCATCTTGAGGCTCAAAGAAATTAACGACCTAGAATCTAGTGAATGTCAGAATGTAGACCTTTTAATATAAAGCCTGTATTCTTTATATATCATGTCATGCTTTTAAAAAATGTACAAGAATAAAGACTTGAGTTTATGGAAAACCTATCATCTTGGCTGTGCAATTCCAAAATTCCTTATTACCATACGCAAAGGGCAACACTATGGCTTCACTGTACTACCCCACACTTTAGGCTCTGCTATTTTTGAGGGCTGGATACTCAGTAATAAACATCTTTTATATATTTATAGCTATAAATTATTGTATATTGCTCCCTTTAAAGGTAATATGCATTTTTTTTATTTTACCAAAATCAAACTCTAACTCAAAAGCATGGAAAAACAAGAGTAGAAAGTACTCTGCTCTTTGCAATACTTTGTCGTCTTACCTGAGACTAACAGGCATGGGGAGTTCTTACACCCAGATTACAATCCTCTCTCTCTTCCCTTTTTAAGTTTATTTATTTATTGTTTAAAATGTAGAGAGACAGAGAGAGATCTTCCTTTACTGGTTTACTTTCTAAATGGCCCCCAAAGTCAGGGCTGGGCCACCCTGAAAGCAGGAGCCCAGAACTCCATCCAGTTCTCCCACATGGATGGCAGGAACCAAACTACTTAAGCTATTATCTGTTGCCTCCCTAGATGTGTATTTACAGGATCACAAGTGGAGTAGCCAGGGACTGGAACCAGGCATGCTGATATGGGATGTGAGCATTGCAAGCAGCAGATTGAGTGTGGTACCACAATGCCTGCCTTGAACCTTCTCATTCTGAGCCTATCTTGGAAACAATCCTCCTACCTGTAAAGCTCATGTACTTCTGGCTGTTGGAGGTCTTCTTCGAGTTGTAAAATTCCAACACATCCAGAACAGCCTGCGGGTTTTTCTTCTGTTCCGACTTAGTAATATTTGATGTCTGAAGCAAGCGGGCCCACTGCTCTGGCATTCCCTGTAAGAAAGACATTTAAGGTTGTCAGGAAGGCACAGTCACAGGGGACCCTGAAAGTCAAAGCTAATGCTGACATCTGCTAACAGCAAAAGACCAGCTTATTAGTCATTCCTTTACTGCTATGCCTTCAGAATTTATAAAAGCCTCTTTTATAATACCTTTCTCATTGCATTAATCACTTGTTGAGATGTTTCTTTACAAGGCTATAGCTCCTTTAAGGAGAGACCATGTTTGATGTGTGTTCTTGCATCATCAGTGCCTCAAACAGAACCTGCTAGCACAGAGCCACTTAACAGAGGTCTATTTAAGGAATGGAGAGTGCAAGGTTCCCCGGCTACAATTTTGGAGATAAGGAAAAGTGTCCCTCTCATGAACATAAGAAGATAGTAATCAGCACAGGGAAAACAAGAAAAGATTGAATCTAATAGCACGCAGTCAGAACTCTTAAGAGGCACTAGGACTTACCGTAAACTCCCCTGTGACAGCATCAAAACCAACGTGAATTGTGTGCTCAAAATCTGAAGGAAGAGAAATTTCTGGCCGCTCCTTTTCCTTCTTTTTATTTGCTGCAAGAGAAGTAAGAAAAGGGGAATAAAAAGGACATTATTAAGTTTTTAGGCTTGTTTTAGCTCTTAATTGAGCAGTAAGCTTCTTTAGAAGACAAGGTCAATCTACTTTGTGTATGTATTTACAGGGTCCAACTACGGACTTAGAGTAGACGCTCAATGCATTTTTGGTTGTGCTAAAAAAAAAAAAAAGGAGGTGCAGGAAGAACATTTATCAGTATTAGCAGTCCCAGATCTTCCACTAATTAGCCAGTTTTTACAGGGCAAGTCACTTCAAGAAATCTTCCCCAATCTCTAGGCTAGGCACTTACCCTCTCTCCTCTGTTGCTATGGCACCCATGTAGTAGTATTTGCTGATTTTAATTGTTTATCTTCTCTACCAAAACTTAGCTCCAAGTGCAAAGGCCATCACCAATTCATCATACATTCCCAAAGCCTAGCACAAAGTAGTTGCTCAGGTAGTGAGTAGAAAAGGGAACAAATGACCAGCTATCTACCTCGACTGAGCAAGGAGTTTAAGGAATCTAAGACACGCACATTCTCTCAAGAGTAGTAATAAATGTTTCATTTCACCAGCTCTGGCCTAACATCCATAAAACTTTTAACCCAGTGCTTATCAGCTCTGTTTCTCACTTGACCTTAGCCAGAAAGCCGAAAAGTGATTATCAGCTCTGTTTTAAAACCCATCTGTCTGAGAGCTCAGTATACTAAAATTAAACCCTTTTGTTAAAAAAAAAATGATTTATTATTTACTTTGAAAGTCAGAGTTACAGACAGAGAGGGAAACTCAGAGATATTCTATCAGCTGGTTCATGCCCCAGATGGCCAAAACAGCCAGCACTGGGTCAGGCTGAAGCCAGGATCCAGGAGCTTCATCAGGATCTCCCACATGAGTGCAGGGGCCCAACACTTGGACCATCTTCTGATGTTTTCCCTAGCCATTAACAGGGAGCTGTATGGAAGTGGAGCAGCCTGTACATGAACAGGCACCCATATGGGATACCAGAATCACAAGCAGTAGCTTTACCAGCTATGCTACAACACGGGCCCAAAGAAATTCTGAAGTCCTAATGTGTCCACAGACCCAGCACAACTCTGATGAACAGCAGCAAAATGGGGAGGAAAAAACATGAGGGCCTGGAAGCCAAGCCAGTTTTACCTTCAGCTCACCACATTACAATAGTGCTTCAAAAAGCTCATGGAAAACAGAATTAGAAGATAAGTTTAGGGACAAGCACTTGGCTTAGCGGTTAGGACTCAAGGTAGGCTGTCCAGTTCCACAATGGAGTACCTGAAGTTAATTCCTGGCTCTGGCTCCTGACTCCAGCTTTCTGCCAATGCAGATCCTGGGAGACTGCAGTGATGGATCAAGTAGTTGGGTCTCTGACACCCATGTGAAAGACCTGCATTGAGTTCCTGGCTCCTGGCTTCAGGCCCTCACTCTCGCCCCTCCATGCTATAGGTGTTTAGGGAATGAACCAGTAGATGGGAACTCTCTCTCTTTCTCTCTCTATTTCTCTATCTGTCTCTCCCTGCCTCTTAGATTCTTAAAAAAAATTAATTAATTAAAGGTAAATTTATTCTGGTGCAAAAATTTTTAAATACTTGCATAGTTTTTTTGTAACATTCATTTTCCATAAAATTTTAGAAATATTCTCATATATAGCTCAGAATCTCTGCTTTGCCACCTCAGCAATGGGGAGGATGGCCTTGATCTTAAGAGCTCTTCCAACTCCTACACTCTGCAAATATATGAAAACAAGAACATGAGTGCTCTCAAAGCTCTCTAGCAGGGGTGGGGAACATCCAGCCCACAGACCATGTAAGTCCTGTGAAATCATTGGGTCTGGCCTTGCCAAGGCAACTGAAGGTGGGACTTGAAATTCAAAAAATCTCAGAACGCTGAAAATAGACCTACAGTATGACCCAGCAATCCCACTCCTGGGAATTTACCCAAATGAAATGGAATCAGCATATGAAAGAGTTATCTGTACCCCCATATTTATTACAGCTCAATTCACAATAGGTAACATACAGAATCAACCCAGATGTCCATTAACTGATGACTGGATAAAGAAACTGTGGAGTATATATAGTATGGAATACTACTCAGATGTAAAAAAGAATGAAATCCTATCTCTTCTGCAACAAATTGGTTGCAACTGGAAACCATTATACTTAGTGAAATAAGCCAGTCCCAAAAAGACAAACACCATGTTTTCCCTGATCTGTGCTGAGTACTCAAAAAAAAAGAATACATGTGAGTGAAATTGGCATTTTGAGATTCAATGACTGTTCATAGCCCTAGTCTCTATTGTTGAGGAACAGTGTTTATTTCTTCTTACTATTTGTTGAATTCTTTACTTAGTGTAGGGTTAACTTTATGAGTATAAAATAAACTGAAAATAGATCACTGTAAAAATTAAAAGAAAGAATAAGAAAGGAAGGAGGAGTGAGAGTGGAAGCATGGGTGGGAGAGAGGGCAGGGCGGGAAGTATTGTCATTATGCTCCTAAATCTGTATATATGAAATACGAGAAATTTGTTCACTTTAAAAAAATTTTTAAATAAATAAATCTAGAACAGGCTCATTTTTAGGCTGATAATTTTGTAAGGCTATGAATGATGTTATAAATATCCAAATGGCCCTTGGCAGAAAAAAAAGGTTTCCCCATCCCTCCTCTATAGCTGTATTTCTTCTCACGATAGAATCCCACGGTTTTAAATAGATACATCATATATATATTATCTGATATAATCACCACAATTCTTAGAGAATTTTTGCTTATAGTTTAGGAAACTGAAGCACAGACCTGCCCACAGCCACTAAGTAACTAAAATCCAAGAGGCCTTTTTTCAAAACTAACGTCCTTTACATTCTATAATACCACCTCCCATTTAAAAAAAAAAAATTCAAGTTGAATTAAAAAAACCAACAACTTTGGTGTAATGGGAATAAATAACACTATGAAGGTAACAAGAATATAAACCATGATGTACATCACTCTTCATTCTTTCAATCACGTATAATAAATATTATTACTGTCATCTTTTAGAGGAGGAAACTGAATAATTGGCGCATAGAGCTGGTGAGAGCTGGGATTTGAACCCAGGTCTGATGCTAAAGGTTCTTTCTTCAGTATCTTAATGAGAAACATTTGCCTACACGCCAACTGCTAGAGTTCCAGCTATTTATGCACTTGGCAATTTCCCTTTCAAAAGCAGCTGCTCGGAGAAAAAGAAGGCTAAGAGTTATACCATGGTCCAATTTAAGCAGTCATTTGTGACATAAGTCCATTTGTTTTGCTCATAACTAGAATGCATGAGACATGCAGCAGGACTTTGGAAATGCTTTCTGTACAAACTGCTTTCTGTCTCTAAATTCCTTCTGATCTAGCCACTTAAAAGATTTTATGGAAATACAATTAATGTTTTGTTTAGATTCCTATTTTTCGTATTTATATATTGTACTCACATTTTTTTTTTCTTAAACAGGCAGAGTTAGACAATGAGAGAGAGAGAGAGAGAGAGAGAGAGAGAGAGAGAAAGGTCTTCCTTCCATTGGTTCACCCCCAAGTGGCCACCATGGCTGGCGCATTGCGGCTGGCGTGTTGCGTTGATCTGAAGCCAGGAGCCAGGTGCTTCCTCCTGGTCTCCCAAGCGGGTGCAGGGACCCAAGCACTTGGGCCATCCTCCACTGCACTCCTGGGCCACAGCAGAGAGCTGGCCTGGAAGAGAAGCAACCGGGACAGAATCCGGCACCCCGACCGGGACTAGAACCTGGGGTGCTGGTGCCGCAGGTGGAGGATTAGCCTAGTGAGCCGCGGCGCCGGCCTTGTACTCAAATTTTATATATTACTTTTTTGTATGTTATTAACATATAAGACAACATCATAGGCATGGACTGTCAAGCACAGAAGGAACTCTGGTAATGGAGACCCAGAGAGTGGCTCAGAAGATAAGTAGTTTATGCGGCCAGTGGTGTGGCATAGTGGGTGAAGCCAAAGCCTGTAGTGCCAGTACGCCATATGGGCGCCAGTTCAAGTCCTGGCTGCTCCACTTCTGATCCAGCTCTCTGCTATGGCCGGAGAAAGCAATGTAAGATGGCCCAAGTTCTTGAACCCCTGCATCTTCGTGGGAGACCCGGAAGAAGCTCCTGGCTCCGGGATTCAGATTGGTGCAGCTCCAGCCGTTGCAGCCAATTGAGGAATGAACCAGCGGATGGAAGACTCTCTGTGTGTAACTCTGACTTTCAAATAAATAAATAAATCTTTAAAAAAAAAAAGCTAAGTAGTTGATAGAAGAGTTCCAGGGGAATGAAATCATTTATCACATGAATATACAGGGTAATGCTAAAGTTGGCTCTGCTTATATTACTCACTCTGAGCCCTACAAGCTTCAGATATACTTCCCATATACCCACTTCCAAGTTCCTGCTCATATTTTCTTCTCCTGGCCTGGAATGCTCCCCCGCACATTCTCCTTGTCTCAGCCATCTTTTTTTTTTTTTTTTTAAGTGTACTTGTTTATTCATTCACTTATTGGAAAGGCAGAGCAACAAAGAGAGAGAGAAAGGGAGAGACAAAGAGACAGAGAGAGAGATTCCATTTGCTGGCTCACTCCTCAAATGGCCACAACAGCTGGGATTGGGCCAGGCCAAAGCCAGGAGCCAAGAACTCCACCCTGGTCACCCACATGGGTGGCAGGGCCCTAGTATTTGGGCCACCACCAGCTCTTTCTCAGGCATATTATCAGGAAAAGAGACTGAAAGTACAGCAACAGGGACTCGAGTCAATGATCCAATGCAAGATGCTGGCATCTCAAGGGGTGGCTTAACATGCTGTGCCACAATGCCAGCCCCTTGGCCATCTTTTAAAGACTGGCTCAAGTTCCACCTCTTCCAGGAAAAATACTGTGATCATTCTTGTTCCCTGTGAACTCCCAAGATACTGAGTCAGCATACATTTAGTCATTTCCTGTCTTATATTACTCTTTGCTTTTATTTATTTATTTTTTTTTTGACAGGCAGAGTTAGACAGTGAGAGAGAGACAGAGAGAGAGTTATAGACAGAGAGAAAGGTCTTCCTTCCGTTAGTTCACCCCCAGTCCCCCATGCAGGTGCAGGGACCCAAGCACTTGGGCCATCCTCCACTGCCCTCCTGGGCCACAGCAGAGAGCTGGACTGGAAGAGGAGCAACCGGGACAAGTACCTGGTGCCCCAACAGGAACTAGAACCCAGGGTGCCGGCGCCACAGGCAGAGGATTAGCCAAGTGAGCCACGGCACTGGCCACTCCTTGCTTTTAAAAAAAAAAAAATGTTATTAGAGAGACAACAAGTAAACTAGGGAAAGAAAGAGAGCAAGAGCAAATACGGGTCCTTCCATTTGTTGGTTCACTCTCCAAATACCTGCTACAGCTGGGGCTGGGCTGGATCGAACCAGGTTTCCCTCATGAGCTGCAGAAACCCAGTTATTTGAGCCATCACCACTACTTCCAAGGGTCTGCATTAGCAGGAAGCTGAAGTCAGGAGACAGAGCTGGGTATTAAACCCAGGCATTCCAATATGGGACACAGGCATCCTAACCACTGAGCTAAACAACACCCACCACTTGCTATTTTTAAGACTTAAAATGTAAGCCTCTTGAGGACCAAAATCATGGCTTCTAATTAGGATCAATATCCTGACTCTCAAACAGGACACAGCACAGAGCTTGCTTACTTCAAGAACACCCTACCAGATACTGGTGAGTGACCTTACAGACTCTATTTCCACTCCCTGAGGAAAGAAGCCCTGAGACGTAAACTGACTTGCCCTAAGCCATAGAGCACATGATGATAACACAGTTCACCTGATCAAGTCTTTTATCTCATTATATCCGCTGTTCTCTACTGACTGATTTCATGGGAAGCAACCACTAACGGGGGCACAGTTTAACACATACCAGGCCTGGAGTACAACAACAGGAAGGACCTGGCTGATGTGGGGGAGGAGGGCAGTAGGTGGAAAGGTGAAATGTAAATGGCAGGACGTAGCCTGGATGCTGTGCGATCTAGGCAGAGACCACCAGCAGGAAACAGGGTTCCAGAGGCAGGATGCAAGAAGTCATGCAGTCCCGGAGTCACCTAGAACTGAAGTTAATCCCTTCTTGGAAGTAACAACCACCTCCCTCACGTGTGTACAGACAGCCCTTCCTAAACCCCTTTCACAGTCACTGTTCTCCCTGGCTCCTCCCAACAAGCCCATGAGCCAGGCAGCGTGGATGATCTCCATTTCATAGCTGAGAAAACTGAGATCAAGAAATAAAAAGAAATCTCTGTCAGTGAGAAGAATGTGGGCTAGAAGACAAAGAACGATGCCATATTATCTTTGCCATTAACTCAGTGTATGACCCTGGAAAAGTCACTTTTTTTGAGTTTCTAGTTCTTAATCTGCAAAACAGGACAATGACCCACGCTTGAAGTACTGATGAAGGCAGGTAATACAACATCATTTTTTGAAGCATTTAATATCTGAAAGAAATCATTAAGAATGAATAGGAATTAGCCAAGCAGAGATAAGGAAAGCTATTCTAGAAAGAACAAAAGTAAAGATCACAGGCAGTAAAGAGTGTGATCTTTCTCCCAGCTTTCCAATGGCCCAGCAAGTCCACCAAATCTCATGAGCTCTTACTTAGGCATATACTCTGAACTCTGGATTCAGAAAATATACAATGGATAAAACAAAGCAAATCCAGGATGCTGATGGTTCAATATCCAAAGGCTACACACCTGTCTTCCTGAAACTACTGCTGCTTTAGCAAATTTTTTAAGATGACTAGAAATATGAATCTGGAAGAGTATGATGAAAACTAAAGTATACACAAATACTTGTATATAAATGTTCATAGACATTAATGCTGACAGTCAGAATGTGGAAACAACCCAAATATCTCTCAAATGATGCCTGGATAAAATGTAGTATATCCATATAATGAAATGAAATATGACTATTACTGAGCCATAAAAAGAAATGAAGCCCTGATTTATTCTACAATATGGATGAAACTTGAAAACATGCTAAGTGAAAGAGAGCAGTCACCAAAGGCCATATACAGCATAATTCCATTTATGTAAAATGTGCAAAATAGGCAAATTCATAGACAGAAAGTAGATTATAGTTACTAGGAGGTAAGAGAATGGGAAAATAAGGAAATACCATTGATGAATATGGGTGTCTTCTTGAAATGATGAAAATGTACTGGAATGAGATAGCTGTAATATAATGGTTGTACAATTTTGTGACTATCCTAAAAATTATTGAGTTGCATATTTTAAGATGGTGAACTGTTCTCTCTCTCTCACTGTCTATAACTCTACCTGTCAAATAAAAAAAAGATACTGAACTGTATGGGATCTAAATTGTATCTCAATTTAAAAAAAAAAAAAACAAATGCATCTTCTATTAAAATAAAGCAATTAGTATATTATCAATCTAATTAATGCTGAAATGTGATATCAATCATAATTAAAAACTCTTAGCATACTAGGATTATAGAATTTACTCATTCTAATAAAAGCTAATTACCAAAATTCCTGGGTAAACATTGTACTTAAAAATGTGAAATGTTGAAAGATTTTCCTACTGTATCAATCATAGTATTGAAGGAATTAGCCAGTGTAATCAGGCAAGAAAAAGGAGATTAGAAAGGAAGAAAACAGGCAAGAGCACTGTAGTGCAGCAAGTTGCAGCTTGAGACACCCACATCCCACAGCCAAATGCCAGTTGCTCTGCTTGCCATCCAGCTTCCTGCTAATGTATCCTGGGAGGCTGTGGTTGATGGCTCAAGTACCTGGGCTCCTGCCACCCACATGGGAGACCTAAATGGAGTCCCAGGCTTCTGGTTTATTTATTTATTTTTAAGATTTATTTATTTATTTTGAAAGAGTTACCGAGAGAGATCTTTCATCTACTGGTTCACTCCTCAGATGGCCACAGCAGCCAGCGCTGGGCCAGGTCGAAGCTAGGAGCTTCATCCAGATCTTCCACATGGGCAGCAGGGGCCCAAACACTTGAGCAATCTTCTGCTGTTTTTCCCAGGGCATTAATAGGGAGCTGGATCACAAGCAGAGCAACCAGGACACAAACTGGCACCTATGAGATGCAGGCGGCAGCTTTACCAGCTACGTCATGATGCTGCCCCAGGCTCCTGGCCTTTGGCCTAGCCCAGCTCTGGGCTGTTGCGGGCATCTGAGGAATGAAAGGATCTCCCTCCTTCTCCATCTCCCTCCTTCTCCATCTCCCCTTCTCACTCTTTCTATTGCTCTACCGTTTTTTTTTTTTTTTAAGATCTAGTCATTTGAAAGTCCAAGTTATACAGAGAGAGAAGGAGAGGCAGAGAGAGAGAGTCTTCCATCCACTGGTTCACTCCCCAGTTGGCTGCAAATGGCAGGAGCTGTGCCGATCTGAGGCGAGGAGCCAGGAGCTTCTTCCAGGTCTCCTACAAGGGTGCAGGGGCCCAAGGACTTGGACCATCTTCCACTGCTTTCCCAGACCATAGCAGAGAGCTGGATAGGAAGTGGAGCAGCCAGGACTCAAACTGGCACCCATATGGGATGCCAGCACTGCTGGTGGAGGTTTTACCGCTCTACCACAGCACTGGTCCTGCTCTGCCTTTTAAGTAAATGAAAATAAGTATTTTTTTTTAAAGTTCAGTATCATCATTTGGAAAAAATGAAGAAATAAAACTATCAATGTATAGATAATATGGTCATGTACATGAACAAAGAAAATTCAAACAGGAGAAAAATCTTATTGCCGTAAAAATAGTTAAAGATTTCAAAAATACAGCACAAAGCATTAGAAGGGAAATAATAAATTTTAAATGTTAAATATCTAATATTTAAATATTAAAATTCTATCAGACCCCTTGCCAAGCATTTATCAAAGATACCATTAAGAGCATGATAAGAGATCTATAGTATTTACATATGACAAAAAACTTACATCACTGAGGTAAGAACTATAAATTAATAAGAAGCACCTCTTAAATGGGTAAAAGATTTGAAAATAGGGGCCAGCACTGTAGTGTAGCGGGTAAAGCCACTGCCTGCAGTGCCAGCATCCCATATGGGCGCAGGTTCGAGTTCTGGCAGCTCCACTTCTGATCTAGCTCTCTGCTATGGCCTGCACCCACATGGGAGACCCGGAAGAAGCTCCTGGCTCCTGGTTTTGGATCGGCGCAGCTCCAGCCATTTTAGCCATCTGGGGAGTGAACCAGTGGACGGAAGACCTGTCTCTGCCTCTGTCTCTACCTCTCTGTAACTCTGCCTTAAATAAATAAATAAATCTTAAAAAAAAATTGAAAATAAAAAGATCTAAATGGCCAATTCACACATGACAAGTTGCTTATGCTCATTACTCACCAAACAGCATACCAGAATGGCTGAAATTAAAGACCTGTAATACCAAGGGCTGATAAAGAAGTGAAGCAGGGGCAGGATTTGGCCTAGCTGTTGAGATACCCACATCCACGTTTTGGTTCTACTCTCGATTCTAGCCTCCTCATAATGTGCACCCTGGGAAGAGACAGGTTGTAGCTCTAGTAGTTGGATCCCTGCCACCCATGTGGGAGACCTGGACTGCGTTCCCAGGTTCTGGCTTCAGTCTGGCTATTATAGGCAATTAGGGTGTGAACCAATGGATGGGCGCTTTCTCTGTCATAAATTTAAAAAAAAATTTTTTTTGACAGGCAGAGTTAGACAGAGAGAGAGAGAGAGAGAGAGAGAGAGAGAGAGAAAGGTCTTCCTTCTGTTGGTTCACCCCACAAATGGCCGCTGCAGCTGGTGCGCTGCACTGATCCAAAGGCAGGAGCCAGGTGCTTCCTCCTGGTCTCCCATGAGGGTGCAGGGTCCAAACACATGGGCCATTCCTCCACTGCCTTCCCGGGCCACAGCAGAGAGCAGGACTGGAAGAGGAGCAGCCGGGAAAGAATCCAGCGCCCCAACCAGGACTAGAACCTGGGGTGCTGGCGCCGCAGGCAGAGGATTAGCCAAGTGAGCCACGGCGCCGGCCTAAAATTTTTTAAAAAAGAAGTGAAGTAGCTGAAATTCTTGGGGATTATTGGCAGACCTATGAATTGAAACAACCACTTTTAACTTTTGGTATTTTCTAACAAAATTAAACATGAACATGTCCTTGATTCAGTAATTTCACAAGATATATATATATATAATCAATAGAAATATATGAACACATGTATCAAGAAATAAATAAGGATCATTACTCTAACATATAATATAAATTTTTCTTGGAACACTATACTGTAAAGAAAACAAACTACAACTAGAAGAACATGGATACATTTCATGATCAATGCTGACCAAATTAAGACAAATAAAAGAATGTCATATCCATTGTATAACTTGGTGTATGTCAAGCTTAAAAATGGGCAAGCTCATCTATGTAAATCATTGGAAGGAGACAGATGTCAGTGCTTGGAAGGGAAATGTAGCTTTTCAGAGGGCAGTAATGGTCTATCGCTTGGTGAAAAGTGCGTAGTGGCCACACAGGAGGAATAGTCACTGTAATAATTCATTGAGTTGTACCTTTCTGAAGGGTGCAGTTTTCTACATAAAGACTTAAAAATTCAGTGGAAGAATCTACATGATTCATGAATATACATAATTCATGAAAATTCCTAAGAATCATTCATGTAGATTCATAAGAATCTACATAATTCATGAGGTTGTATGTGATCTTATAGAGCATTTAGTCCAACATAATTCATCTTATGAATGAGAAAATAATTGCAGCCTAGGAAGTTCAGCGAGTTGTCCAATATCACAAAACAAGTGAAGCACTGTAACAGGAACCAAACCTATTACAAAGTGTTAATTCTAGGGAGAGTGCTATAGACTCAGATAAAGTTCTGGGCTCTTGGCTTTGGCCTGGCCCAGCTCTGGCTGATTGCAGGCATTTGAAGAGTGAGCCAGAAGATGAAAGATTTCTCTCTGTCTGTTGCCCTATCTTTCAAGCAGATGAAAATAAATTAGACATTTAAAAAATAAGCTTATAAACTAAAAGAAGTGTCACTTCCTTAGAAAGTCTTAAGTATATAGTTAATTGGCCACTAAACCTAACTCCATATATCATATGCATACCAATGTTTCCAATCCTTGTTAACTACTATATAAGTGAGAACACACAAGGAAAACAGGAAGAAAGAAAAAGGAAAATTAGGAAAAGCTGGAATAGCAGAGAAATGAACAGCACTTGAGATTTAAGAGACCTTTGTCTTCAAGTTTCAAATAAATTATTTGGCCGGCCGGCGCCGTGGCTCAACAGGCTAATCCTCCGCCTTGCGGCGCCGGCACACCGGGTTCTATCCCGGTTGCCCCTCTTCCAGGCCAGCTCTCTGCTATGGCCCAGGAGTGCAGTGGAGGATGGCCCAAGTGCTTGGGCCCTGCACCCGCATGGGAGACCAGGAGAAGCACCTGGCTCCTGGCTTCGGATCAGCGCAATGTGCCGGCTGCAGCGGCCATTGGAGGGTGAACCAATGGCAAAGGAAGACCTTTCTCTCTTTCTCTCTCTCTCCTACTATCCAATCTGCCTGTCAAAAAAAAAAAAAAAAACAGGCTAAATCAGGCCATCTCACTCAGCTGCTGCTGGGAGTTCGTTAGGATTGTACAAACTTACAGATAAATGCACGGAAAGCTAACAACAGTCTCTAAAAAAAAAAAAAATATATATATATATATATATATAAATTAAAAAATAAATTACTTGGCCTAAAAGTCCAGGCCCATATCCAGAGCTTAGAATCCTGTTTGGACATTACAAAGAACTCTTATGAGCTTCTTGGGAAATCTGTCCTTAGGTCTGCTTAATCTCAGTGAACAAAATTATTTAAACTGGCCTTCCTATTAGCTCTGCTTAAATCAACAGGAAATGCAACCTATATTTAGGGACATTCTTTAACTCCATGTTGGAGGAACCTTGTTAAGAGCTGTTATTTTTGGGCCAGCGCTGTGGCCTAGTAGGTTAAGCCTCCACCTGCAACACTGCCATCCCATATGGGTGCCAGTTAAGAGTCCTGGCTGCTCCACTTCCAACCCAGCTCCTTGCTAATGTGCACGAGACAGCAGCAGAGGATGACCCAAGTCCTTGGGCCTCTGCACTCACATGCGAGATCTGGAAGAAGCTCCTGGATCCTGGCTTCAGCCCAGCTCAGCTAAGCCATTGCAGCCATTTGGGGAGTGAACCAGTGGATGGAGACCTCTCTCTATCTCTCCCTCTCTCTTGGTAACTCTGACTCCCAAATAAATAAATAAATCTTTAAAAAAAAAAAAAGAGTTGTATTTTGTAACTCTCTTAACAGCTTGGAAGCGTTAATCACAGACTCCAAAAGAAAATGACTAAAAGCAATAATATGCAATAATAATGCATGACTACCACCAAAAATACTGCCAACTTTTAACAAGACTATAGTTTATTCAACACTTCTTCTATCTTTAGTCTTCAGCAACTCTGAGATAAAACTTACATACTCATACTGCAGGTAAGCTAGCTGAGGCTAAGAAAGGTAGAGCAAAACAACTTACTAAAGATCATAAAGTCGGGATGGACAATGATGACAACCTCAGATGGTCAAACTCCACCACAGCTTCTTCTATATGCACTATGCACTCTACATAAATATGCTTGTGAGTGACAAAATGAATGCTATTACACACAAATTCATTTTAAAACATGTTCAAACAAACAATAAAATCAGTTCTACTGAAAAGCACTAGTTTATGAGGCCAGTGTTGTGCTGCAGTGGGTTAAGTTGTCACCTGTGATATCAGCACACCATATGAGCACTGTTGGGAGTCCTGGCTGCTATATGTCCAATCCAGCTTCCTGCTAATGTGCCTAGAAAAGCAGTAGAAGATGGCCCAAGCACTTGAGCACTTGCCACCCATGTGGGACACCTGGATGGCATTCCAGGTTTTGACCCAGTCCAACCCTGACCACTGAACCCACTTGCGGAGTGAATTAGTGGATAGAAGATCTCTCTCTCTCTCCCAACCCTCTACTCCCTCTCCCTCACTCAGTAACTCTGCCTTTCAATTAAATAATCTTGTTAATTTTAATTTTTTAAAAAAGATTTATTTATTTGAAAATCAGAGCTCCAGAGAGACAGAGAGAGAGAGAAAAAGATCTTCGATTCGCTGGTTCACTCCCCAGAGGGCCATAACAGCCAGAGCTGAGCCAGATAGAAGCCAGAAGCCAGAAGGTTCTTCCAGGTCTTCCAAATGGGTGGCACTTGCGCCATCTTCCACTGTTTTTCCTAGGCCTTTAGCAGGGAGCTGCACCAGGGAAGTAGAGCAGTCAGGAAACAAATCAGCACCCATATGGGATGCCAGCAGCGCAGGTGGCAGCTTTACCCACTACACCACAACACCCACCCAAATAAATCTTAAAAAAAAAGAAAAGAAAAGCACCCGCCTGGGAGACTTCCAACATTATGTGGTGTCTGAAGCCTTAGAAGAATTAATAAGCACAGTCCAGAAGTTATGAGACATTGGCTAAGAACTATACAGCAGAAAAGCCCTTGGAATCAGACAGAGGTCCAGCCCCAGCTCTGCCACTCCCTAGCTCGATGATCTTGGGCAAGTGACTTAACCACTGTAAACTTCAGTTTACTGTCTCAAAAGTGAAATACTCAACTATTTGAAGGACTGGAGTGGCTCACAAATATCAAAGTTCTTAAAATGTGTGACAGTTAACAGGCATTCAATAAATAGTTTTGTCACTATTGTTACCATTTTGTTATTACTATTTTGTTATTCCTATTTATTATGATTATTATTCCATTTATTATGATGATTATGATGATTCTGAAGCTCAACTAAGGTAAAGAAAATGTAAATGTACGAGCTTTATAAAATTAAAAGAGCTTTACAAACATGAGTTATCAATAATATAAGAAACTGTGCATGTAAGATTTCTTAACCTGCTTACTAAGACAGAGAATCTGTGGTTGAGGAGTAAAGGAGGAAAGAATCATTCTGACTTCATGTATGTAGACATCTCAAGTTTGAAAAAATAAAAGGAGAAAACTAGCTTGCAATCTCACCCATTCAAACTTTAGCCCTACCTTTGCCATAGTCCATTTGGCTTTCTGATTGTATGGTAAATGAGGTAAAATCCCATCTTTCAGTAGAGCTATCAAAGCACAAATCAGCGACCTTATTTTTAAAAAATTTTAAGTAGCACCTCTCACTGGCTCAGCTGAACTAATCTGAGCTCAATGCAGTTAAATGTTCCAAATGTGGAGAGCTAAACACTGACGTAGTTCAGTGGTAAAATTAACTTTGCTAAACTTTTCCCAAGCTCAGAGAATTCTACTTCAGTTGTGAAAATGCAACCAGAAAAAGCTTCCAAACTAAATGTTGCAAAACTTCTTAGAATAAACCAAAGATTCCATATCCTAACCACTTCAGGAAGCAGGCTTTCCCACATGGAATTCTGCAACTCAGCGCCAACTATTATAGGCCCTCAATTACAGTTCTCCTCCCAATCATTTATGCATGCCCCAGACACACACTGGGGCCATGCTGAAGGTCAGCATTAGGTAATGCCCACAGACATTCTGCTCACCGCCAGCTCAAATCTCAACCACCATCACAGCCCACAGAGAATTCCTCTTCTTCATTTCTCAAATCTCCCTAGGGATGCAAAACTATCCTCCCTAAAAAAATCTGACTCCAAAAGTCTGGGTTGGGCCCAGATATCTATATTTCTTAAAAGCATCAAGAGTGAATCCAATGCATAACCAGGGTTGAGAAAAACTAGCAGAGATAGTATGTTATGATGAAAGAGATATTTCAGGAAGACTTAGTTCCATGCTCATCCCTGCCACTCCCCACCTGTGAGAACTTCAGCAACTTATTTTTCTCTAACCGTAAGCCTCCTCAATGAAAAATCAGTTGTGGACACTGGCTCCAATAATAAATGAGGTTTTCAATTTTTAAAAAATCTCATCCAATTAAAAATTCATATTTGTATTGTTTTACAGTTTAGAAAATTGTTTTATATCCACCATGTCAAATGTTACACAAAATCTACTGATATATATGGGTAGATAAAAATTACTATTCCCACTTAAAAGATGACATAGGAATTAATGAAGCACAGAGTTAAGAAATGTCAGATGTCATAAATAAGAATTTCAACTGTTAAATCAACAACAGGAGTTATTGTGCACTTACTCCCCATGTAGGACCTTTATCCCTAATGAGTTGTACTATGAGAATTAACTGTAAAACTTTTCTTCAAACAGTACTTTATACTTTGTGTGTCTGTATGGGTGCAAATTGTGGAAATATTTACTTAGTATAGAATTGGTCTTCTGTATATAATATTAATTAAAAAATCTTAATGAAGAATGGGATGGGAGAGAGAGTAGCAGTGGGACAGGAGTAGGGGTGGAAGGGTAGGTATGGGGGGGAAGAACCATTATATTCCTAAAGCTGTATCTATGAAATCTGTATTCATTAAATAAAAGCTTTCGAAAGAAAGAAAGAAAGAGAGAGAGAAAGAGAGAGAGAGGGAGGGAGGGAAGAAGGAAGAAATGTCAGAGGCAGGCTTCAATCTAGATTCTCAAAATTCAATTCTAGACTATTTCTACACAACAGGCATAAATTCTCCCATATGTACCATTTGAAGGGCATAGCACTTCAAAGACTACCAATACTACTGTATATCTTAATAGGATTAAGCAGAGCAGCTGGTTGGTTCAAGAAAGGCTTCAGACAAAAGGAAAAACAGATCACATTTTTATTTCATATTGATGTATGCACTAATTACAGCTAACACAAGGGTCTGAAAGCAAGAGTTGAAACCTATATGCCCAGGGTATATAAAATCTGTAACTAGAGGATGAAAGAGGGTATTGGATCATTTTGTAAGAATTTCCTGTAATTCTGTTTTCTATTTGTATGCTTTCAACTTACAGAGATGCAGCTTTGATCTTGAGGCTATAAGATTTATTTTCAGACCAGAGTTGGTCTGGGCTTCTTCAACTTGGATTTCCAGAAAAACTTCTGAATCTACAGTTCTATCCCTTATTAAAGTACTTTATAACGGCCTGATATCTTTTCACCTATGTAGACAAGCCTGGTCTAACTATATCTCTGCAACACTCTCATTTATATAATCACAGAATTTCAAAGCTAAAAGAAACTGTGCATATCTGCTACTCTGACTCTCATTTTTTGGATGAAGGCACTGAAGACTTCAGAGAAGTAATTGATCTAAATCAGACAACCAATCATGGAAAATTCAAAACTACAATCCAGATATCTAGACCTCAACTTCCTCTTTGAACACATAAGACTGTCTTTGGTTCTCAATGTTTGAAAGCTCTATTTCAGGCAGGAATTTTTTTTCCAACCAAAAACACTTCACAGAATATTTTCATCACTATAAAAAGAAACCCCACACCTCTTAGCCTAATCCCATCTGTCTTTGATCATCTGCAGCCCTAGGTAATAACTAAACTACTTTTTGTATGTGGATTCACCTATATTTTGGGATTTTATGTAAACAGAATTATAAAATAAACTATCCTTTGGACTGGCTTCTTTCATTTACCAATGTTTTCAAAGTTCATCCCTGTATTGTAGCATGGATCAGAACTTCATTTATTTTTGTTACCAAATAATATTTCATTGTATAAATATACCAATTTTATTTATCTATTCATCAGTTGTTACTTGGATTGTTTCCATTTTTTGGTTACTAGCTATAATGCTGCTATAAACATTCATGTGCAAGTATTTTGTGAACACGTTTTCATTCACTCTCAGTAGAGCTACATGGTTATATGGCAACTCTATATTAAACCTGCTAAGGTGCCACACTGTTTCCCATAGTGGCTACACCATTTTACATTCCTACCAGCAATTGTAAAGGTTCTAATTTCTCCATGTCCTCATCAACATTTGTTGTTATCTTTCCTTTTTAACTATAGCCATCCTAGTGGAGTACAATAGGAATTCATTTTGGTTTTGATTTGTATTTCCTTGATAGCTAATGATTTTGAGCATCTTTATGTTACCAACCCAAAGTGAGTTCCTTCCTTGGTGGGTGGAAATGAAATCTTTCACCAGAGGCAACTGTCACACAAAGTGGTTGTTTTTTTTTTTTTTTTTTTGGACAGGCAGAGTGGATAGTGAGAGAGAGACAGAGAGAAAGGTCTTCCTTTTGCCGTTGGTACACCCTCTAATGGCCGCTGCGGCCAGCGTGCTGCGGCCGGCGCACCATGCTGATCCGATGGCAGGGGCCAGGTGCTTCTCCTGGTCTCCCATGCGGGTGCAGGGCCCAAGGATTTGGGCCATCTTCCACTGCACTCCCTGGCCACAGCAGAGAGCTGGCCTGGAAGAGGGGCAACCGGGACAGAATCCGGCACCCCGACTGGGACTAGAACCCGGTGTGCCCATGCCACAAGGCGGAGAATTAGCCTAGTGAGCCGAGGCGCCGGCCACAAAGTGTTTTTTATTAGTAACAAATAACGAGACTTTGGAGAACTGCTGCTTCCTGAACAAGGGAAAGAAGGTACCTCTTATTTTGGGTGACGAATGAATATTCAAAAGGAACGTTTTGTGATTACATGTAGAAGCAAGTGTGGCCGGCACCGCAGCTCAATAGGCTAACCCTCCGCCTTGAGGCACCGGCACACCAGGTTCTAGTCCCGGTCGGGGCGCCAGAGTCTATCCCGGTTGCCCCTCTTCCAGGCCAGCTCTCTGCTATGGCTCGGGAAGGCAGTGGAGGATGGCCCAAGTGCTTGGGCCCTGCACCCACATGGGAGACCAGGAGAAGCACCTGGCTCCTGGCTTCGGATCAGCGCGATACGCCGGCCGCGGCGGCCACTGGAGGGTGAACCAACAGAAAAAGGAAGACCTTTCTCTCTGCCTCTCTCTCTCACTGTCCACTCTGCCTGTCAAAAAATAAATAAAAAATAAATAAATAAAAAAAAGAAGCAAGTGTAAGCTTGCATCTTTGCAATTTGGAAACATGCTTGCATATGCATTGCATGTTATGGTAATGAACCGTAAGCTCCTCTTGGGTAGAGATCTTAGCATTAAAATTAAGCAAAAGGTGGTTTTCGAACACTTTTGGCTAGCTGTTGCAGGCCTCATTCTTGTGGTAGGGTTCAGATCAGAGCAGGGTGACTGGTGATTGCATCTCTCCCTGGAAATATAACTGAAAATAAGAAAAGACATCAAGTGCATTGGAAGCTTTACTGCTTTGAAGTAGGACTAAGACAAGACAAAGACTCCTACTCTGTTCAAGGTATTAGCCAGTGACATTTTCATGTGCTTACTGGAATTTACATATCTGCTTTTCAGGATGCACATTAAGATCCTTCCCCTGCTTTTCAAATTAGTTATTTCTTTTTTTTTTTTTTTTTGTAGGAACTGGTATTTATTTTCCATCAGCCTCCTTTCCATTTTGCTTCAGAGACTGTGAAGAACAGCTTAAGACCACTCAGTGGTTGTTCCTAGCCATTCAGTGGCCTGAGCAGTGGGAGCTGCAGGCCAGCCTTCAGTGACAGGCCGAGCACTCCAGTACTCAGTAGGGAACTGCTGAATAAGCACATAGGGCACTTGCATGCCTTCACACCGGTCTGCAGCCTCAGGTTGAGTGGCAGTGAACTCAGGAGCTGGGGCCGTCCATTCACCCTGAAATCCCTCCTTGGTCACAGCTTTTTCAGCAATGTCCTGCTCTTCCTTTTCAATCTCTGCAGGATCTCTATAGAAGTAGAGATCAGGCATGACCTCTCATGGGAGTGCACAGGAGTTGGTACCACACATGTGCAGAACCTCTTGGGCCAGCATCCACCACATCAGAACCACTGAGTGGGCTCCCTTGCTGTTGCATGGGATGGCAATGTCCTCAGAGCACAGAGTCTGTGTTTCACAGAGCAATGGTAGGCAAGTTCACATAGGATGCCTCTCTGAGAGGAGGGTGGGCAGCCCTGGGATCAGTAACCACCAGAAGCTGTGGTTTCTGGAAGGCTTCCTGGATCTGGTTAGTGAAGGTTCCAGGTGTGAAGCGGACAGCAATTGGAGAGGCTCTAGTGGCAGCAGCAAACTTCAGCACAGCCCTGTGGCCAGTGTTCCTGGAGGAGGTGACATGGACATCAGCAGGGTTTTCAATGGCAACAATGGCACAGGCTGCCAACAAAAGCTTCTCCCAGGTCCTCTTCAGATCGATGATGTAGATGCCACCACTTTTCCTCCTGCAGATGTACTGCTCTATTTGGAAGTCAAGCTTGGTGTCACCTAGGTGGCTTCCTGCTGCAAGGAACTTGAGGTCACCCTCCTCCTTCATTTGCAGGACACCAAGGGCTCCAGACATTGTGACAGCTTCCCTTTAAGTTATGCAAGGAATCAAGAACAATGCCGTATGGACTGACCCCTCGCCGGGTGGCCAAAAAGCATTACCTGCCTTTTCGATTATTGAGTTGTAACAATTCTTACATATTTTAGATATGAGTCTCTTAGAAGAAATATAATTTAGGGAAATTCTTTTCCCTTTGTGAATTACCTTTTTACTTTCTTGATGGTGTCCTTTGAAATATAAAAAAAAAATTGTTTTAAAGATTTACTTATTTGAAAGACAGATGACAGGGAGGAGACAGAGATCGTCCACTTGCTGGTTCACTCCCCAGATAGCTCCAACAACCAGATCTGAGACAAGCTGAAGCCAGAAGCCAGGAACCCATCCTGGTCTCCCAGATGGGTAGCTTGGGCCCAAAAACTTAGGCCACCATTCACTGCCTTTCCAGGCACACACTCTCACATGAGATGCCAGAATCTCAAAGCAGCAACTTAACCTGCTGCACCAAAAAACCAGCTTTGACACATGGAATTTAAAAATTCTGTTGATGACTATTGGTCAGGAATCTTAATATTTTTGCTAATTTTAATCAGCAATAATATTTAAACTTGTTACTTCTTTTATTACATGTAGAACCTTGGGCTACAGTCTTACTTATTTATAGAGAGCAAAACCACTAGTTAATAAAAGTACAACAAAACATACCTAAACTAATAAATAAAAAAGAGGCAAGTAACATTGCCTATATCTTAGCTGCTGTACCTAGGAAGTTGGCAACTACTATAAAAATGAATTTGGCAAGAAATCGAATCTAGCAATCCACAAAATAGGACCCTGGGAGAGCAGAAAACTAGTTCAGATCAATAGCCACTTACTGTAACATCTCTGAGGTCCAACAAAAGCAATTGATCCATGTGGACACCCAGCCTTCTATTTCACTATGCTGTCCAGGCGATCTCACTGACTCTTTAGATGCACTTGTTTTTGTTTTAGTTTTTAAGATTTATTTATTTATTTGAAAGGCAGAGTTACAGAGAGGCAGAGGCAGAGAGAGAAGTCTTCCATCCACTGGTTCACCCCGCAAATGGTCTTAACGGCCAGAGCTGGGCTGATTTGACACCAGGGTCTCTGGGTCTCCAACATGGACACAGGGACCCAAGGACTTTGGCCATCTCCCCTGCTTTCCCAGGCCATAGCAGAGAGCTGGATGGGAAGTGGAGCAGCTGGGACTCGAACCGGTGCCCATATGAGATGCCAGCACCGCAGGCAGCAGCTTCACCCGCTATGCCACAGCCCCGACCCTAGATGCACTTTTAAAAATCCAGATTACTCTCCTAAAAAGGAAATCAGGCTGCCTAGTCTGACTTAGAATGAACTCATGCTGAGTCCTCTCTGCTTCCTTTTCCCAGCCATCTCTTGGCACTCTTGCTAATATTTAATTCCCAAATTTGGGTGTGGGTCCAGGGGATTTGGATAAAGAAGAGGCAATTAAGAATTTGGAAAGAAGATATTCCAAGTGAACTAATAAAACTTTCAGGGCTGGAGTTGTGGCACAGTGCAGCACTGGCATTCAAGTCCTGGCTGCTCCACTTCTGATCCAGCTCCCTGCTAATGCACCTGGGAAAGCAGCAGCAGATGACCCATGGCATTGGGACCCTGCACCCATGTGGGAGACCCAGAGGAAGCTCCTGGATCCTGGCTTTGGCCTGATCCAACCCCAGCCACTGCAACCATTTGGGGAGTGAACCAGAGGATGAAGAGCTCTCTGTCTCGTTCTCTCTCTCTGTAACTCTGCCTTTCAAATAAATATTAAAAAAAAAAAAAAGAAAAGAAAAGAAAACTTCCAACTGAAGACATTTATTATATTTTGAAATTTTATAAACAGTTTAATAACTTACAAAATAAATACCTAAATGGCTTCAGATTGCTCCAAATCCGACAAGAGAAGTCTTAATTTTTGCTCATATCTAGTTAACAGAGTAAAAAAGGGGTCTATTTCCACTTTGTTTCAGCCACTTAAAGAAGGAAAGTAGAGAAATATTTAATAAAAAATGGGTATTAAGGAAGGACAGATCTTTTATCCAGGTAACAAACAAAAAAAAAATTTTAATCATTCAAGCGATGAGAAAGAAATGAAAATACTGTACTTTTATCTCCAGGTAAGATGGATCGGTAAAATCGGTCCTTCTTTTTCTTCTCCTCTGGGTTTGGGGGTAGAGGTTTGGAACCATGGTTTAGGGTTCCAGCATCTTTGCTGCCTGCTCCAATCATAGTGCTGGTGTTTCTCATCGGAGGGGCTGGGGGTTTGTCTTGAATGTCTAGGCCGTTATTTGACATTGTCACCACCAGCAACAGCTACTGGAATCAGAAAGAAAAACATTAACTCTTATTATTTATTTCTGAGCAAAAGAAAATAAATGTTAAAAGTTTTAAAGAATCCAAATCATAAAGCTTTTCCTTCAAGACCAACGCAAGAACTTCCACCATATACCAGGAATATTGCTCATCTATTCAATTAGCAATTTTCACAGATTTACATGCCTACTCTGTTCCATGCACTACTAAAAATTCACCAGGATCTTGCTTTTCTCTGCATTCCTGTATCTGAGACATTGGAGAGCACAGAAAACCACCATGACGTAACTGAAAATCAGAAATGTGGTCTACCAAAAACTAAGTGTGAATGCTGGTCTCACTTATTAGCTTTAGAGAAATTCTATAACCTCTTAGGTTC